>NC_133371.1:25248742-25557193 GCF_049309525.1 Garra rufa | reverse complement strand
GCTGGCGGGCGGAAGACCGCAGGGCTTTTGGAGCCGGCGGAACGTTCGGCACCGTGACTCGAAATTCCCCCTCGTGCCTCGCCACAGCGGCGGAAAAATTCCGCAGGCCGTGGGGCGCGAAGGGGGGCCTGCCCGCGAGCGAGCGGCGAGTCCTCAGCATTCCCATGGTCATGCTTTCGCAATGAATGCATGAACCATCCGTGAAAGCTGCCTCAGCATGTTCGATGCCCAGACATGTGAAGCAGCTTTCATGTCCGTCCAGTGAGGTGAGGAAACTGCCACACCCAGAAGCGCACGGCCGGAAAGCCATTCTGAAAAGAACGTCTTTACACAGCCGTGAGAAATTGCTCTTTTAGTCCCGGTCTGCCCAGGGAGGAAACCGCGGCACCACTGTGCACTCAATGGGGCTTGCTCGCTGGAACGCAGGAGGCTTTTATGGCCGTGAAAACGGCCGCCCGCGGGACCCCGCTGGCGGCGCCGAGAAATTCACTCTTTCAGTAAAGCTTTGTCTCTTATTCGATCGGCGCACGCCAGCAGAGAAGAACAGCAGCAGGAACGTGAAGTCTTTGAAGATTCTTCTTCTGGAGAAGGGAAGGCTTGAGCATGAAGGCTCTGAAAGCGAAAGTCTGTTTGAGTGATGCGCGCCGCCATCTTATATACCCGTATGTACGGGGGAGTGGCCGACGCGCACGTCCACTCGCCAATTTGCAATTGGCCTTTTTATATAAGGCTCAGAGATGATCGGTCTCTCAGGCGAGATCCCATGTAACGTCGAAGTGATTCGACTGAAGGGGAACATTTAAATTATAACTTATTCATAGTTGTTGCCATTATATAAATAAACCCAGTTAATAATGTATGTATTTATTATTTATTATTTTAGTATTTATTTTAGTATCAAACACATACTTTCTTTGCTTTATTTATTTATTTATTTATACTTTCAAAGAAATATTGGGGTAAAATGTATTATTTTCATTATGTTTTTACTATATTATATTATATTATATATTATATCATATTATATTATGTTATATTATATAGCAATTTATTTTACTAACTTACAATTTGTGCAACACGGACACTATTATAACATAAACATAACGGTAGTTGTCTTTATATAAATTGTCTTTAACTTGTCTCTGCTAATACTGTATGACTTTTTGTATCTCTTATTTTTGCATTTTTAAATGTGTTTTTATTGGATGATTGAATGCTTATTGAAACAAATCTGACCTTTAGCCTTTCCGTCTGTCCTTTACAATGATTCATATCAGTGTTCCTGTATCTTAGATTACATAACTGAAAAGTTGTGTTTAATGGTTTGTATATGTGCTTCTTATCACAGTGTGGCCTTGGCTTGATAGACATTTGCTCCTTTATTCACTCTGACTCCCTGTGTCTCATCAGTATGTCTGCTGTGTTGTATTCCTCCATGCCTCTAATTATAATGCTGAAATCTCAGATGCTCCTCTGGCCAATACTTATCTGCTGATGCAGTGTTTCTCCTTTTCCTAGGGCTGGACTGACTTCAGTGCTTTCTCTCTTGCAGGCTACACACACAGGGATGCGCTCCTACATTTACAAACAAAGCTCTGTGGTTGGCTCGCAGGCGGAGCACACTGGGATGAGGACGTACTATTTCAGTGCGGACACACAGGAGGACATGAATGGCTGGGTCAGGGCCATGAACCAGGCTGCACTGATGCAAACCCATACAGTGAAGAGGTCAGTGAGTCACAAAACTTTACAAAAACATTCTCTTATTCAGTATTTATGACCAGGGAAAAAGTTGCTTAATACTTGAATGTAAAAAAAATATTTTTTCTTGTTTTAAACATACTTACAACATATTTAGGGCTAAATTATGATTTTTTTATTTGAATATAATTTATCAGCATATAAAATCTACATTCATGTGAATTACACAGTTTGACATAGTCTTATAAAATGATGCTTATTTGTTAGGCATACATCTCTGTAATGGGTAAAATTTCCGTTATATAATAACCTGTAGCAGATCTTTACAGGTGGAGCTGGGGAGGTGGAGGGTTTCAGAACAACTCTGCCATAACCAGCCATTTAAATGTAAAGAAGCAAGCTCATTGGCTGCATATGCAAGATGAACCAATCAGCTTGTGCAAAGTAGTTTAACACTGTAAATAGTTTGCGTCATCATCAGTTTGCGTCATCTAGAGTTCCATGACAGAACTTGGCGTATGTTTTCACAATATGCAGATTTAGCATATTATATATAGTAGGGGTGTGACGAGACACTTATCTCACGAGACGAGACGAGACGAGATTTTGGGTTCACGAGAACGAGACGAGACGAGATTTTTTTAACTTTTTTAAATAAATCCTCAATGATGAAATATATAGGGGACAATAGTATTTTATTCAACAAAAAACACAAAATGCAAAAAAAATAAATAAATAAATGTAGGTGCATTTTGATATGAACTTGTACTTTATGAAATTAAACTTATATTTTAATGAATTATATGCAGTAATAAAAATGCTGCATGATTCTGGGTAAACTGAAAAACAATTGTCTTTTATAAACTGGAGATCACAATTCTGAAGAAAAAACGGATTAGAAAATTAAACAAAATTACATAATTTACTAGTGGTTCTGAAGTAATGTTCATTGCTTAAGTCTGAAAAAAAAAAAAAATGAAGGAGCCCGTGTCTCAATTAATAAAGACTTTCACTATTGGAATCTCTTGAATGTTTAATTCAATGAAAAATACTTTTTTTAAAACGTGCAGTTGTCGCCCTCTCCTGGTGAAGAGAATAAACGTTTCTCCACATACGTGTTATACTTTCGTTTTTGATCGCTACTGTAGACAATAAGTGTTTATATCCAAACTATAAGCTTTTATCCCAGTACTTATGTTATTTAAATGTCTGTAACAAAGACATGATGATGATTATGTGGTTAAAAAGACTGTTTGTGTTGCTTTCTGAAACCATAGCAGTAAGAATGCAGATTTGAATGTCTTCAATAACTTTCACATCGGCGTCAGTGGAGCGTGAAACAGTTGTAATAGACAATGCTGAATCGTTGTCATTCATGAATAAGATCGCATGGGTGTTTGAATAGAGATCATGATATTTATATAACTATTAGTCATGCAGCCCTAATGTAAACACTGCAAAATGTTTTGCCATGATATTGCCACGTTCTCGCGAGACCAGTCAGATCTCGCGGGACACATCGTAGTCTCGCGAGATCTCGTGCCACGAGATCTCGTCACACCCCTAATATATAGCATTTATTTGATCCAAAATACAGCAAAAGCAGTAATATTGTAAAATATTTTTGCTTATTTACTTATATACTTTTACTTATTTAATTTATTTATTTAAAATAACTGTTTTCTAGTTGAATATATTTTAAAATGTAATTTATTCCTGTGATCAAAGCTAAATTTTTAGCATCATTACTCCAGTCGCATGATCTTTGAGAAATCATTCTAATATGCTGATATGCTGCTCAAGAAACATTTATTATTATTATTATCAGTATTTTGAAGTCAGGATTCTTTGATGAATAGAAATATTATAATTAGGATGCTTTAGAACAGCTTGGACTATTTGGAATGGTATAGAACTGTGACAGTTTGCAAAGGGTATGAATAATTTTGGACATGCCAATTTTTGTTCAAATGTAAATAAAAGATAAGTAATATTTTTTTCCACAATGATGCCTCTTGTACATCGTCTTATTATCTTTTGGGAAAAGCCTGTGTCATTTCCGGTCAAAAAAAAAAAAAAAACTTGCTGGTTGAATAAAAGTAACTTTAAGTCAGAATTTGCCAGGGGTATGAATAATTTCGGGCTTGACTGTATAGATATTTTGTTTTTAATTTAACAAGGATGCTTGACATTGATCAGAAGCGATGATAAAGACATTTATAATGTTACAAAAGATTTTTATTTCAGATAAATGCTGTTCTTCTGAACTTTCCATTCAATAAAGAAACTTGAAAAAATTCTACTCAGCAGTTTTCAACAAAATAATAATAATAAATGTTTTTTGAGCAGTAAATCAGAACATTAGAATGATTTCTGAAGCATCATGTGACACTGAAGACTGGAGTAATGATAATATAAATTTAGCTTTTAAATCACTGGAATTAAATTACATTTTAAAATATATAGAAATAGAAAACAGATATTTTAAATAGTAAAAATATTTCAAGATTTTACCGTTTTTGCTGTACTTTGGATAAAATAAATGCATGGCTTGGTGAGCAGAAGAGATTTCTTTAAAAAAAAACATTTAAAAAATCTTACTGTTCAAAAACTTTTGACTGGTAGTGTACATTTAGTTTTTGGGTGCAGAACTCGTACTTGTTTCATTTATGTATGACTGACAAACAAGCATGTTTTATTAGTTTAAATTAGTTTAAATCTGAATAAAAACAAATAGGAGGACTTTTATATTCAATTAAAATACGAATAAATCTTAAATGTAGGGCTTAATATGCTTTGTTTTGTTTTCGAATGCAAGGAAAAAAGCTTCTGATCAAAGATATTAGAAGCAAAGTGAAATTAAAAAGTTTAGTTTTAAATACATGTTTCACAAAAATGGAAATTTTCTGTAATTGGCTGTTAATTTGAAGCTGTTTCTTAAAGGGATAGTACACCCAACAAAAAAAAATTTGGTCATTAATTACTCACCCTCATCTAGTTCCAAACTTGTAAGATCTTTGTTCATCTTCGGAACACAAATTAAGATATTTTTGATGAAATCAGAGAGCTAAAGTATTCTTGTAGCTTCATAAAAGGAAGGTTGAACCATTGATGTCACATTGATGTAACTATTTTAACAATATTCTTAATATCTTTCTGGGCCTTGAATGTGGTAGTTGCATTGCTGTCTATGCAGGATCAGAAAGCTCTTGGATGTCATCAAAAATATCTTAATTTGTGTTTGTGTCTTACGGGTTTGGAACAAAATGAGGGTGTGTAATTAATAACAGAATTAAAATTTTTGGCTGAACTATTCCTTTAAATGGATTGTGTTTAAAGAGTACTATCAAATGCAGTTTGCACCAGTCTGTGTCAAGGAATGTTGTGAGTCTGTAAGTGTTTGTCGGGCGTCAGTCTTGTTGATTGACAGCGACGTCGCAGTCTCGCTCTGCCAGCGCAGAAGACCAGACGTACTGTGCAGTGACTCAGCTTTCTGTCTCTCTTCTGTCTGGGCCAGCCTCACTTCCTCGAGTCAGTCACTGAGCTCAAACTCAGATACTATGCTAGATACTATAATAATCTGGAGTCACACTATTTTTAAATACAGTTGTCAATCCCAAACACTACCTCTGTGAACATAGGCTGCATAAACATGTATATAGTTTAGCCATCTCTCAAGACTGTCAATGCTTTCCTTTGACATGCGTAATGCATGTTGCCCAATTTCAGCCATACAGATTGAATAGTTAGCTGTCACTGCTGGTGATGTCGTTAACCAAAGCACCAAATTGGGATCACGGCAGGATCTTTGAGTTGTCATAGCAGCCCAACACTAATGAGACTAGTGTCAGCTTGAGCTGGCAGTCAGCGAGGCAGAAAATTAGACTGTGATAGTCCAGGATAAAAACACCATTCTGAGTCATTTCTTTTCATAACGCCATGTAGAGACTCATAGAGTGGCTTTTCATTCTCATGGATGCCCTTATGTTTGTTTTCCCTTTCTCCTTTGCCAGAGATGTCTTGCGTATACCATTTGTTTGGTGCTTTGAATGGAATCAATCATGCTTACCTCTTGGCGTTTTATATCCGACTGTAGGAATGTGGGATTCATATTTTCAGAGAATCTCTGTAGGCTTTGTTTTGGTCCAGCTTATTTGCACATGTGGCTAAATGAGTAAATTATCTGCAATACGCCCACAAAGTGCATAAGTTTGTGCAATTTGTTCAATTGCACAAACCTCTTAGTACCCTTTATTTGGGTAAATCATAATTTGAACACTTTTGAGAAAATTAAGAGTGCTACATTTTATACAAGTAATGGGTACTTTTACAGTACTACAAATCTGAGAAGTATTTTTTTTTTAAATCATGTAATTCTGGATAATAATAATAAAATTAAAAGCTACCTAACTGTACTTAGGTGTCTGAAAAAGTATATTTTTTAAAATATCCACCTTTTTCTTCAGCGCAGAAGTAAACCTATGGGTGAGACTTCCAGTTCATTAGCCCCTATAGGGAAATATCAAGAAGAATAACAACGTGCAGTAAACGATTAAGATAATACATTAAAATAATATGGTAAGACACACCAATTTGCAATATCAAGCAGCAAAACGAGCTGTTTTGTACAGCTAAAAATAGCTGGACGTGGATGAGACCGGAAGCCAGACCCATAAAATTTAAAAATGGCCATGCCCGCTCTTATGGGAAAAATAAGCTGGATATTATTTCCATAAGAACTTGTTTTAAAAGTATGCATTTTTTCACAAGGAACTGAATCATGTCTAACCATTAGAATAAATGTATCTACTCAGTCAGTACACAAACAATTACATCTCTAAATACCGTAGAAACTATCAGGACTAAAGGAGCAGCTGTTCATGTTAAAATGCAGATGGAGATTTGTCTGTTGTAGACTTTGAGTGTCTGAATGCAAAGAGCCACTAGAGGCTATTTCCTTTTAGTCTGTGCAGCTTGGATATTATTAGTATGACTGCAGAGTGAGCTCAAATCAAGATAGCCAGGCTCCCAGCGGCCATGTCTTCTCCAAATGTAGATTCACTCAGGGCCTGATTTAATCAAGTCACGTTTAGACTGCTATATATGGATCATTTGAAGCTGGAATTAATCTTTCATGGTGATACAGAATAATTTTTTAGTCCATGGTTCTTGTTTGAAGAAACCAACCTATGTGTATATGCAAAGTTCAGTAGACAATTTAGTGCTCATTGTAGTGGCAAGACTTTGCTTATAACTGATATTTAAAGAGATAGTTCACCCAAAAATGAAAAATTTTGTCATTAATTACTCACTCTTATGTCATTCCAAAGCCGTAAGCCGTATCTTCAGCAAACAAGATATTAAGATATTTTTGATGAATTCCGAGAGCTTTCCTACCCTGAATAAACAATGGTGCATTTGACAGTTTAAGCGCAATACGACATGAAAGAGAACTAATATACACTTAAAATACAAGCTTTTTTGTCAGGGTTTCCCTACTAAAATTCGCATTCCAGGGGCTAAATATTACTTCATTTGGGGTCGCTTCAACTTGCAGACATGAAAAACAACCCGCGGCAACAGTATTAAAGTACTCCAAAGTACTCTCCGTTTTGGAGAGTAAAATACAAGTTTTTGGTGGGGTTCCACTGCTAAAATTCACATTCCAGGGCCTAAATATCAGGTTATTGGGGTCACATCAACCTGCGGACATGAAAATCTATCAGTAGCAAGTGTTAAAGTACCTCAATTCCACTGAAAAATCATAGGCCTGTCAACAGAATTTAAAGAGACAGGCACGAAAACATTTAACATTTTCAAAATCGTATTAGAATTACTGCCCTTTAACCTGCATGTTTCCACCTATGGCGCTGTCATTTTGTTTTTGCAAGTGACAACGGTATACTGGTTCTAACACCATTGCAAAAATTCTAGCAAAGCAGGCTAACTGTTCTGTTACTGGGCACAGAGCACTAATTAGAGTTCTAGACAATGGCAGTGTATTTATTTATTTACTGTATATTATGCTGCTGCCACACTGATCTAACATAAACATGCAATTTCTTTCCCAGCTGTTTACCTTTACAGCCATAACAGACTGTTTTTGAACTCCTGTGTCTTTTTAACATAAACTTGTGTGTATTTGACAGTTTAAGCGCAATACGACATGAAAGAGAACTACTACATTTCTAAATTTCTGTGCGGGTGCTTCGAATGTGTGCACTTAGAATATCCTATATCGGAAGTTTAAACTAATATGGTTTAAAGCACATGATTTAAGTGCAATTGACATGATAATCAAAACCAAACAGATGTTTTTAGCAGAGAATCCGAGGGTATGAGCTGTAAAGGCACAGTCCTATTCTGGAAAAGGGGGCGGGAAAAGGGTTGCCAGGTTTACACAACAAAACCCACCGAATTGATACTCAAGAAACATTTCGGGTGGTTCCACTAGTAAATATTTTGACAGGGTTCCCCTAATAAATTTGCATTCCAGTGGCTAAATATTACTTTATTTGGCTCACTTCAACCTGCAGACATGAAAAACTACCTGTGGCAACGTGTGTTAAAGTAACCCAATTCCGTGGAAAAATCACATTTAAAGAGACAGGCACGAAAACAATGACATTTAAAATGGGCATTTTCAAAATCGTATTATAAAATTACCACCCCTTAAGTTCACTTTCACAAGCATAACTGACTTTTTTGTATAAATTAAACAATAGTAATAATATATCAGATGTTTAAACAAATATGGTTTAAAACGCATGATTTAAGTGCGATAGACATGATAATCAAAACCAAACAGATGTTTTTTAGCCCAATATTCGAGGTACGAGCTGTAAAGGCACAGTCCTATTCTGGAAAAGGGGGCAGGGAAAGGGTTGCCAGGTTTTCACAACAAAACCCACCGAATTGCTACTCAAAAAGCACAGTAAAAATTGTGTTCTGGAGGGTAAAGTACACATTTTTTGGCAGTGTTCCCCTGGTAAAATTCGCATTGCAGGGGCTAAATATCACGTTATTGGGGTAGCTTGCGGACATGAAAAGCAACCCACGACAACAGTGTTAAAGTACTCCAATTTGACGGAAAAACCACAGACCTGCCAACACTGGGTAGGGAGCAGCAGCTCATTTGCATTTGCACAGAAACAGCGTGTTTCTGCTTCCACTCAAAATGGGCATTTTCAAAATTATAACAAATGATCTGTGGAGTATTTTTAGCTGAGACTTCACAGACATTGTGGGGACACCTGAGACGTATATTACATGTTGTACAAAGGAGCAAAATAGGTCTCCTTTAAACAAATTACAGTTTACATGATTTGGACATTTGCATTGTAGGTGATGATCTCATTAGGTGATGATTTTTCATTAAAATCCTACAACTTCCTGTTAGTTCAGTAGAATGTATGGGAATACTAGGGAATACGAATATGGCTTAACTTTTATGACTTTTAGTGGGTTGCTGTGCAGTTGTTGGTTTGTTATGGGTGATTGTAAGGCGTTACTACTGTATGTGGCTGCTGAGGAGTTCTGATTGTTTTTGGTGGGTTGCTATGCGGTTCCTGGAGTATTGTGAATAGAGTATGTTGTGATCTTTGTAAAACATGTGGATCCTGGAGCTCAACAAATCTAGAGTTGTAAATCTAAAGTAAGACTTAGGGTTAGTTTACAGTGATGGATATATTTAGTTTCATGAGCGGATTCCCTCACGTGTAAAGGCTGGGTTACTGTATGTTCCAGTGCTGTGGAATGGTGTTAATCTATCAGACATGACATGTGATCCAGCAGCATGATAACAGCATCATATAATAGACTCATAAAACCTCCCTGACCTTTGCACATGCCATGTTTTTGCCACACAGGGACGAGTCGGATCATCCAGACCAAGTGAACGTTTCTGAGAAACTCAAGCAGCAGGCTGTTCCTCAGACCAACCACATCAACAGCTACGTGATTCCAGAACCAGAGGTCATCCAAAGTGAGGGGCTGCTGGAGAAGAAACGGGAGGGATTTGTTGGAGAAGTGGAGATTCAGGTTACTCCGAGAGAGATGGAGCAGGCGAGGGGGAAATCTACAGCGAGCAGGATAGTGGAGGTGGAGGTTTTAGCTCCAGGGTCAGCACCAGTATCCCAGGTTCCCTCTCGAGCCCCTTCCAGGGCCGTCTCGACCCCGCCAGTGCTGAGGAACGGCACGCCTGTAGAGCAGAATGGCATGCCTGGGTATCAAAGGGGTCCTACACCGTCTTCTCAAACTCCAGTTCAGGTGCAGAGGAGGAGTGCACTGGAGAAGGTGGAGAACTGGGTCAAAGTACAGAAGGAAGAACGCCAGGGGTGAGTGCACACATCTGTCACATATTTACACACACAGGCTGAATTTGGAATAGTGTATCTTCTTAGTAGAAATAGAGTAGTATGGTCGTATGCTTCTCTGAATTTAGTTACAGACATTCTGTACAGACAGAGAGTGGTTGTTAGAAGAAGAGTCAGATGTTACTGTGAAGAGTCATGGGATGTATCGCCCCCAAGTGGTTGAAAGCACAGAAAACAGCACCCAATATTGAGTGTGTCAAGTAGACATAGAACGCTTTTCACAATACTTTTGTAATGTGAAATACTTCTGAATTAATTTTAACTTTTTTTTTAAAAGCATGTTTAAGCATCAGGATGTGTTTGAGTTGTGAAAATTGGAAAAGTCTGAAAATAATAACAATAGAAATAAATAAAACAAGGCATTTTATGTTCTTTAGAATAAAATACACCAACCCCTCAGTAAGACTGGGGTTGTTTATTAAAATAAATACAATGCAATTTAAGAGTTATGGGTCAGTAGATTTATTGATTGATTTTTTCATAAAGAGGACCAAAGTACTCGAAATTAAATAATCAAATAAATAATGAATTCAATAAAACAGCAAATAAATGTAGCAGTTAATTCTGAAAAAAAAACCGAATTATTAAATAATGAATTTAATTATTTATTTATTAAATAATAAAATAAATCAATAATTGCATGTATCCATTTATTTTGTAAAATTCCATGAAAATATTGTTTAAATATTTCAAAGCACTTTCACACGCTACTGCTGTTTAAATATTAATTTTTTCACAATAAATAGTAAGCTGTCTTTTATAATAACATGCTGAATATTATTAATATGGTATAAATTATATATTTTTAATATCAGAGAAGATGCATTAAATTGTTACACATAATAAATGCTGTTCTTTTCAACTTTTTATTCATAAAAAATTAATGAAAAAAATGATGCAAAAATATTAAGCATGTTTTTAACATTTTAACATTTATAATAATAAATGTTTCTGGAGCACCAAATCTGTTAAAATATTTAGCTTTGCCACCACAGGAATAGATTACATTTTATTTACATTATTTATATGTTCATATATAAAATAAAAAGTCAGTTATTTTAAATTGTAGTAATACTTCACAATTTTACTGTTTTTAACTATATTTTAACCACTAATTGTTGCCTTGGTGAGCATAAAATACTTCTTTCGATAAAAATGTAAAAAAAATCTTACTGATCCCAAACTTTTGAACAGTAGTGTGCATGTAGTATATATATATATATATATATATATATATATATATATATATATATATATATAAAATTTTAAATAAAAATTAAAACACATTAAATTATATATATAATCATTTAATTTTAATTTTGGAATCGACTTGGTGGCCATGAATATCTATTTACTTTGTCCAAATTATACAACATAAATGTGACCCCGGACCACAAAACCAGTTATAAGGGTCCCTTTTTATACAAAAGCTGAAAGCTGAATAAATACGCTTTCCATTGATGTATGGTTTGTTTAGATACGACAATATTTGGCCGAGGTACGACTATTTGAAAAATCTGAAATCTGCGGGTGCAAAAAAAAAAAAAAAAAATTTTTAGAAGATCGCCATTAAAGTTGTCCAAATGAAGTTCTTAGCAATGCATATTAATAATCAAAAATTACGTTTTGAAATGTTTACAGTAAGAAATTTACATAATATATATTAATGATCTTTATTTAGTATTGTAATGATTTTTGGCATAAAAGAAAAATCTTGACCCATACAAAGTATTGTTGCTATTACTACAAATATACCTGTGCTACTTACTGGTTTTGTGGTCCAGGGTCACAAATGTTAAAATTAATAAATAATTTGGTTATCATAGGTTTGTTTCTATGGATGGTACAATCCCACGCCGGACCCCTCCCATTCATCCGAAGTACGGCACAATAGACAAGTACCAGTCTTTACCAAAGGCCGCACGGCAAAGCCCACCAACCGCTCACCATCAGTTGACCAGTGAATACAAATATTCCCATGACCGGCTTAATCACTTCCAGATGACCCACGGCCATACTCAGCGACCTGCGACGCACGACAACACCGTGTGGCAGCTCTACGAATGGCAACAGCGACAGCAATATAGGCACGGCAGCCCCACTGCCCCTGTGTACACTCCCGCTCCAGACTACTCCACCGCCGTATCGTCCACCAGAGTCAACTCAGATGTTGCTCGCTCCATTTCTGTGCCTCCAACCCTGGCAGACATGCCTCCACCCGGGCCTCCTGGGCCCAGACTGCTGTCTCCACGCAGACCCCACACACCTGCGGGACGGGTTACAGTCAAACCTCTGGAGGACAGGCCAACTGTGGAGGTGCCGCCATCAAACTCTCCTCACCGTGTACACTCCTATAAGGTGAGTAGGTGACAAAAACAAACACCTTGCTTATCCATTAAACCACAATCCACATTAGTATTAAATACAATTCCAGTCAAAAGTTTTTGAACAGTAAGATTTGTAATGTTTTTAAAGAAGTCTCTCCTGCTCACCAAGCCTGCATTTATTTGATCCAAAATACAGCAAAAGCAGTAATATTGTGAAATATTTTTACTATTTAAAATAACTGTTTTGAATATATTTTCTAATGTAATTTATTACTGTGATCAAAGCTACATTTTCAGGATCATTACTCCAATTTTCAGTGTCACATGATTCTTCAGAAATCATTCCAATATGCTGGTTCACTGTTTAGTAAACATTTTTTTTTATTATTATTAATATTTAAAACAGTTGAGTACATTTTTTTCAGAATTCTTTGATGAACAGAAAGATCCAAAGATCAGCTTTTTTTTTTAAATAAAAAGCTTTTGTAGCATTATGCACTATATCATTCAAAAGCTTCAAAAGTGATAATAAAGACATTTATAATGTTACAAAAGAACCTGAGAAAATTCTACTCAGCTCTTTCAAAATAATAATTATAATATTAATTTTTTTTTTTTTTTGAACAGCAAATCAGAATAATAAAATGATTTCTGGAGGACCATGTGACTGGAGTAACGATGCTTTGAAATCACAGAAAAAAGTTACATTTTAAAATATATTCAAATAGAAAACAGTTCTTTCAAATATTTAACATTTTTCAAAATGTTACTGTTTTTGCTGTGCTTTGGATCAAATAAATGCAGGCATTGTGGGCAGAAGAGACGTCTTTCAAAAATATGAAAGAACTTTTGACTGGTAGTGTGCAATAAAGTCTTTGGGGTTATTAAAGATTTTGAGGTTATATTTCTTAAAGACTCTTATGCTCACCAAGGCTGCATTTGATATAAAGATATATATTTTTATTTTTAATACATATAAAAACATAATTTATACCTATGATGACAAAGCTGAATTTTCAGCATCATTACTCCAGTTTTCTGTGTCTCACGATCCTTCAGTAATAATATTAATATGCTGATTTGGTCCTCAAGAAACATTTATTTTTTCGAATATAATGCATTCTGTTGAATAAAATTAGTATGTAAATTCTGTTAAACAAAAATCTCACTATGCATTACATGAACCTGACCTAAGCTTCTAAGCATTTTCAAAAAACACAATGTCTGGCGGTAGGTTTAAAACTCTCCTTTAAAAGAGAAGTGGTTAAGTCTGAAAGAAGCATGCTTTTAGAGACGTCATGATGGATGACAATACTGCTCCGAAACTCTTGATCAAATAACACCAGCCTTCAATGTTTTCAAACTGGCAGCATTAGTCCATCTGTCTCCAACAGAGTTGTAATTCAGCATGAATTATCAGTAGTGCCTCTGTAATGGAACGAGTGCCAGACTCAGAAAGTGCTTGAGTGGGATGATTTTTCTATACTTCAATTTCTTCATCTCAAATGAGTTTTCACCCAGCAAGCAGACATGTCTAATCCAAATGATGACTTGAAACTTGACGGAATCCATGATGATTATTAAAGGGATAGTTCACCCAAAAATTAAAATTCTGTCATTAATTACACACTCTCATGTCGTTCTAAGCCTCTAAAACCTTCGTGTCAGTCAGAAGAGAAGAAATTGTTGAATAAAGTCAGTTATTTTAAAGTTGTTATTTTTGTTTTCTTTGTGTAAAAAAGTATTCTCGTAGCTTCCTAACATTATGCTTGAACAATTGATGTCACATGGACTATTTTAACGATGTCCTTACTACCTTTCTGGGCTTTGAAAGTGGTAGTTGTGTTTCTGTGTATGCAGTATATCTTAATTTGTAGTTTTATGGGTTTGGAACAACATAAGGATGAGTAATTAATCAGAGAATATTTTTTTTATGTGAACTATCCCTTTAAATGCAAATATTTTGCATTTCAAAGGTTTTAAATTGTGGGCTGTTTTTTTTACGTTCATGTACACTAATATTAAAAAATCTGGGGTCAGTAAGACTTTTTATTTATTTAAACAAATTAATACTTTTCTTTAGCAAGGATGGATTGAGTTGATCAAATAATTGTGACAGTAAAGACATTTGTAATGTTACAAAAAATGTCTATTTTAAATAAATGCTGTTATTTTGAACTTAAAATTCATCTGAAAAATCCTGAAAATTGCATGGTTTCCACAGAAGTAATTTTTCAACATTGATAATTATAATAAATGGTTTTTGAGCACCAAATCAGCATATTAGAATGATTTCTGAAGGATCATGTGACACTGAAGACTGATGCCGAAAATAGATTTTGAAATATAGTAAAACAGAAAACATCCATTTTAAATTCCAATAATATTTGACAATATTACTGTTTTTACTGCATTTTTTAAATAAATAAATGCAGACAACCCCAAACTTTTGTAGTGAAGATAGTACTATTATGATGTTATATGCTGACATGAGGACATACTGAAAAACAGATAGCTAATATCTGTTTTTTGTTTTGGTGAAGTATATTTAAATGTGTTCATCTCTTTTCTTTTTTATCAATCTGCAGTCGGCCACAATAGAAAGACGCTCAATGCCTCCATCTGGCTACATCACACATACAGTCAGTGCACCCAGCCTGCATGGAAAAACGGTAAGACACATTTTTTATCGTTTCTTTATAGGAACAAAAATATTTAGCCATTACAAATACGTTTAAATTAGATTATAAGGTTTACCTTGTCTCTTCAGTGCTGCTATTAAAGAGTCTTTAAGATATCCTACCTGTTCGCATTACAAAAACATACCTGTGGGAACTTTTTCACAAGGCGCAAAATACGTACCAATAAGTGAACACTAGAGGCGGTAAAACAGCAAGCACTTGTTATCATTTTCATGCACAGTTATAGCTCCATTAAAGCTCCATTTGTTTCGCTTTCCAGATGTAAGCTTGCTTAGTGGAGCATGGAGTTGGAAAATGTTAGAATGCAGAATCCTTGAGTACGAACCCCATGAAAAACATGACTCACTATAGCCCCTTTTACACATACAATCCTGACTGGTAAATTGCCGGTAAATTACCGTTAATAGAACATGTGCATAGGACCTTTTCAAAAATACCGGTAAATTAATTCCGGCAATTTACCGGTAAGGGTAGTTGTAACATTACCAGTAAATTGCCGAAATGATGCTGTGTGAACACGGAATGAAGATTACCGGTATGAGCACGTAGAACACGCTGATGAATAAAGTTTGCTTTGGTCCAGATTGGCCAATCATAACGTTCTTATAGAGATGACGTGATTACTCTGAGCTGTTGACAAAGCTATGCTGCTTGTTTAAATGAGTTTTTCTTTGTAAATATGCACTTGATGGATATCTTTGACCATTGCGTCTCGTATTACAGCTGTTTCAAGTGAGAGATGGAAAAACAAGCAAAAACGGCATGCTTGCGATTGTGTTTTTACGTCACATTCGCTTTTGTTCATACTATCAGGTACATTTAGGCCCTGTTTACTCTAGTGTGTTTTCGTTTTAAAACAGCATTTTAAAATAAAAACTAATCTCGTCTACACTAGCGTTTTTTCTGCATTTCAGAAACGATCTCAGTCTACACTACACATATGACCATTCATGCAGGTACAACCATAGATATGTATAGGTACAGTAGATTCCCTATTGTTTAAATGGAGGACATGCTTGGAGCGGTCGAAAGGGGAATCTACTTATACCAAAGTCCCTTTAAGGCAAGTCATTCCACTCAGTGAATCGTCTCTCGGGCATGCAAGTGCAGCTCTTATTTCTTTGAATGGGGAAACATCAAATTCTCCAAAACTGTTCATCAAGCTTACGATGAAATTTCATATTTGAAATCACCAATGAAATCTGACAAGAACTGCCTCATAAATATGGTTCCTTGTGCTCCAATAGCACTAAAAGATATATATATTTTCAGGCTAGATCAGCCAGTGCGCATTCATAGTACTGAGCGCACATCTTAAGCCGCAGTCGCACTAGACTGAGCATGCGTGATATGACGTCATGCTCTGCAGCGTTTTTAAAAAAAGTTAAATTCAGCACATGACAAACAATAATATATTTAAAATGCAAAAAACGTAGTGCTGCAGTTTTAAATTTAGGACCTTTTCATTCAGCTAGAGGTCATGCTGTGACTTTCGATCTCTTGTTGGTCACACGGTGTCATGTGATGCGAATTCGCAGGTCAAAATTCACCAAGCTTGAAATTCACCAATGAAACAATGAAAATTCACCAATGAAACGAAGAGTGCAGTGTGACCGTGTCTTTAGAACGCTGATTGTTTCTATAGCAACCAGGACTTCTAATGGCAGCTGCAATGACACGCTGACTTTACTAATCAACGACTGGCTCTTTCTTTAAGGCAGAGCTTCGCGGCCATAATGAGCGTTGCATTTTTCCCCATTCAAAACTAGATGAGTGACACGTCTTGGGTATACCTATAGTCTTTGCCTATACATATCTATGGGTACAGCCACAAGCATTATGTTATTGTTTACATGGTCATCAAGGATACGCAGAGAGAATGTGGGCAGCCATGCCATCGTTTTGGTCCATTTACACTGAAATGCAACCCCAGAGTTTTCAAACTAAATCAGGGTCGACAGCATTTTCAAAATGCGTAACTGTAACAGCCGTAACCATAGCAAATGTTTTGCATTTTAAAACGAAAACACACTAGTGTAAACGCAGCCTTAGGAGTAGGGCTGCACGATATTGGGAAAAAATTACTTTGCATATATTTTTTTCTTGCGATATATATTGCGATGTGTACAAATTCATTTATGTTCATCAGGTTGTTTTGAACTGCTTAAAAATCAAATAATAATTCAAGAATAATTGGGGTAATTTTGTAAGCATTTTCAAAGAATAAAAAAATGTAAAAGTACAGTATAATCAAAACCCTGAAATAAAATACTTTTTAAAGCTCATTTTGGGTAGTTTCATAAACAGTTTGACTCACCTTATTCACTGTCAATTCAGGCAAATCAAGGCTCTAATATGAAATTAATAATGAATGTTGCTTTTACCCTGATGAAAGGGAAATCAGCTTCTTCCTTTCATGAAAAACATTAAAAGCTTAGCCAAGATGGAGGAACAGCTGATCATAGCTGTTACAGGGAAAACATTTTTTAGCAGCAGAGCTACTGCAAGCAATTTTTAGTTTTGGAAATCTATTTATCTTTGTTTATTTATCTTTGCTGAAACTTCCGCGTCTTTAGGAGAGCGCGGGTCATGGTTGCTTAGCAACGGCAGACGCCACTCTGCCACTCAAGTTACAGAGCGCTTTGGAAAGAAGGAGAAAGCGGCGCGCCTAGCGTTTTCCACGCGTTTTTAGGCGCGACCATAGACTGTAAAAAATATGGACGTAGTATCCGTGACGTCACCCGTAGGATTTTGAAGCGCTATTTTGAAGCCTATAGTGGGCGGGAGTCGGCCGTCGCCATCTTGGAATCGCGTCACCGCGCGTCACTCCCGGATAATCAAAAATGGGCAAAAAGGCGGGACGTGGGTGGAGCTTGTTGCTGAAACCACGCCCGCCTAGCGCGACAGTGGTGACAGCAGCGGCAATCCCCCTGTCACTCAAGTGACCACGCCCTTAATTATGCAGAACTTTAAGGCTTAATATAACTTAAACGGATGAGTTATAAAAAAATTCACCCCCCTCACAGTTGACATGAAGGGCAAAACTAGCTATATAGACCAAAACCATTTTTTGAACCAGGCTGTAAACATACTTTTTTCCGCTGTAAAGTTGGGCATTTTAACATGGGGAGTCAATGGGACTGACTCCCTTCTGCAGCCAGTCTCTAGCGGCCAGTCGATGAATTGCAGTTTAAGTCACTTCCGTGTTGGTTTCAATAGAGAGAGCGGGAGGTTGCCCCTTGGGCGCGACATGTGAACGGTCCCTTAAATTCGTAGTGTTTCCGCGAGTTGTGGCAACAACTGCCAGGCACTCCCGACAAAGCACCTGTTTTTGGTCAGCAGCATCCTTTTTGTATCCAAAATACTTCCATATGACCGACGTTGCGTTTCTTTTTGCGATCAAATCTTCCATTTCGGCGCTTTTCTCCCGTCCCGCGCTCATTTCGTCATGCGCACGCAGAGACTGCATGCATGAAGTAGGTGAAGCAACGTGTGCATTGTAGTTTTTAAAGAACCTTTAAACATGAGTTAATTACTTTATTTTAGACAAATATAGATCCGTGAATAGAAAGTTTAGAAATATAGAAAGTACATTTTTAAATCAGACACACAATTTTTTTTTGCCCCGCATCGTGACTGCCACGATGTGACATTGCGATGACGATGCTGAAACGATCTATCGTGCAGCCCTACTTAGGAGTATTGCAGATGGTGCGTTATTAAAAACATCACAAAAAAACTTGGAGTTTTAGCACTATTTTAAAAGTCAGAACTGCGGTGACACATACAAAACCACCGTCAAACATTTCAGTTCACGCCCTTTTACTGCCGCTCAGTGGAAATTTCACATCAAATATGTCACAAAACGTACATAGCAGTACGTATTTCGCATTTTGCGGAAAAGTTCCCACAGGTACATTTTCATCATGAGATGAGGTTGAAGATATCAGCAATCAAAGTGGCATAAAATCAATGACCTCTGCTGGTGGAGCCGGTCCTCTTCTTTTCATGGCTGCAATGGGCACTTGTGTAAATAATCTGATCACGTGACTCTCTCTCTGCCCTAATCGTACCCTCCCAACCTGTGGTCCAGCCGGAGGAGCTCACCCTTCTCCTCATCCAGTTACGGAGACACCAGGCCATGATGGCAGGTGTGCGCCACAATGCGCTGGCCCACCTCCAGCAGTTGACTCGTGTGAAGGTCAGGGCTTGGCCTGCCCAGATAGCACCTCTCATTACTAGCGTGCCTCTGCTGCTGTTATTTGCCCCGCCTGGCTCTATTGTAGCTCCCTTGGCTTTATTACATGATGCTTCTTTGTATCGTAGCATGGCATGTCATGCTTAGGGCCTGTATCTGGCTATCCCACCATCGGCATGAATTGTATGTAACTGGCCTGAGGCATTATGCATACTACATGAGTATGCTTTGCTGTTGCTCCAATGTTTGAAAATGCAAAGATCAAAATGTTTGCTTGCATGAAGTAGTAGGTGTATGCTGGAGTCTGTGGTCCCCATGAAACCTTATCAGATGTTCTGGTTTGCAGGGTATGTGAGATTATTTCAACAGTAACGTCATGCTTTGTTATTGGAAGAAATAATATTGTATGTGTGCAGATGTTGCTCTAAGTGTAAATAATTTGGTTTGTACTGAATGCTTTGGCATCAAGGATTGAGGTAAAGTTAAACGAATATTTGGTAGCACTTTACAATAACGTCTCATTTGTTAAAGGGATAGTTCACCCAAAAATGAAAATTCTGTCATTAATACTCACCCTCATGTTGTTCCAAACCCGTAAGACCTTCGTTCATCTTTGGATCACAAATTAATACATTTTTGATGAAATTTGAGAGCTTTCTGAGCATGCATTGACAGCAACACAACTACCATGTTCAAGGCCCAGAAAGGACATCGTAAAAAAAAAATACTGACTTTATGCGACAATTTCTTCTCTTTCGTGCTACTCTTCAATGTGTGTCGTGGTACAGTCTATGCAGTGTCAGAAAGCTCTCAGATTTCATCAGAAATATTTTAATTTGTGTTCTGAAGATAAACGAACATCTTACAGGTTTAAAACAACATGAGGATGAGTTATTAATTAATTTCAATTTTGGGTGGACTATCCCTTCTATTGTTAGTTCATGTTATCTAATGTTGTTAACTAATGAAACCCTATTGTAAAATACTGTATTACCAAATATTCTTTTCTTTCCAACCTAATCTCAGTGTAACACACTCAGAAAAATCATTTTCTTAATCTATACTTTTGTTTTCCTGTAAAAAGATATAAACATTCTTAAAACAAACATTGATTTACTTGAGAAGCAAAATTATATATATTAAGAGTTATTTGTGCTTTATATGCTTAGGTTAAAGGTTAAAACCTGTTTTTTAGGTTTATGCTTAAAACAAAAACAATTTGCTGCCAAAGTAAAAAATATATTCAATGAAATTTACAGTGTATTCTCTTACTGTCTTATAAAACATTGCTTCTTAAGTAAATTTACACTGCTGTTCAAAAGTATGGGGTCAGGGTGACTGTTGAAGAAATATATTGATCAAAAGTGAGAATAAAGACATTTATAATGTTGCAAAAGAAATAAACGCTTTTGTTTTTAGCTTTCTAAAAAAAACAGAATCAGCATATTAAAGTGATTTCTGAAGGATCATGTGACCCTGGACCACAAAACCTTAAATAGCACAGGTATATTTTTAGCAATAGCCAAAAATACATTGTATGGCTCAAAATTTTCGATTTCCCTTTTATGCCAAAAATCATTAGAATATAAGTAAAGATATTTTGATATAAGAAGATATTTTGTACATTTCCTACTGTAAATATATCAAAACTTAATTTTTGATGAGTAATATGGATTGCTAAGAACTCCCTTTGGACAACTTTAAATGCGATTTTTGTCAGTATTTTGATTTTTTTATTTTTTTATTTTTTTTTTTTTTTGCACCCTCAGATTCCAGATTTTCAAATAGTTGTATCTCGGCTAAATATTGTCCTGTTCTAACTATCCTAAATTATACATAAATGGAAAGCTTGTGACTGGTTTTGTGGTCCAGGGTCACATATTAATGAATTGCATTTTCAAATATATTGAAATGGAAAACAGTTATTTTAAACTGAAAAAACTGATTTACGTCTTTTAAAAGAAACTTTGGGTATTAAAACTTGTATGGCTTAATATAACGTAAATTATGTCTCTTACTGAAATATGTAGTAAATATACCATTGAAAGACTTATGTTGTTTAATTAAATCCACATCATTTTATAAATATTTTGGACTATGGGTGCGCCATTTTTTCGAAGACATGAAATGATTGCACTCTGTGAGCTATTGGTGCTATTTTTACCACAGACATGCAGACATTTCACATCATCGAAATAACAGCACCACCCAAAGTCAAAAATATGTATAAAACAATTTAGATTTTTTGAAATAACGTAAATCTTTCATGGGTTTACTAGGACATATTTAAGTAAGAAACATCATTTATGTTTTATTGAGCCATATAATGTAAGTCCTAATACCTGGTTCCAAATCGTACCAAACTTTGAGCAGTAGTGTGTATAGCTGTCACTTGCATGTAAATGCGAACAGTGTGCAACCAGATGGTCTGTGCTTTTAAGCCAGTATTGTGATATGTTTAGTATGTCCCAAAGCTGGCATAACAGGTGCAAAGCCAGCTATTGCTGTAATGCTATCACAGTGTTAGACTAAAGTGTGTGGTGGATATATAAAACAACTGATCAGTGTTAATTATGTTTTCCTGCTACTTACAGGCTGATGACACATACATGCACTTGAAGAAGGACCTGGAATATTTAGATCTGAAGGTGGGACCTCTCCATTTCCGTCTCTCTATTCCTGTGTTCTTAAACCTTCTGTATTAACACACTAACACAGCACAGAAACCTCACTTGAGGCGAGGAATCAAGAATTTGCTTTCTTTCAGAAAATTTTTATATTTAGTATGCATAAAGAGAAATTAAATGGTTTCAGAATGGTAATAGTAATGATCCAGTCAATGGCTATAACTGTCTATCTCCGTTTGCCACAGATGAAAAGTTTAGAGCCATTGATCCTCATGGTTCACAGTGTGTTACAAACCTGCAGTGCGGGGGGTTTGAGACCACTCTGGAACGTAAGCACTGTCAGCATCCAGAGTGTCCGCATTCCCATTGCTTTACACGGTGCACATAGCTTTGTGTTGGCACAGGCCTGGCACCTGCACGCCTATCCTTCCTGCCTTTTGTGATATGTTGCGCTGTGGGATGTGATGTGTGATTGGGTCAATGAGACGGCAGGTCTGGATGGGGCGGGCAAGCTCAGCGCATGCGCAGGGAATGACCCACATTTAGCCAGCTGATTCTCCAATGCATTTTGTTTCTTTCTTTAACAATTTATCTCATAGGATCCATCAATGTGATATCTTATAGATGATCCATATGTTGTAGCAGTAGAATGTTCCTCTGAAACTTCCTGTATGGCCTACAAGATCAGTGTTGGAGAAAATGCTTCTTAAATTCTTAATTCCTCTTGAAACATTAATTTAGAAAACTTACTAGCTTCACTACAAACTGCTAACAAAAGCCAGGTTTTTTTAACTACACTGAAGGGGCAGTTTTTAATTTTATAATTATCAGATAATATGATTTATTTAAAAAGAGCAGGAGTTATCTGGCACAAAATCAATAAGAAAATAAATTAGACTAATAGCATCAAACTTATTTAAAATAATAAAACTAAACTAATTTCTATACTTTTATCTCACAATTCTGACTTTTTTTCTCAGAACTGTGATATAAACTCGCAGTTGCAAGTTATAAAGACAGTATTGCATGATATAAACTCGCAATTGCAAGAAAAAGCTCAGAATTGTGGGATATAAACTCTTATATAACTTTATATCAATTGTGACTTTATAACAAGCAGTTACAAGTTAAGTCAGAATTGTAAGATATGAAGTCATAATATAAATTCATAATTCTGAGAACATATTAGTCTATTTTTCTTTCAGATTTCAACTTTATGACTGATAATTGCGAGTTTGTATCTCACAATTCTGAGAAGAACAGTTTATATCTCACAATTCTAACTTGTAGAGAAATAAGTCAGAATTGTGAGATATAAACTTGAATTTACAAGAAAAAAAGTCAGAATTCACAATTTTTTTTTATCGCAATTGCAAGTTTATATCCTGCTATTCAGACTTTCAATTATGAGTTTACATAATGCAATTTTGGGAACAAATATCAGAATTACATTTATTTGGTTTTTATTGTGCCGGAAATGGGCTTCCATATTAAACTGATCAAAATTCATCAGTTGATAATGAGAGTAAAAACATTTATAATAATGTTGCAAATGATTTCTATTTCAAATAAATTGTTTTTTTTTATGTCTGTTTATCAGATAATCCTGAAAATCATTAAAATGGAATCTAGCAAAGATATTAGCACCACACCTGTTTTCAACATTGATAATAATAAGAAATCACCATGTTAAAATGATTTCTGAAGGATCATGTGACACTGCAGACTGGATTAATGGCTGTGTGTATATATATATATATATATATATTTAAAAAAAATGTACAAACAGTTTTTTATTTAAATTAATTAAATTATATACATTGTAATATTTCACAATATTGTGTTTTTACTAAAGTTTTAATCAAATAAATGCAGCCTTGGTGAGCATAAACATTTTCAAAAACATAAAAAAAACCTTACTGATGCTAAACTTGTGAAAAGCAGCATAAATTAATCAACAAAAACAGTGCCAGCAACTATTTATTGTTAATATTATACTAATAACTACATACCACTTAAAATACCTACAGTTGAGGTCAAAAGTTTCCTTACGCCTTTCAGAATCTGCAAAATGTTAATTATTTTACCAATATAAGAGGGATCATACAAAATACATGTTATTTTTTATTTACTACTGACCTGAGTAAGATATTTCACATAAAAGACATTTACATGTAGTCCACAAGAGTAAATAATAGTTAAATTTATAAAAATGACCCTGTTCAAATTATTCTTAATACTTTGTTACCTGAATGATCCACAGATGTGTTTTTTTTTGTTGTTGTTTGTTTAGTGAACCCTTTCCAACAATGACTGTATGATTTGAGATCCATCTTTTCACACTGAGGACAACCGAGAGACTCATATGCAGCTATTACAGAAGGTTCAAAAGCTCACTGACGTTTCAGAAGGAAACACAATGCATTAAGAGCTGGAGGGTGAAAACTTTTGAACAGAATAAAGATGTGTACTTTTTCCTTTTTTTGCCTAAATTTCATATTTTTTTCATTTAGTACTGCCCTTTAGAAGCTACAAAAGATGCTTACATGTTTCCCAGAAGACAAAATAAGTTACATTTACCCAGATCTTCAAATTCCTTCACCTGTACTCAGTGTGAAAAGATAGATCTCAAAGATCATACAGTCATTGTTGGAAAGGGTTCAAATACACCAAAAATGCTGAAAAACCAAATAATTTGTGAGACCTACAGGATTTTTCTGAAGAACAGTTGGCAGTTTAACTGTTTTCAGGTCAAACAAGGGACTCATGAACAACTATCACTAACAGCTGTGGATCATTCAGGTAACAACACAGTATTAAGAATCAAGCGTATGCAAACTTTTGAATGGGGTAATTTTTATTTTCACTTGTGGACTATATGTAAATGTAATTTATGTGAAATATTCAGGTCAGTACTAAATAAAAAATAACATGCCTTGTGTATGATCCTCTTATTCTGGTAAAATAATTAATATTTTGGAGATTCTGCTAGGTATATGTAAACTTTTGACCTCAACTGTACATATCATTACAAAAGGAAGAATAATTTAAATATGCATTTGTAAATCTGTTTTTGTTCAATTTTATTTAAATGAATTATCCAGATTATTTCAATTGGCCTTCCCAGCACTATTTGTAAGAAAGAATGAGTTTGAGTGTTCTTGCGTGGCTGCAAGGCTGTGTGTGAAATAATGAGAAAATAAAAAGTAAGCTAAGTTGTAGCTTTACTATTTTTAGTCACTTCCTCCCCCACACACTGTCCAGTTCATCGTTGTCCAGAACATTGGATTTCTTTTATGAGTTTACCATGCAGCGTTTTTTGTTGAGGCTTTATTTTAGACATTGCATTTATGTCCCACAGCTGTATTCTGTTAGCATGAAGAGCGTGAGACACCATCCTGCCATTGTGCTTCCAGAAAGCTTCAGCTCCTACATGTGTGCATTAGAAAAAAAGAATACTGTCTCAAAGCTTCTCACTATGATTTTCTATAGTGTCCATTGTATAGTGTTGGTCTTGCTTTGCTTGTGTTGAATTAGATGTGTTTCTGTCTGTGGAGCACTAAGACAAGAAGGATTTTCTTTGAATTGTCTAATAGGTGAGTGGGACAGAAACTCTGAAAGGACGGCCGGCAAAACCAGTAAAGGTGGCGGAAAGTGACGTAGATGTGAGTATAGAGGACAAATCAGTGTAACAAGTATTTTACATTATTTAGCTAGATTTTCTGGTCTGAACTGGTTTATAATGCTCTGTTTCCTCCTGCAGGTGACACTGAGTCGATTGTGTGAACAAGACAAAATACTGCAAGAGCTTGAGTTCAGACTCAGTGGACTTAAGGATGATAAGGTGAGGCCATTTCCAAAGAAAAGCACAGCTTTTGCGTTGATCTTGTTATTATGGGTATGTCAGAGTTAATTTCTTTGTTTGTTTTTTTTCTAGGACAAGCTTGAGTCTGTTCTGGATGTGTCCCACCAGCAGATGGAGCAGTACAAGGATCAACCGTCTCACGCTGAGAAGATCGCCTACCAGCAGCGGCTCCTTCAAGAGGACCTGGTGCATATTCGAGCTGACATTTCTAGAGTGTCAACGGTGAGTATATTACATGATGTAGACCGACGGTGTGCCCTATGACCATTAATACATATTTGTTGGAAATTGATACATTAGTGATAACAGGACGTGAAGATTAAGAGTGCAACAATTTTAAAGGAACAAATTAAGTGTGTAGCTATGTTCTGTATTTTATGGAAGCCCATTTCTGCCATGTAAGAACAAAATTATGTAGTTAAAAATACATACTTTAGTCATAATTATGAGATAAAAAGTCTAAATTATGATTTACTAAATCTAAATTATGAGATAGTCGAAATTATGAGATAAAGTCGAAATTATGACTTTTAAAGTCTTAATCAGGAGATAAAAAGTTGAAATTATGGCTTTAAAAGTCTTAATTAGAAGATAAAAAGTAAACATACCTAAGTCATAATTACCAGATAAAAAGAAATTATGACTTTACAATGACTTTCACTTTCAGAACAAAAATGTACAGATATGTACTCACCCCCTTGTCATCCAAGATGTTCATGTCTTTCTTTCTTCAGTCGTGAGGAAATTATGTTTTTGTGAGGAAAACATTTCAGGATTTCTCTTCATATAATGGAATTCTATGGTGGCCCCGAGTTTGAACTTCCAAAATGCAGCTTCAAATGGCTCTAAACGATCACAGCCGAGGAAAGAAGAGTCTTATCTAGCAAGACGATGGGTTAGTTTCTTAAAAAAATTACAGTTTATATACTTTTTAACCTCAAATGCTCGTCTTGTCTAGCTCTGTCTGTACGCTTGTGTAGAGATTAAAAAGTATATAAATTGTTATTGTTTTTAGAAAATAACCAATCGTTTCACTAGATAAGACTCTTCTTCCTCGACTGGGATCATTTAGAGCTCTTTGAAGCTGCATTTAAACTGCATTTTGGAAGTTCAAACTCGGGGGCACCATAGAAGTCCATTATATGAAGAGAAATCCTGAAATGTTTTCCTTAAAAAAACATAATTTCTTTACGACTGAAAAAAGAAAGACATGAACATCTTGGATGACAAGGGGGTGAGTAAATTATCTGTACATTTTTAAAGTCATAATTACAAGATAAAAACTTTAAAAGTCATAATTATGAGATAAAAAAAATGAAAATACGACTTAATCGAAACTCTGACTTTAAAAAGTAGAATTACAAGATAAGAAGACTTTTTATCTCACAATTGATTTTTAAAGTCATCATTTCGATTAAGTCGTAATTTCAACTTTTTATCTCTTAATTATGACTTAGGTAGTGTTGGGTTCGAGTCCACCTAAAACGAGTCCGAGTCTAGTCCGAGTCTTTAACCAATTGAGTCCGAGTCCAAAATGGGGCAAGTCGGACTCAAGTCCAAGTCCAAATGGGTCGAGTCCGAGTCCAACTAAACACTACTGTTTGTCAGTATATTAAGCTTGTTTTAACCTTTACAACTAGAATAAGGCAATGACAATTTAAATGTAACAAAAGCAAACCTCTGTTGCTAATTGACATTTTGATTTTTGATTTCACACCATCTCATAATTAGTGTCCTGCTCAGCAAACTTAAAAGTAATGTAACAGAAATTATAGCTTATGTATTGTGACATATTTCAGAGTAAAACAGCTTTTCGAATGTGAAAAATTATAGGACAGGACTTGACTTTATTTGTTGTTATATAGTAAATGTATTAATTCAATGGGGTGGGTAGGAAGCTTATTGAATGAGACTTGAGGAGCAGAGAATGCACCTCTTATCTCTGATTGTGACTGTGTTTTGGGTTTTAAATTGACGAATGGTTAGACCTGAGACTGGGTAGATGGCATTTGACATTTTTATTTCTTGGATGAAAATGAGGCTGTGAGGGTTACTGACAGTTTTCAAGTAGCAGTCCATGGAATCCATGGAATAAAAGAGTAAAAAATTCTGAAATTCTGACTTTATTTTCACAATTCTGAGATTTTATTTCACAATTCTGATTCTATATGTCCCACACTTCTGGCATTTTTCCCTCAGAAATTAAATTGAGTTATAAAGTCTGAAATACAATATGTGACCCTGGACCACAAAACCAGTCATAAGGTTAAATTTTACAAAACTGAGATATATACATCATATGAAAGCTCAATAAATAAGCTTTCTATTGATGTATGGTTTGTTAGGATAGGACCATATTTGGTCGAGATACATCTATTTGAAAATCTGGAATCTGAGGGTGCAAAAAAATCAAAATGCTGAGAAAATCACCTTTAAAGTTCTTCAAATTAAGTTCTTAACAATGCATATTACTAATCAAAAATTATATTATGATATATTTATAGTAGGAATTTTACAAAAAATCTTCATGGAACATGATCTTTACTTAATTTCCTAATGATTTTTGGCATAAAAGAAAAATCAATAATTTTGACCCATACTATGTATTTTTGGCTATTGCTACAAATATACCCCAGCGACTTAAGACTGGTTTTGTGGTCCAGGGTCACATATATAAACGACATTTAAAAAAAAATTCTGAATTGTGAGAAAAAATAGGTAAATGTAAAATGTTATAGGTTTAAACAAGTAAGTAATTAAAACATTCTCAATCTTACTGAAGGAAAATAAACAGTCTAATGATTAATAAATAGTAATAATGAAATTATTTTACATGGCGAAAATGTGCTTCCATAGTCATTTAACAACTGTAGAAAAAGCTTTAATTGTTCATATATTTGTATTGTTCAGGAGATGGCAAAAGCATGGAAGGACTACAGCAGGTTGGAACAGTCGGTGGAACAACTGAGGGACGTCCTGCAGACTCAGATGAATCTCTGCACATCACCTCAGGTCTTTTTTTCTCTCGATTTCTTAATCTTTTTTTACAGTGATGTGTTTTTTGCTATCATGTTTTTGTCTTATTTATTTGATTAGCTACCTTATTTTTTTTTTTATTCATTAATATAAAAACATGCAGTCAATGTCTATCGTAAAATATCTTAAATATGTCTATAGTTTTTAAGTTTTGGTTGTTAGTTTTGCTCGATTTGTTTTAACACTTAAGCTTAAAGGTATAGTTCACCCCAAAATGAAAATTACCCCATGATTTACTCACCTTCGAGCTATCCTAGATGTATATGACTTTCTTCTTTCAGATGAATAGAGTTGGAGTTATATTTAAAAAAAATTTTTTTATAATGGCAGTGAATGGGTGTTGAGATTTTGAAGTCCAAATAAGGCATCCATCCATCATAAAAAGTACTCCACATGGCTCCAGCGGGTTAAAACGCAAATCGATGAGTTTGTGTAAGAAAAATATCTATATTAAAACCTTTATAAAACTTAATCTCTAGCTTCCGCTGTCGTATACGCATACATGAAAAAGTGGCATTCCTTCAATTCACTTCAGAAAGCCTTTATTAACCCCGCTGGAGCTGTGTGGAATACTGGATGGATGCACTTTATTGGACTTCAAAATCTCAACCACCTGGCTAGAATAGAAATATGATTTGAAGACTTTTGAATAGGTATGTTTTTGTTCTCAGGAGAAAAATCAGTTGAGGAGGGAGCTCTGGAGGATAGAGGATGTGATGACCGGACTCAGCTCATCCAAAGAAACCTTCAAAATCACCATAGACTCAGTGAAGAACCCTGGTAAGACTAGTTAGATAAGATTAATAAACCTACTACATAACTTGTTCTTTTTTAATATAACTCTTGCTTTTGTGCTTGTGAATGTTTGTGTCTAGAGAGAAAACTTGTGCCTTTAGTAATAGAGTCGACAGTGCCTTCTCGGTGCATGACCCCATCCACAGTCGAGGTGCGGTCACCCCAACGCAGTCTTACCTCCAGTCCGTTATCACTGCCCCTGGACAATGAAGTTCTTCAGCATCCTCACTCTATGGCTAAATGGGTATGTGGTACTGTACTCTAAGGTACTTCAGACAAAAGACCTTTGCTAAAGACAACTAATTAACAGTACTTAAAGGGATAGTTCACCCAAAAATGAAAATTCTGTCATCGATTAATCATGCTGGTCAAAACCTATAAGACCTTTGTAAATATCCTAAATATAATTTGTGTTCCGAAGATGAACGAAGGTCTTACAGGTTTGGAACGACATGAGGGTGAGTAATTAATGACTGAATTTTCATTTTTGGGTGAACTATCCCTTTAACTGTTTACTTAAGTGCACAATATTGTTTTTTAGGAAGATGATGATGCTCCACCCAGACCACCTTTGCCCCTCCTCTATGATGAGGACACACCCCCTGTTGTCCCGCCCCTACCTAAAGAAGCATCAGTCATCAGACACACTTCTGTGCGTGGCCTCAAGCGACAATCTGATGAGAGGAAACGTGACAGAGAAAGCAGCTATGTGAATGGAGATTGCAGGGTAATGTAACTCACTTGTGAAGGTCATTGTTATTATAATGTTTATTGTCATTAGTGTTGTTATTGTTAACTAAAACTATTAAAATTAAATATTATAAATATGTTTGGTGAAAAATGTAGAAACTAAGTAAAATAAAATTACTAAAGAACTTTAAAAAAAATGACAGAAGCACATAACAGAATTACTCAAACCTAAACTAAAATTAAAATATAAAATTCTATGTCTTATTCAAAATATGAATAAGATATGGCAGACTATTTTCAACACTAAATATAAAATAAAAGAAGGTAATTGTGACTTTTTATCTCATAATTCTAATTTTTTTCTCACAATTGTGAGTTTACAGTCAGGTCCATAAATATTGGGACATCGACACAATTCTAACATTTTTGGCTCTATACACCACCACAATGGATTTGAAATGAAACGAAGAAGATGTGCTTTAACTGCAGACTGTCAGCTTTAATTTGAGGGTATTTACATCCAAATTAGGTGAACGGTGTAGGAATTACAACAGTTTGCATATGTGCCTCCCACTTGTTAAGGGACCAAAAGTAATGGGACAATTGGCTTCTCAGCTGTTCCATGGCCAGGTGTGTGTTATTCCCTAGTTATCCCAATTACAATGAGCAGATAAAAGGTCCAGAGTTCATTTCAAGTGTGCTATTTGCATTTGAAATCTGTTGCTGTCAACTCTCAAGATGAGATCCAAAGAGCTGTCACTATCAGTGAAGCAAGCCATCATTAGGCTGAAAAAACAAAACCAACCCATCAGAGAGATAGCAAAAACCTTAGGCGTGGCCAAAACAACTGTTTGGAACATTCTTAAAAAGAAGGAACGCACCGGTGAGCTCAGCAACACCAAAAGACCCGGAAGACCACAGAAAACAACTGTGGTGGATGACCGAAGAACTCTTTCCCTGGTGAAGAAAACACCCTTCACAACAGTTGGCCAGATCAAGAACACTCTCCAGGAGGTAGGTGTATGTGTGTCACAGTCAACAATCAAGAGAAGACTTCACCAGAGTGAATACAGAGGGTTCACCACAAGATGTAAACCATTGGTGAGCCTCAAAAACAGGAAGGCCAGATTAAAGTTTGCCAAAGGACATCTAAAAAAGCATCCTATGGACAGATGAGAATAAGATCAACTTGTACCAGAGTGATGGGAAGAGAAGAGTATGGAGAAGGAAAGGAACTGCTCATGATCCTAAGCATACCACCTCATCAGTGAAGCATGGTGGTGGTAGTGTCATGGCGTGGGCATGTATGGCTGCCAATGGAACTGGTTCTCTTGTATTTATTGATGATGTGACTGCTGACAAAAGCAGCAGGATGAATTTCACTTGCTGAAGACAAAACTGAAGGGAAAATGCCCCAAGAACAAGCAGGAACTGAAGACAGTTGCAGTAGAGGCCTGGCAGAGCATCACCAGGGATGAAACCCAGCGTCTGGTGATGTCTATGCGTTCCAGACTTCAAGCTGTAATTGACTGCAAAGGATTTGCAACCAAGTATTAAAAAAGTGAAAGTTTGATTTATGATTATTATTCTGTCCCATTACTTTTGGTCCCTTAACAAGTGGGAGGCACATATGCAAACTGTTGTGATTCCTACACCGTTCACCTGATTGGACCCTCAAATTAAAGCTGACAGTCTGCAGTTAAAGCACATCTTGTTCGTTTCATTTCAAATCCATTGTGGTGGTGTATAGAGCCAAAAATGTTAGAATTGTGTCGATGTCCCAATATTTATGGACCTGACTGTACGTTTCGCAATTCTGACTGTTTTTCTCAGAATTGATATAAACTCGCAATTCTGAGTTCTAAAGTCAGAACTGCGAGATATAAACTAGCAAATTTGACTTTTTCTCTGAATTTCGAGTTTATGTCACAATTCTGACTTAATAACATGCAATTGCGAAATTCTGAGAGCATATCAGTCTTCTTTTTTCCTCCTCAAAACTGGACTTTACAACTTGCAATTGCAAATTATTTTGAGAAAAAGTCAGAATTGCGTGAAAAACTAAAATAAAATAAAAAAAAGAAAATATAAAATAATTCAAAATATAAATAAATTATGCAAGCACGTTTTCTCCACTGAATAAAAAAATGTATTGCGACTTTTAATCTCATAATTCTGACTTTTTTTTCCTCAGAATTGCATTGAAAACTCGCAATTCTGACTTTCCTCTTGCAATTAAGCTTTTAGCACGCAATTCTGAGAAAAAGTCTTGCAATTCTGATATTATTTCTCGCAATTTATATAACGCAATTCTGAGAAAAAAGTGTGACTATATTTTGCAATTCTGACTTTATAACATTTGCGAGTTAAGTCAATTGTGAGATTTAAACTTGCAATTTTGAAAAAAAGTCAGAATTGAGTGTTTTTCTTGCAATTCTGACTTTATTTCTCGCAACTGTGAGTTGATATCATACAATTCTGAGAAAAAAAGTAATAATTGACTTTATTTTGTGATAACACGTGATTATTAAGTCAAAAATGTGAGATATAAACTCGCAATTCTGAGAGCGTATCAGTCTTCTTTCTGTCCCCTCAAAATTGGACTTTATAACTCGCAATTGAAAGTTATTCTGAGAAAAAAAGTCAGAATTGCGTCAAAATTACTAAAAACTAAACTAAAATGAAAAAAGAAAATATAAAAAAATGAAAATATGAGTAAGTTATGAAAGCCGTTTTCGCCCACTGAAAAAAAAAAATGTCATTGCCACTTTCTATTTTATAATTCTGACTTTTTCCTCAGAATTGCGTGATTAAAAACACATTAAAAATTCATGTTTTTGTCTTGCAATGCTGACTTTTTTTGTCGCAATAGCGCGTTTACATCTTGCAATTCTGACTTTATTTCTTGCAATTGAGTTTTTATCATGCAATTCTGAGAAAGTCTTGCAATTCTGACTTTATAACATGCAGTTACGAGTTAAGTCGTAATTGTGAGATTTAAACTTGCATTTGACTTTTCTCTTGCAATTGAGTTTTTATCACGCAATTCTGAGAAAAAGTCTGGCAATTCTGATATTATTTCTCTCAAATGAGTTTATATTACGCAATTCTGAGAAAAAATTGTGACTATATTTTGCAATTCTGACTTTATAACATGCAATTGCTAGTTAAGTCATAATTGTGAGATTTAAACTCGCATTTGTGAAAAAAGTCAGAATTGCGAGTTTTAATCTCACAATTCTGACTTTATTTCTTGCAATCGAGTTTATATCATGCTATTCTGAAAAAAAGTCATAATTGAGTGTTTATCTTACAGAATTACTAAAATCTAAACTAAAATGAAAAAAGAAAATATGAATAAGTTATGAAAGCCGTTTTCGCCCACTGAAAAAAAAAGTCATTGCCACTTTTGTCTTATAATTCTGACTTTTTCCTCAGAATTGCATGATTAAAAACTCATTAAAAATGCATGTTTTTGTCTCGCAATGCTGACTTTTTTGTCGCAATTGCGAGTTTACATCTTGCAATTCTGACTTTATTTCTTGCAATTGAGTTTTTATCATGCAATTCTGAGAAAGTCTTGCAATTCTGACTTTATAACATGCAGTTACGAGTTGTGAGATTTAAACTTTAAATTGCGAGTTTTAATCTCACATTTCTGACTTTATTTCTTGCATTTGAGTTTATATAACGCAATTCTAAGAAAAAAATAGAACAGAGTTTTTATCTTGCAATTCTGACTTTATTTCTCGCAATTGTGAGTTGATATCACACAATTCTGAGAAAAACAATTACGAGTTAAGTCATAATTGTGACATTTAAACTCACAATTGCCAAAGAAAAGTCAAAATTGCAACACAAACTTGCATTTGCAAGAAAAAAGTAAGAATTGCAATTTTTATATCTCTAAATTCTGACTTTATTTCTCGAATATGAGTTTATATCATGCAATTTTGAAAAAAGTCTTCCATTTCTGATTTTATAACTCACAATTGTAAGAAAAAAAGTCTGAATTGCGAGATATAAACTTGCATTTGCACAAAAAAAAGTCAGAATTGTGAGTTTTTATCTCGTAAGTAATAATAAAAAACACTTAATTTAAGTAGTTTGTCTTTCTAGACTTCACACCTAGAAGAAAGAATTAAATGTAGTTATTGAATATTTGAATGGAAAAAGTTTTAAAATAATTACCTTATACTTTATCACCACGCATGTGACCATAACATTTAAGTCTTTGCATTGTGAATGCTTTGCAATTAAGATTAAATAAACTAAAAGTTTGGGCTTTAGGTGGAACTGCGGTCCTATCTGAGTGAACCGGAGCTTCCTGGAACAGGAACTGATCAAGTGGACCCTGGCTACCTGACTCTTCAAAGAAGAGGTGAAATATTATTATATATTTGATCATATGGGATATCTTTAAGACACACCATTTAACAAGCTGTAATACCAGTATGCCTAAAAAAATTAACATTTTTTTTGATCACTTAGGTCTGTCAGGTTCCTCATCCAGAATAAACCAGTACGGTGTGACTTCATATTCACTAAGAAGAGGAGATTCAGCGTTATCGTCTACAGTGAGCACCTGATTACTGTAGAATTAAGAGCTAAAAAAGAGCTAAACTTAACAAAAAAATGTTAAATCTTTTTCCTGTCCCACGTAGGAGAGACCAAAGAGTGCCTTGGAGCGGCTATGCTCAGGAGAGTCTGACCGCTTGCCGCAGAGAGGAAGGATGAGTGCGGAGGAGCAGCTGGAGAGAATGAAAAGGCACCAGAGAGGTCTAGTGCGTGAGCGCAAACGTAACTTGAGTCAGGGTGAGCGACAGCCAGTGGGCTTCCGCGCCTTCACTCGACCCGCCAGCTCTGACCCAGGATCAGTACGTTACTTCCTTCCCAATAAACACAGGGACCCTCGCTATGGCCCTCCCCCATGAGGCCACAAAGCTAACATGCTAACACACTTTTTACCCTATGAACAAAGCACAGCTTTACATTAACATTAACAGGCCATGGGTGGATTGGCCCATGCTATGGGTCTGTTTAGGGATTGGCCAGAATGTGGACAGACACATGGAGTGGTTACAGTCCTGCAATGGACTCCCTGGCTTCTCCTGCACAGACTTGTGAATATATTCGAATGTGAAGAGAAAAGGATAACATTATTCCTGACTGCCTTTCTGATCTCTCACAATGGATTTTTTAATGCCTGTTTTCTCAAATGTTAATTCACTAAATTATTTATTATAATCTAAATATATTTTCTGAAATAATTTGTAAAGCTATATTTTGTATGAACATAATATGGTGGGAATTATCGACCCTGCTGCCTCGTATTAACAACAAATTAATTCTTGTTGGTAATTAACTGGGTATGAAGGTATTTCTGTGTGCAATCATTCTTAATCATCAACTCCTATCGAAGAATAAATCAGTAAAGTGCCTCTTCATTCTAACCTGAACATCAGTGTCAGAAAATCCTGCTTTAGCTCAAACACTCAGAATAATTCAAATTAAAACTATAGAGTGCAACAGTGCCCACCAACTTTTCAGCTGCTTTGGTTCTGGAAATTGTTTTAACCATTAGTTTTTCCCATATGGACTCCCATAAGTATGGAAGCCAGTTTACCACCACTGAATAAAAAATAAATATTATTTTTTGAATATTAAATAAAAATGTTTTTTATCTCACAATTCTGACTTTTTTTCTCAGAATTGCGTAATACAAACTTGTAATTCTGACTTTTTTTCTCAGAACTGCGTAATACAAACTTGTAATTCTGACTTTTTTTCTCAGAATTGTGAGAAATAGTTCGAATTGTGAGATAAAGACTCGCAATTCTGACTTTTTTAGTTAGAATTGTTAAATAAGTTAGAATTGCAAAATAAAGACTCAATTCTCACTTTTTTCTCACAATTGCAAGTTTATATCTCACAATTCTGACTTTTTTTCTCAGAATTATATATTATAATTAGATATAAACAAATGATAAAATAATTAGCAAAATAATTACTTTCTGGCTTTTTTCCACGCAATTGCAAAGTTTTTCCCTCAGGGATTGTATGACAAACTCACAATTGCGAGAAATAAAGTCAGAATTGTGACCAAAAACTCGCATTTCTGACTTTTCTCGCAATTGTGACGTTATATCACGCAATTCTGAGAAAAAAAGCCAGAAATGCGAAATATAAACTCACAATTGCGAGAAATAAAGTTAGAATTGCAAAATAAAGACTTATATCTTGCAATTCTGACTTTTTTACTCTGAATTGTGACTTATTTCTCAGAATTGCGACTTTTTCTTTAAGAATTGCATGATATAAACTCACAATTGTGACTTTTTTCTCATAATTGTGTGATATAAATTCACACTTGTGAGAAATAAAGTTAGAATTGCGTGAAAAAAACTCACAACTCTTTTTTCTCACAATTTTGACTTTTTTTCTCAGAATTGCATGATATAAACTGAATAAATAAAGTTAGAATTTCAAAATAATTTCAATTCTGGCTTTTTTTCTCGCAATTGCAATGTTTTTTTTTTCCTCAGGATTGCATTACAAACTCACAATTGTGAGAAATAAAATCAGAATTGTGACAAAAACTCATAATTCTGACTTTTCTCACAATTGTTTATATCATGCAATTCTGAGACAAGTAAGTCAGAAATGCGAAATATAAACACAATTGCGAGAAATAAAGTTATAATTGCGAAATAAAGACTCTCAATTCTGTCTTTTTTTTCTCGCAATTGCAACGTTTTTTTTCTCAGAATTGTGTGACAAACTCACAATTGCAAGTTTATATCCTGCAACTCTGACTTTTTTTACTCAGAACTGCTTGATATAAACTCTCAATTCTGGCTTTTTTATCACAATTGCAACATATTTCTCAGAATTGCGACTTTTTCCCTAAGAATTGTGTGACATGATCTCACAATTACGAGAAATGAAGTCAGAATATTCTGACTTTTTTCTCACAATTCTGATTTTTTTTTTCTCAGAATTGCGTGATATAAACTCACAATTAAGTTTCAAAATAAATACTTTCAATTCTGGCTTTTTTTTCTCGCAATTACAATGTATTTTTTCCCTAAGAATTGCGTAATATAAGCTCACAATTGCGAGAAATATTACGAGTGAGAATTGTGTAATAAAGCCTTAATTCTGGCTTTTTTTCTCATAATTGTGTGACAAACTCACAATTCTGGCTTTTTTCTCGCAATTGTGACTTTTTTTCTTAGAATTGTGTGATATAAACTCACAAATGCAAGAAAAAAAGCTATAGTTGCAGAATTCTGAGAAAAAAAGTCAGATTTGCGAGTTTGTATCACACAATTCTGAGAAAAAAGTACATCTGTATTTAACAGTTTATAAGTGATTGTAAAAAATCTGTTCTCCTATGGAGAAAATGAATGGGATTCGTTTGGAACCTGACTGTTGCACTCTATTACCTATATAATGTGGGTAAAGAGCTTTTAGTCAATTCCTTTGTTTGCTAATTGCTAATGGTAGGAAATAACCATTTGAGTAAGCCCATCGTGTCTTGATTAGCAAGATTTATTGCTGAGTCGGTGGGTCAAAAAGAGTATTTGGCCCAATCAAACGCTTAACTGCCTTTCAATTTACTGCAATCAGAGTAATCAGCAGGAGCTGCCTGATATTTGGGTTTTCTTTGTTTAAAATCGCCTTTGTCTTTTCAAAATTATGCTGAACTCTTGGTGTTTCTGTTGCTCACTTGCTTTAAAGTCTTTCTACTGACTTCTCAGTTGATGAGTAATTACATCAATGTTGAGAAATTATGAAATACATTTCCAATCAAGCACTTAATTCAATAGGAAGCCAATGCAATACACAGCTCACATCTTTTTTTTTCTGAAAGTCACGCTGTCCACTGCCCAATTGTTTTGATTTAAAGGACAATTATCCCTTTGCAAAAAACCTGCCCCACTTTATTACTTTTGCTATGTCCGACAAACAATGCCAATTTCATGCACCACATCATGTATTAAAAAAAAAAAAAAAAAACACAGAGTAAAGAGAAAACTGTCAACGCGCCAACAGACAAGACAGAGCAGGTTACTTTGTTATGAAACAAAGTCTCTGTTTTCAAATCTTGTCATTTTTTAAGAAATTCAAACTATAAATACCGTTTTGTGGCTCTTTAATGTGTCGTGAAAGATTGCTGTAGCACCTCAGTACAAGTGGCACCCAAACCAATCATCTTTCCTTATTACTAGTTATTGCACAAAATAAACATGAATGAACATCAGAAGGAATCTTGTTTTAACCGCAGAAAGATGTCAATACATACCGTTTCTCAAGATCAAGTTTACTAACGTTAATCTACTCTTAAGTCTGGTTTGTTTGTCAGACAAAAATGGCAGATTCTGATGATTATGATTGTTCAGATCGCCTGTCAATCAAACTCCCTACGAATAGGCAAATTAAAACCATTCAGATGTAAAATATGAACATTTTTAATCAGATTTTTGCTATCAGCTGTACACGATGAGCAAGAAATGGCTAATGGTTTTGGTATTACAGCAGTTAAACCTACATTATTACTTACAGTTTAGTTTGAGTTACCTTAAGAAAAATATCTATTCGAACTACTAACACTACATTTCAGTTTAGCTCACTCTGTGAAAATTAAAAAAGTTCACTCACTTCTCAGTAAATTGTGGTGATAGTTTAACAGTTGCCAATGAGAAGGGTGTAACTTTTTACTAACCCTAGTTTCAAAATCATCAATTAATACAAACTTTCCTCTTAACCGTTAAAATCCCACACATGAATGCCTTTTTATTTCTATGGATATTTTGGCCGAAAGACCCCATGAATTAAAATAGTTTGTCTGTTAGTTCTATATGGTGGTATGCTCCTAAATTTGTCTTTTAGCCCAAATGTACAATTTATCAACTTTCTCTACTGGGGAAACAGACCAAAAATATTGTTTTTTATCCAAAAATTATCTTTAGAGTGAGTGTACCGCCTTCCTCCAACTAGCAATAGCAAGAAGATAATCTTAATTCACAGTTGTGACGTTTTGGAAAAATTTGGGAAGAGTAGTATATCAACACAGGGCAGAAAACTGCACTCATCAAGGCATTTCATGGGGTTTTTAACCACACCAGCACCTTCATCACTGTTAACCTGTTTGTCAGTAGGCAGTGATGCTGTATGTTGTTATATGAACTGTATACTGTGTAAAACAGAATCATAATTACATAACAACAAAACTGTGATAGCAGACTAACTGTTAGACAAATAGAATATTGTTGTGTACATCAATACACCAACATCTGAACTCGAGGTCACTTCATATTTTCTTCATTTCCTAATGTTGAGGTTTGCATTAAAGGCACAAATAAAATTAGAATTCTTTAAATATGTTTTGCTTATCTTACTTTAGTGTGACTGTACTTGTAGATGTACCTCTGACCATCTCTGACATGTAGACTGTATCCTTTAGTATTCATGCCTTTTAGTGGGTGAATGAATGGATGGTTTTGCATGGTTGTTTTAATTGTTAAAGCTGATTGTAAGCTGTTATGCATGGCTAGATGTGTTCAACTACAAAATTCTACAGCATGTTGTAATTAGGTGATGGGTTTGATTTGTAATAGTGACGCAATTGTCTAATGCCTGTAAGTAATTGTTTTTCCTCATGGTTTTCTGTCTCTTCACTAATTGGTCAACAAAACCAGGTTTAAAGTTTAACGTTTACTCAAAAATGAAAAATTGTTGAACATTTGCTCACCCTGAGACCAGGATGTAAATACGATTGTTTCTATTACAAATATTGCAAATAATGCTACATTTTTACAACTTATCTACATCATGGATAGTCTGAGGGTGAGTAAATTTACAGCAAACTTCATTTATTCTTTTAAGTGCAGGAGAAACTACAAACGCATACAAAAGCCGCTTGACACATTTTGTTACTCTCTGATTTTCAGATTATAGTTTTTTGATTATCAGCTCCTTTAGTCATCTTTGTAATGGCAAAGATATAATGTGTCTGACCCATATGAGGTTTTAAATCCAGGATCTAGGCTTGTTTCCAGAGGAATTGTAGTGTGTGTTGCATAAATGCTGTATATTGTTGTCTTCGCCCTAGTAGGGATGGGAAAAAGTCATTGATTTGCAGCGACCAAAACAGGCCTTACATGATGAATCACAGCGGCCGGGATCAGATGAATGGCTGACTGTTGAGGCCCGGCCAATGAACGAACATGAGCTGGAGTCGGAGTCTGAGCCAAAGCCGGAGCTGGAGCCTGTGGACTTTGAGTTTGATCTTACCCGAGAGGTATAGTGAAATTTTAGTGGCATTTGCTGAAAAGCCAAAATCACCTGATTCAATTGATTCATTGAAACTTTACAAAAAATAGGGGTAAAAAAATTTGCAAGTATTGTATTTGATGCACGCAGCTTTTATAGCCCATATCGTATTATATAGAAGAATATTATGGAAGCCCATTTCCGCCATAAATAAAAAATAAAAAGGTAATTGCATATTACTCACAATACTGACTTTTTCCCTCAGAATTGTGTGATATAAACTCACAATTCTTATTTTTTTCACAGAATTGTGACAGCCTTGCAATTGGGAGTTATAAAGTCATAATTGCAAGAGGGTTTTTTTCAGAATTGCGTGATATAAACGCAATTAAACGCAGTTACGAGTAATAAAGTCAGTAAGCCTTTTTGCGTGATACAAACTCACAATTTCAAGAAAGAAAATAAATGCGAGATTTAAACTCACGATTGCAAGAAAAAAAACTTTTTTGGGGATTTGGGAATTATAAAGTTTGGGAGTTATAAAGTCACAATTGCAAGATCTAAACTCACAGTGCTGACTTTTTTCTCAGAATTGTGTGATACAAAATCACAATTCTTATTTTTTTTTTCAGAATTGTGACAGCCTTGCAATTCAAGATATAAACTTGTAGTGTTAAGTTGTTGTTTTTCAGAATTGCGTGATATAAACTCGTAGTTGCGAGTTATATAGTCAGTAAGCCTTATTGCGTGATATAAACTCGCAATTTAAAAAAAAACTCAATTGCGAGATTTAAACTTACGATTTCAAGAAAAAAACTCATAATTATGAGATTTAAACTCGTAATTGCAAGATTTAAACTCGCAATTCTGAGAAAGGAAGTCAGAATTGTGAGATATAAATTCTCGATTCTGACTTTTTTCTCAGAATTGCAACATAAATTCGCAATTTGGGAGTTATAAAGTCACAATTGCAAGATCTAAACTCAGTGCTGAGGTTTTTTTCAGAATTGCGTGATATAAACTCGCAATTTCAAGAAAAAAACTCAATTGCGAAATTTAAACTCACGATTGCAAGAAAAAAACTCATAATAACGAGATTTAAACTTGCAATTGTGAGAAAGGAAGTCAGAATTGTGAGATATAAATTCTCGATTCTTTTTTCTCAGAATTGCAACATAAATTAGCAATCTGGGAGTTATAAAGTCACAATTGCAAGATCTAAACTCACAGTGCTGACTTTTTTCACAGAATTGTGTGATACAAACTCACAATTCTTATTTTTTTCCTCAGAATTGTGACAGCCTTGCAATTCAAGATATAAACTTATAGAGTTAAGTTTTTTTTTCAGAATTGCGGGATATAAACTCGTAGTTGCGAGTTATAAAATCAGTAAGCCTTATTGCGTGATATAAACTCGCAATTTCAAGAAAAAAACTCAATTGCGAGATTTAAACTTACGATTTCAAGAAAAAAAACTCATAATTATGAGATTTAAACTCGTAATTGCAAGATTTAAACTCGCAATTTTGAGAAAGGAAGTCAGAATTGTGAGATATAAATTCTCGATTCTGACTTTTTTCTCAGAATTGCAACATAAATTCGCAATTTGGGAGTTATAAAGTCACAATTGCAAGATCTAAACTTGTAGTGCTGAGGGGTTTTTTTCAGAATTGCGTGATATAAACGCAATTAAATGCAGTTAGGAGTTATAAAGTCAGTAAACCTTATTGCATGATATAAACTCGCAATTTCAAGAAAAAAACTCAATTGCGAAATTTAAACTCACGATTGCAAAAAAAACTCATAATAACGAGATTTAAACTCGCAATTGTGAGAAAAAACTCATAATTGCAAGATTTAAACTTGCAATTGTGAGAAAGGAAGTCAGAATTGCAAGATATAAACTCAATTCTGACTTTTTTTTTCTCAGAATTGCAACATAAATTTGCAATTTGGGAGTTATAAAGTCACAATCCTGAGTTTTTTTCTCAGGATTGTGACAGCCTTGCAATTCAAGATATAAACTTGTAGTGTTACGTTTTTTTTTTTTCAGAATTGCGTGATAGAAACTCGTAGTTGCGAGTTATAAAGTCAGTAAGCCTTATTGCCAGATATAAACTCGCAATTTCAAGAAAAAAAAAACTAAATTGTGAGATATAAACTCTCAATTCAGATTTTTTTCCCAGAATTGCAACATAAATTTGTCATTTGGGAGTTATAACGTCACAATTGCAAGATATAAACTCACAGTGCTGACTTTTTTCTCAGAATTGTGTGATACAAATTCACAATTCTTATTTTTTTCTCAGAATTGTGACAACCTTGCAATTGGGTGTTATAAAGTTACAAATGCAAGATATAAACTTGTATTGCTGAGTTTTTTTTTTTCAGAATTGCGTGATATAAACTCGTAGTTGCGAGTTAAGCCTTATTGCTTCATATAAACTCGCAGTTTCAAGAAAAAACTCAATTGCGAGATTTAAACTCACGATTCTGAGAAAGTCAGAATTGCAAGATATAAACTCTCAATTCTGACTTTTTTCTCAGAATTGCAACAAATTCGCAATTTGAGAGTTATAAAGTCACAATTGCAAGATATAAACTATAGATATATAAAAGAGTGCTGACTTTTTTCTCAGAATAGTGTGATATAAAGTCGCAATTTGCAGAAAAAAAAAATTAATTGCGAGAATTAATCTCGCGATTGCAAGAAAAAAAAAGCTCATAATTGCAAGATTTAAACTTGAGATATAAAGACGCCTGAAAAATTGTGAGTTTATATCTCGCAGTTGACTTGACGAGGTTTAAGCCTAGTCCCAGACTAAAATGTAAGTCTGAGCTGTTTCAACTGAAACAAACTTGCACAACGTGCCAATGCCTTTGTTTTGTCTTAAGATGCACACCAGTAATGTTTTTTTTAAGGAACATTTATAAAAATTACTTAAAAGTCCTAACTGAACTATAGCCTAATCCTGGCTTAGTCTAAGTCCTGTCTGTGAAACCAGGCCTTTATCTCACAATTCTGACTTTATTTCTCGCAGTTGCGAGTTTAAATCTCACAGTTCTGAGAAATAAACTCTCTAAATAGAAAAATAAGTCAAAAATTTTTTATGCAGTGGCAGAAATGGGCTTCAAAATAGGGAGCTCACTCAAGGAGGTGAAAAAAAATTACCAACACTATCTCGCAACCATTTTTCAGCAAAGTTTAGATTATGTTGATAACTTAGAGGTCTTATAAATTTGTGTAGGCCTGTCACATATGATACGGTTGGCTTTTTAGGGTCAAGGTATAGGTAATTATAACTATTAAGTTGCAGATATTTATTTTGTATTATTTAAGATTAACTCAGTGTTTCATGGGATTCTTCTATTGTCAGCTGTCTATGCCCCGGAAGGTGCGCATCCCAGAGCGACTCATGGATGTGGAGTCAGATGAAGACCTGAGTCCAGAAGAAAAGGAGACTCGTTCTCGCACCGTGGCAAAGATAAAAAGCCTACTGTCTAAATCGAGGTATGGTGAGAAAGTAGGACTAGGAAGATGTAAATGGAATATGTACTTTCTTAGATGTTGAGTCTTCTGTTGTGGCATTTCAGTACGTCACAGTCAATGGATGCAGAGCAGGTAGATTTCAGTGAGCTGGATAAAGAGCAGGAGCAGCAGGAGAGAATCATGAGCATTCATCGAGCTCTCGCCAGAGAAGCCTCCATCAAGAGGAAGCAGGTCACAGGTGAGACATTATCCAGCATCTCTGGAAATATTATAATAGAGTATTTACATACACTGTGATCCTAATATTTATAAGTTATAATTTTAATCTTTTGTTTTGCAGCCAAAGCCATGTCTGAGTGCTAAAACGTGTTGAGAAGCATTCTTGGAAACCCAAAGATCAATATTTTGTGTGTGTTTTTGTACCAGATATTTATAATTCCAATTTCAGTCATGCAGCTCTGATGTTCAGAACGTTTTATATGCAAGATTGTTTTTAATAATTTTAACGGTGAGTGCTTTGAAAGCTAAACTTGAAGGTTTACCATTCTGACATTGTTGACAAAGTTTTCTAATTCTGCTTGACATTATTTTTTATCATGTAATTGTAACTATGGTACTTTTGCAGTGTTGTGTATTATGTATAAAAAATACATTGTGTTTCAATTCAGCAAAACACAGAAAACTGTCATCTTCATGTTATTAAATGCATCATTCAAAGTCCTAATTTTCATATGCTGACAGAAAATTAGAGCTCATGCTCTAAATAAAGTTTGTATGCCACAAAGTTACTACATATAAAGTTATTTCCTGTCTTAGTAAAAAATAACAGAGGTTCCAGATATACCATTATTCAATTTGTAGTCTTTTCATACCTGTTTGTAGACATGTAGTGCATGTTTCCTAGTATTTCCTGAGTAACCGATGAGAGATGGATTGAAACTTACGTTTGGATTGTCTCATGTTCTGGTCTCCATAGAAATTCATGTTAAAATGGGGTAAAAAGATTGACTGAATGAATTAACTGAAACTACAACTAAAAAAAAAAACAGTGCGTAGGGCTAATTAACCTCTGCATTAATTTGACTAGAAACACCAGAGACAGGAAATGTAAAACATGTATACGTTATGAGCATATTAGAATGATTTCTGAAGGATCATGTGACTGAAGCTACAGTATGTCCCAAAAGTGAGTACACCCCCCAAATTTCAACCTCAACCTTCTCAAGGGACAATACTATTGAAATGAAACTTGGATATATTTTAGAGTAGTCAATGTGCAGCTTGTATAGCAGTACAGATTTGTTGTCCCATGAAAATTACTCAACATACAGCCATTATTGTCAAAATAGCTGGCAACAAAAGTGAGTATACCATAAGTGAACTTGTCTAAAGTGTCAATATATTGTGTTAGCACCATTGTTATCTGGCACTGCCTTAATCATCCTGGGCACGGAATTGACCAAAGCTGCACAGGTTGTTGATGGGATCCTCTTCCACTCCTCATGGAGCTGCTCACATGGTGCTTCTCCACCTTACGCTCGAGGATGCCCCACAGGTGCTTAATAGGGTTCAGGTCTGGAGACATACTTGGCCACCCCATCACCTTCACCTTCAGCTTCCTCAGCAAATCAGTTGTCATCTTGGTGGTGTGTTTGGGGTCGTTATCATGTTGGAAAACTGCTGTTCGGCCTAGTTTCTGGAGGGAAGACATCATGTTCTGCTTCAGAATGTACAGTACATAATGGAATCTATGTTTCCCTCAATGAACTCCAGCAGCCGTCAAGCAGCCCCAGACCATGATGCTACCACCACCATGCTTGACCGTAGCCAAAACACAATTTTCTTAGTACTCCTCACCAGAGCATCGCCACACATGCTGGAAACCATCTGAGCCAAACAAGTTTATCTTATAGTCTCATCAGACCACAGGACATGGTTCCGGTAATTCATGCTCTTGGACAGGTTGTCTTCAGCAAACTGTTTGCAGGCTTTCTTGTGAGCCATATTCAGATGAGGCTTCCTTCTGAGATGACCCCTATGCAAACTGACTTGTTGCCCTGTGCGGCGTATGGTCTGAGCACTGACAAGCTGACCTTCTACTTCTGCAACCTTTAAAGCAATGCTGGCAGCACTCATGCATCTGTTTTTTGAAGCCAAGTTCCGCACCTGACACATGGAACAAGTGCTTAACTTAAGCACCTAATTTAAACTGCTCAAATACAAGACACACAACTTTGTATGGTCCTGTCAAGCAGACAAAAACATAAACATGATGAATAGGACATGTGGCTTTGCATGGTTAAACAAAATACTGCTGTCACTTATGGTGTACTCAATTTTGTTGCCAGCTATTTTGACAATAATGGCTGTATGCAGAGTAATTTTCAGGGGACAGTAAATCTATACTGATATACAAGCAGCACAAATATCCAAGTTTTATTTCTGTAGTATTGTACTTTGAGAAGATATACTTAAATGGTTGCTGAAACATCAGGGGTGTACTCACATTTGTGAGACACTGTATGATGCTAAAAATTCAGCTTTGAAATCACAAATTACATTTTAAAATATATATTCAAATAAAAAACAGTTATTTTAAATAGTAAAAACTTTGATGTACTTTGTATCAAATAAATGCAGGCTTTGTGATCAGTAGAGGCATTCAAAAAACATTAAAAATCTTACTGTTCAAAAACTTTTGAGTGGTAGTGTATATGCAAAAAGTTTTAAGTAAAGCTTTTTCGATATACAAACACGATCACAAAATTTCTACTTTTTATTGATACCTTTCCACACCTTTTAATACACACAATTGACATTGTCTGCAAATTGCTGTACCTCGCTGTCTTGATCATTTGATCCTGCTTCAACAGTTCAGTGAAAATTGTCATCTGCTCATCCTCATATTTATCTGAAATCATAAGGGGTGAGTAGTCTGAGATCGGATGAATTCAATTCATCCATGAACTATGCCCTTAAATTTGTAGAGAAGAAACGGTTCTCAACAAGACCAGGCAAGTCCAAATAACTTGACAACAGACATAATCACATTTAAAATTGAAATGTTCCAATTCTCCAATTTTAAACGAAAATAAAAATGTGCTCTGCAGAAATTACAACAAAAGCAATGCCATTTATTTGGATTTTACAAACGCCATTGTAAAAGTCTTTTTCTTGTCCTCCTTTGAGTCTGTGTGCTGTTCCTCTTTCTTGTGCTCTGTTTTGGATGAAGGCGTTTTCTCATCCTTGAGTGGTTTTGATGGTTGTTCAGAGGTCTTTTCTGAACTGTCAGACTTCTCAGGCACAGCAGCGCTCACAATCTCAGCAGGTGGATCGGGCTGGAGAGGAAGCACAGCAGTTCAACAACAGATTTGATCAGTCAAAGCTATGTTAGTCTCAATTTATCAACTTTATGCCAAGCTCAGACCTCGCTAAACCCCAGGCCACAGTGTCTCCTGTTCCTCCCTGATAATTTCCCATCCATACCCTGTTGATACTGGTGCTCGAGCGCAGCGCTAATCTTCTGATCCTCTGCCCCTAAAGACACACAAATGCAACAATTACCCTCTTTATGACAAGCAATTAAGCCATCAGTATTTTCCCATAACAATAAAATGTCTTGGTTGGTTTCAGACAGTGTATATCAGGTAGTTGTTTTATATTTTACAAGTGTAGAATGCATTGTAACCTGGTCCTCTGAGCACAATAAATGACAGGACATTACCAGTAGTTGCTTTAAAGGTCAGAGTATGTACTCTTTGACCAGTGACCACGGTAGGGAAAAGGATATGTGGTGTACAGGATGTCATCTGATGGTCAGGATTTGGAAGCATCTCATCCAACACAATAGGAGGGTGCAATTACTTTAGAAACTGTCAGCATTCAAATCCAGCAACCCTTCACTTCCGCCCAAGAGACTCACCGCTGCGGAAATGGGACGTCGACTTGTGATCCCCAATAACAAGACGTCCAGTGCGTTCTTTCTGTCAGTGCATGAAAACATATATAAAACATAACAGTTATGTTCAAATATATAAAATTCATATTCATATATAAAACATAACAGTTATGTTCAAATATATAAAATTCATATTCATATATAAAACATAACAGTTATGTTCAAATTAGTGAATTGTCTGAAACAAAGAAATTACTTAATAGAAACCAATGTACCTTTCCTGCTCCCATCAGCCTCAAAAACTTCTGCTTCCTTTCGTCTGTCCCTAAATCTGCCGATCCCCATTGTGTGGCTTCTGCCTGCATTTATAGGTCAAAACAGATCCATTTGAGCAATTAATGTTTTGTAGGAAAGCATATACACTGAAAACAATAATTTATAATTTATATTAATTTCATATATATATATATATATATATATATATATATATATATATATATACACACACACACACACATATACATACATATAAACATATACATATGTCTTAACAGATATAACCTGTAACTGAATTATCCGGTACTGTATTTATTATGCAGAAAACGCAATAAAGTATCAAACAGCCAGCTATTACACTAGTAACATGCATATATTAGTTCTTCGTCACACTAACGACATTTAAAAATAGTTACAACACATTGCTAACAATTTGCTAACATTGTTGGTTCATTAAAATGTCAAATCAGCTGTAGTAATTTCAGAAATGCATGATAATGGAAAACATACTTTCTCTGGAGATGCGGGTCGTTTTGTGCCTTTACACGTTTCGTCTGATGAACTCATTTTCAAAGGTTTTGAACTACAGTGGTCAAATAAACATTGCTTGCGCTTGCCTGCTCCAACGTTTGCTTAGCAGCTAGCACCTAGCTTGAACCACGCAGTGCATCTTGGGAGTTGTAGTTATAATGACGCGAATCTAATCTACTTTTCATGATGCGGGTCTACTTATTTTTAACAAAAGAAAAACAAAATATTATTAATGGCTATTAAACAAAATATTACATATTTGTAAGGCGGAAACTTTTGTATTTTCTACAGTAGCATTTGGAACTCCAGTTCACTTAAGAAAGGTTTAAAAACTGTTGAAATATGTGAGTTCTTTAAATGTTTCCTTTGATATGTGATTTTGTTTTTAATTTTTATATGCTTCTGTCCTATTACTATTATTATTTCTTCTCCTGCCAGCATTATGATGTTCTTAATATAACTTTTTTTAAAACAAGCATATCCATAAAAACTGGAGCTGAAATCAGATTTTTGGTTTTCAAAGTATGCGCTGATTTTGAGTCTGTTTACAACTTTTGGGCTAAGTAACAATTTCCACCCTCCTCTTTTCATATATACTGTATACACTACCAGTCAAAACTTTTTGAACAGTAATATTTTTTATTTTTTTATTTTTACTTTTTAAAGAAGTCTCTTCTGCTTACCAAGCTTGTATTTATTTGATCCAAAGTACAGCAAAAACAGTAACATTTAAAAAAAAACAATTTTGACTATTTAAAATAACTGTTTTCCATTTGAATATATATTAAAATGTAATTTATTCTTGTGATTTTAAAACTGATTTTTTAGCATAATTACTCCAGTCACACAAGCCTTCAGAAATCATTCTAATATTCTGATTTGCTGATCACAAAGCATTTGTTATTATTATTATGTTGAAAACAGCTGAGTAGATTTTTTTAAGTTTCTTTGATTAATAGAAAGTTCAGAAGAACAGCGTTGATCTGAAATAGAATCTTTTCTAACATTAAATGTCTTTATCATCACGTTTGACCAATTTAAAGCATCCTTGCTAAAAAAAAAAAAAATAGTATTTCTATCATTTCCATCATTTCTTTTCCAAAAAAATAAATAAAATAAAAATACTGACAATTTTAAAATAAATTCAAATAGAAAGCGGTTATTTTAAAAAAGTTAAAATATTTCACAATATTACTGCTCTTGCTGTATTTTGGATCAAATAAATGCAGGCTTGGTGAGCAGAAGAGACTGTTCAAAAACTTTTGACTGGTAGTGTAGTTTATATTCATTGTTCATCCACACATTCTTAGAGACATTTTAGCATATTTTTTGGAGTTTAGTCTAATTGTGGAAGTTATTTTTGATAATTATGATTAAGTTATTATGTCAAAAACGACCAGTCAATATATAACAAACTATAATATACAACAGAGTAATAATAATACAAATTAAAGACAATTATAAAGTCAGTTTTTGTACTGAATGGTGTGAATTTAGATTCGTCATGCATTGCCGTTTAATCAATTAAAACACGGTTTTTATATGTAAATTTGGGGCAGAGCTTGGCACGGAACACGGACGTCTCTCTCTCTCTCTCTTTTCAGGCTCAGTGAGTTTATATAAACACATGAGGTCGCGGGTAGTCTCTCAGAGATCCGGACTGCTTCATATCCTCTCATTTCTATCCGTGAAAGAGAGACTCACTCATCTTCCACCAGACCAGCATCAGTTTAGCACTTCGACGATATCAAGCCATGGCTGTTACCGGCTGCTCTCAATGCATCAAATATATGCTCTTCTTCTTGAATTTTATCTTCTGGGTGAGATTGTTTACCAATATTATTTTAATTATCGTTTTTTGTACTAATATTACTACTTGTTTCTTTTACTACCATTGAAAGTTTCTTAAGCAGTCCTTCGGGTTTTCATAATGAAAACGAATACGGTATTTTACGGTGTTGTATGGTAAATAATATGTAAAATACGATATTATTACTACACGGTGTGTTCTATATATGAACAAACTTGTAATGTTGAATTTTCCTGAGTTGAATGAAATCCAAGAACCCAATATACCTCAGAGAAATCTTCAGAAAACAATAAGTGTCATTCTGAAAGTTCTTGTGGGTCTATTGACTCTCATCTGAAGTAATTAGATGTGCTTTTCAACCCCAGATTTTTCTCATCAGTCTCATCAGAAAGATTTTTTTCACACTGTTAATGAGAGTTAAAGGACATTTAAAAAACAGTCTATACATGAACTGGAATTAATGCATGTCATGTCATAGGTAATTTGAGGTTTCTGTGCAAAGTGCAGCATACAATAAGTTTCTTTTGCGTCTAGCTAAATAGTGTAGCTAGTGTTTTTTTCTTTGCAACTGTATTCCTAGACATGAAGAAAATGTGTGTCTTTGGCTCCAGAGAGCCTCCTGTAGAGTGAGGGTTAGCTGTGGCTTTGCTGTATTTTTACACTCTCTATAATTATGTCCATGTGCTGTAGGGACACCATAACATAAGTACACCATAAAAGAACAGAGAGAGAGAATCACATGCGGACAGGTTGTAGTCAATTTAGTAAAACAGCTCGAACAGTCATTCTGCTGCAGTCACTTTATGAAATGTTTTACAGTCTGCAGAGCTTATTTAGACTAAAACATCACATAATGTTCAAACAATGACATTACAGAGTAAAACTAATCATGAGTTTTGAGGAATATCTAATTAGCAGCCAGACAAACATTATGGAATAACATTCATTACGCAAAATAAATAATGTTTACACCAAAAAGTCCTAAAAATAACAAACGTGTCATTTTTCAGACTCGTTTTAATAAAAGCCTGCAAAGTTTTTATTCAAGAGTCAAGACCTTTAACTTGTATGAGGATGATGTTGTGTGATATCACATCCACAGCGCCAATGCCAAACCCTCTTGAGATACGTATTGTTTCCCGCCATTGTACTTTACACGTTGCCAACACAAAAATATATTGGCCTCACTTCCAGAATTCGGTGACTGAAGCTGCCGCTTCCTGCTTCATGAATTACAAAAAATAAACAAACAAAAGCTATCACCGAGGACTGACTCTCAGAGTTGAAGCGGACCCCCACCCTTTTTTGTGCGTGAATAACACTAAACCTGTCAGATGCTTCTTCCCCAAATGCAGGAAGAAATGACCTCTGGAATGACCTCCGGAAATGAATTGAAACAAACATTTCTGGGCGATGACTTTTGCTGAAGGATTTTAAATTCTAGTTTTAAACAGTATTTAAATTGTGAATCTTTGCTGAAAAGCACAAGTAACCACTGTTTTTTCCCCTTTCTTTCGTCTTCTCTTTATTTTTAGCTGGCTGGTGGCGTGATTTTGGGTGTAGCTCTATGGCTTCGCCATGACAGTCAAACCAGCAGCCTCCTAATGCTCCAGTTTGAGGGGAATCAAGCACCAGGAACCTTTCATATCAGTAAGTGACTGGCGCTCACAATACAAAAGTTGGCTGAAAGTTGCTTTCTTGGAAATACTAATATATTGTATTAAGTATTAAAGGGATAGTTCACCCAAAAATGAAAATTCTGTCATTAATTACTCACCCTCATGTTGTTCCGAAGACCTTTGTTCATCTTTGAAACACAAATTAAAAATCACAAATTAAGACCTTCATTCATTTTCAGAGCACGAATTATGACATTTTTAATGAAATTCAAGAGCTTTCTGACCCTCCATAGACAGCAAGGGTCCTACCACTGTCAAGGTCCAGAAAAGTACCAAGAACAATGACAAAATAGTCCATGTGACATCAGTGGTGGACAAAATGGACTATTTTGACCATGTTCTAGTTACCTTTCGTGATCTTGAATGTTGTAGGACCTTTGCTGTCTATAGAGGGTCAGAAAGCTCTCGGATTTCATCAAAAATATCTTAATTTGTGTTCTTAAGACAGACAAAGTTCTTACGGGTTTGAAGCGACATGAGGGTGAGTAATTAATGACAGAATTTAAATTTTTATTTCCCTCAAATAGGTTCAGATTTAAAATCGTAACTGCTTTCTAGTTCCAATTATCCTACCTAGTTATTTACACTAGCCACCCAAACCCTATCATAACCCTCTGAAAATTACCGTGCCCATTCATTTCCAACCTAAATGCTCACTTATGCACAATGTTGTTAATTTTATCCTCTTACAGTATAATTTAGATACTGAACATTTATTTGGACTGTGCAGTGTAATATTTCAGATTTAAGAAGTCATTCGTCATCAAGTTGCGTCTTATTTAACATTTTGCTCATGTATGCTTTATTATATGTGATCCTGTACAATGTTGATTCAAGTAGCGAGCAGGATATATGAATTATTATTTTAAAAAAAGTATATATTTCTTTCTTTCTTTCTAATAATTTAAACAAATATAACAGGTTCAAGCACTTTTAGGCATTTAAGGTACATATGGAAAAAAGACATTATATATTATTTATCAAGCCTGTAATAACCTAAATCAATGATAAAAAAGCTTTTTTGGCAAATCCAGGTCATTTACCATAGAAATATGATGTTTTTTTTAAACATTTATGACTGTTATAGTGCCAGCTGTGGTCCAGTCTCCCTAAAACTTTGCATGCTTGTTTAGAATCACCTGTTGCATGTGCTCACCAGGTTTGGTAAAGTTTTGTTAAGGGTTTATAGGCTTTTGGGTATCTTTGGACAGACCCTGGATCCCAAAGCGTAAATTTCAACATTTTTTTTGATGATTATTGACCTCGAGAGTTTTTTCCAGAAAGAGTAAAAAACCTGGGACTAGTTTTAGAAAAGGTAGCCCTGCCCCTTTCGAACGTTTTGGCGTCCCTTTGGGTCCGTGTAACGCTTCACAATTCAATTTTCAATTTTCAATTAAAAAATGGAAAAACAGATAAATGAAACCAAACGCCCATTTTTCAATTTTTGCAGTTACATGAAAGATCGATTATTCAAATTTTCTCTTCTTTTTTTCAACTTTACTTTTGCTAAACTGTGACTTTTTAAATGATAAATGAATAAATGAATTCCAAGCGATTTATATACTTTCTCCTTTTTCTTGCGCTTTGCGCTGTGGGCTGTACCATTATTGCCGGGTGAGGGGGGGACTTCAGCCGACTACAGTACGTGTGCGGTGCGTACGCACACTCTACAGACAAGCAGAATAGACGCAGAAATCAAAGTAAATTCATTAGATTATTATTGAATTAAACAATAACATAAATTGTATTAATAAATTAATTTTATAATAAATTAATAAAATGTACTGCATATACAGTAAAGCAGATGAGCCCCATTAGCTAAACGTTAGCAACGGCTATGGCTTCGTTCTTATTATATTAGTTTTTAGTTGAGGTTTATGGAGGTTAGAGTGTCTAAAATTATAAAATGACAAAGGTCTCGAGTCGAGCGCGCGCGTCCTCATTCCAAGGAAGGACTTTTGTTCTATAGTTCGTTCCTGTGGAATTGTAACATTCTTTTTGTGTTCACGCTATATTTGGCGTTTATATTGTTGCTTAGAGAAAGTGTTGAAAACTGCCAATAAAAACCGAATATAAGCAAGCACCACCTAGCCCCACACAACTTTATTTAATCTTATTCTTTTCTTGCTTTTTCTCAACTATGTCATAGTAGGCCTATAGCCTATAATAATCAGTTAAAACGTTATTATACCATCTGATGCTGCTTACAGCCATATGATTGCGCTGCCGTGCAGTGCGGGCGCCCATATTGATGGAAACCATTTTAGTAGCCAACGTTAACAAGATGGATTAATGTGTAGCTAAATGATTATTAATAGCTCGGCAAAAGGGGATTTGAACCCGTGTCGCGAGTTTGGTGTTTCACTTTCTATTGCTTAATGATGTTCCATATAAAGCGAATTTTCAGGGGATGCCTCTGAAAAGTACAAGTAGGAAATACAGCACCTATATGTTTATTCATTTGTATGGAACATCATTAAGCAATAGAAAGTGAAACACCAAACTCGCGACACGGGTTCAAATCTACGATGCCCGCCAGGGGACACCTTCGTTCGGTTCACTTATGTTTGTCGTGGCCACGACATATAAACTCGTGGGAACATGATATTATGTCGTGGCCACGAGATATTAATTCGTGGGAACGTCATATAAATTCGTGGGAACGTCATATTATGTCGTGGCCACGAGATCATTTTGTCGAGGTAACGACATCCTTATGTTGTGGCCACGAGATATTAACTCGGGAATGACATCCTTATGTCGCCACGAGTTTACTACATAAACAAACCTGCGTGACCATAGTAACCCAGGATTAGATATAGGTGTATTACTATTTTATTTTGAGTTAACAAATGATTGTATCAATTATTATAGAAATTAATACAATATTAAATGATTATATTAACAATGGGCGATGCTGTCTGTTCGCGATGTAGACAGCATTCAAAAGTTTATTATGAATAAATATTACAAAGTACATCAAATAAAATAGCCCTACAACAAATATTTTATGCATCCCACATTCTTGTCCATTAACTGATCCTATTTTTTACGTAATATTTGTATTATTCGTTTATATTCGTTATTTCCCCCTTTATTTCGATCTCTTAATGTTCTTAATGATATGCTACTGTAAGGTATGACTGGGGTTCTCACTGAAATGCAGTTTAAATGTTGAATTTACCATATATTGTAATTTATTTAGTCTAATTAATAGACAAATATAGTGTTTCACTGAAGAGTGAATTATTCAAGTAGTTTCATTTGGAAATCATTTATCGTCACACAGAATACACCTACATGACATTCCTTCTACTGATCGTCTTTTTTCCCGTATTATAATTATCAATAATAATTATTATTATTAGCAGTAGTAGGCTAGTAGTAGTAATTCATATTATTATTGTATATTTTTTAATTTTCGTTTATATTCGTTTTTACCCCTAATTTTGCTATCTTTACTTAACGTTCTATGTAGAAATGATACTGTAAATGCTTGACATGCTATGACTGATTTTAACTGTAGTTTAAAGTTTGAATTGAACATATATTTTATTTCATTTCGTCTATATAGACTATATAATACTATTGTGTTTCACTGAGGAATGAATCATTCACGTAGCCTAGTTTCATTTATTAATAAAAACATTTTCGTTTATCGTGACACACGGGTGTAAATGCAATCATAAAGTCAAAACTTAATTGGTAGCTTGTCAGGCGTGAAAAAATATAGCCCTAACCAGTTATTAAAATAATAATAGCCTAATAATAATTATAATAATAATAAATGATAAGTGACTTAAAGCTATATTTTTTATTTATTGTGTATCGCTTTATCTAAATAACGTTGTGTAAGCTATAGACCTATGTTATTTGCCATATATTTTGCAAATATTGTGAACGACAATTATGATAATACAGTTTTGTTTTTGTGATTGTAGTTATGCCCGTGTGTGACCATAAACGATTTACAAATGAAACTATACGTGAATGATTCACTCGTCAATGAAACACTATTTATATAGGTTATCTAGGTAATAATTAGACGAAATAAAATGAAATATATGTTAAACTGCATTCCAGTAAAAATCCCATCATATAGCATAATCAAAGCTCATGGCATGTCCAGTATTTACAGTATCATTTACATTAAGAACGTTAAGAGATCGAAATAAAAGGAAAAATAACGAATATAAACGAATATGTAAGGGATAATGTACAGGCAGCCGGTAGTTATCGCAGAAATAAGAGTTGCTAACGTTTAGCTAATGGGGCTCATCTGCTTTACTGTATATGCAGTACATTTTATTAATTTATTATAAAATTAATTTATTAATTAATACAATTTATGTTGTTGTTTAGTTCAATAATAATCTAATGAATTTACTTTGATTTCTGCGTCTATTCTGCTTGTCTGTAGAGTGTGCGTACGCACCGCACACGTAGGCTACTGTAGTCGGCTTAAGTCCCCCCCTCACCCGGCAATAATGGTACAGCCCACAGCGCAAAGCGCAAGAAAAAGAAGAAAGTATATAAATCGCTTGGAATTCATTTATTCATTTATCATTTAAAAAGTCACAGTTTAGCAAAAGTAAAGTTGAAAAAAAGAAGAGAAAATTTGAATAATCGATCCTTCATGTAACTGCAAATATTGAAAAATGGGCGTTTGGTTTCATTTTTCTGTTTTTCCATTTTTTAATTGAAAATTGAAAATTGAATTGTGAAGCGTTACACGGTCCGTGTACTTTTTCGTTCATTCATTATTCAATTTCGGAATGAAAGATGAAATTTAAAAAAGGGTGCAGCTTGGTTTCTTGTTTAAAAGAAAAAAAGCAGAAATGGCTGTATTTTGTTTTCCAAATGTATTGTTGTCATCAAATAATAGTAATAGAAAATTGGACGCATTTCCGATCGTTTTTTAATTTTATAATATTTATTTGTACATTTATTGTATTTCATTTGACTGATCCTATCTTTCCCCGGAAGTAAATTACACCGTCGTGCGGGTATCAATTATTATTGTCTAGTATCACTAAAAATACTACTAAGATCCATATTACTATCACACGAGCCAATGGCAATTAAATGCACGGATGCATAGTCAGATAATGAATGAAATACAACTGTTCACGACAGAAGATTGTATTTGACTCATGCTGCATATGCAATGACAATTATGCCTACTGTAAATATAGATTTACAACTACGATTAGAGTTGTTTGCATAAAATGCACCGTGAACATTCACACGTTTGCCTAGCTGTGATAGGCTACAATTTATCTCCATTAATACTATTTTCTCAATTCTGCGCATATATTTTCATTTACCCTACATCAATTGCTCGATCAATATTATCATCACATATTTTACATTTGTAACTGTAGGTACCACAAACAATTTAATATAGCTAAGTTTGTGTATTTTTACAGGTAGTAAAATACTGTGTGCTGCTTATAAACACCAGAGAGATAATGATTCATGAAAAAGATGGTTTTTCTTTACTCATCTCACTTGCACAAAATAAATGCAGTAATAGAAAGTACAGAAACGCACAAAATACACTGAAATACACTGAGAATTATATGCATTTAAAAATTTGGTGGGGTTGAAGTCATCCCCCCGGATCTTCTGCATCCACTCAGCCCGTACGCATGCAGCGTCAACGGGGAATGCGACAAAACGGTACAAAAATGCACAGAACGATGAAGTGCTGAGTCTCCTCTCTTGAATCCTAAAAACACTCAATGTGAAAAAATATCTCTGTGGTAATGGAACTCGGTCGCTGTTGTCTCTCGCTCTCGCTGTCAGATCACCGGAAGTTTTCACCTGAAGTACTGGCCCATAGTGATGCGCGGGTTGGGTTTTTTTTTCAACCCGCGGGTCCCGCAATTATGAAATTATTTGGCCCGAGCCAGCCCGCCCCGCACCACTGTGTCTATTTTTACAACCCGCCCCGCACCCGCGACTATTAAATAAACATACTATGCATTGTAATGCAAATGAAAACAGCTTTTTTTTTTAGCCCGAAAGTGCTTGGAAACATCGCCCTTTAAACTGGCAACAACATACTGTACGATTATGAATATGAACCATAAATCAAATCATATTAATAACAAGATAATCAGTGATGTAACGTTAGTGGTACCAGAAGAAAAGTGGGTAGGCTAGAATTCATTTATGAATATCGTTTTAAACTTTCTATTTGAACGCATTCGTTTACTTGGACTGAAAGGTTTACAGGTTCACTGGTTTAAGGAAGTTCTGATCATAAAAATCGGCTCCTTTTTATTTGTAAGGTATTGTTTTCTTTATTATGTACTGTTTAAAATGACTTCGGTCCGGGAGACGCAGCGGGCGCAATAACCAAATACATTTCAAAGCAAGCCGGTGCCACAGTCCTGACTGCATCATTGCTGTCTTTATTGTGTGTTTTTAGCGAATATTTACATTAATTCACATATGACTGGATGTGGTTGACTGTCATGATTTTGGCTAATGCAGGAAAATGCGCATCAGAGGAGATTTAAATACGCATAGCACCAGGCCTGCAGAGCTGAATGTGCGCTCGCGCAACACAGTCTCACTCCCAAGTCGTCACATATTGACGTTTGGACAGGACCCTTTGGCGTCGCATTTTGACGCACAGGGTACCCCTTCAGCGTCATTTTTGGACGTGCAGGGTCCTCCACTACTTTAAATAAGAAACCCTTGGCTTCAATAAGCTGACGCGAAAGGCACTGTGAAGGTTATCGTCATGATTAAATGATCTATTGGGTAATAATATTGCCATTATTGCATATGTATTGGGGTGTGATTGTTCAATGCAAACAGTCACAACAGACACATTTACGAGCACGTAACCCAACCCCTGCCCCTAAACCTAACCACTTGTCAATAACTTAATAACAATAACGAGAACTTGTCACTTCTCGGAAGCTGACCCGTTTTGGCCCTTTAAACAACATGTAATGAATCTGATCCATGATTTTGTCGTCACAGAGATATTTTTTCACATTGAGTGTTTTTAGGATTCAAGAGAGGAGACTCAGCACTTCATCGTTCTGTGCATTTTTGTACCGTTTCGTCGCATTCCCCGTTGACAGAATTGAGAAAATAGTATTAATGGAGATAAATTGTAGCCTATCACAGCTAGGCAAACGTGTGAATGTTCACGGTGCATTTTATGCAAACAACTCTAATCGTAGTTGTAAATCTATATTTACAGTAGGCATAATTGTCATTGCGTATGCAGCATGAGTCAAATACAATCTTCTGTTCGTGAACAGTTGTATTTCATTCATTATCTGACTATGCATCCGTGCGTTTAATTGCCATTGGCTCGTGTGATAGTAATATGGATCTTAATAGTATTTTTAGTGATACTAGACAATAATAATTGATACCCGCACGTCGGTGTAATTTACTTCCGGGTAAAGATAGGATCAGTCAAATGAAATACAATAAATGTACAAATAAATATTAGAAAATTAAAAAACGATCGGAAATGCGTCCAATTTTCTATTAGCCTACTATTATTTGATGACAACAATACATTTGGAAAACAAAATACAGCCATTTCTGCTATTTTTCTTTTAAACAAAAAACCAAGCTGCACCCTTTTTTAAATTTCATCTTTCATTCCGTAATTGAATAATGAATGAACGAAAAAGTACACGGACCTTACACGGACCCCTTTGCAATGGAGAGTCGTAAGTTCAACTTTTTTTTTTACTCTCCAGAGAATCTTCCTGTACTGGTTTGGTTCTGATCGGGCGAAAAACCTAGGACTAGAAAAAAATACGTTTTTTTCAAGAAATGCAAAATATCCAAATATTTTGCGGATTCCAACGACATAAGACACTTAAGCTTGCGACAAACGGTTTAGGAGTTATGAGCGGTTTCATACTTTTGATCGCTGTAATGGCCCCATCAGGCCGATTGGGGTGAGCCTTGGTGACGTTGTAGATGGTGGGGGTACTACCATCCCTCCAAGTTTCAAGTCTCTACGACTTACGGTTTGGTCTGCGCGATCAGTTTTACGTGGAGATTACTGATCCTTGGCCATTCTAACAATTACAATAGGGTTTCAGTGCTACGCTGAATAAACAGATAACAAACAAAATGAATGTGCAAAGTATCATGCTCACCTAGATGCTGTTGCTGTTATAATAGTTTGTTAAAAACAGTGTTGGGCAGTAGCTAGTTACATGTAATTGTAATCTGTTGCAGTTACTCAGAAAAAACTGTGTAATCAAGTTACAGTATTAAAAAAATGTCAATGATTACAAAGGCGGTTACATCTGAATGTTTTCACACACAAACAGATTTGATTAATTTCTTTTCCAAGTTGTTCTAAAATATGAGACACCAATGTTTCAGGAGTTAAGGACACAGAATAGAACACATGCTTATTCGATAACTTTTTTATTTCTTTATTGATTGAATGTTTTTTTCCAAGGCATTGTTTGATGCAGGTGTTTCCTGTCATAGCCATGCAAAGATTTGATCTCAGACAGTATCATAGCTATTAAACTAATCTTGTTATGATTTTAAACCTGTATTTAACCTCTGAACTATCTCAAAGTAAAACAAAAGCTGCTAAAGTGATTTTGTGGTGGCTGTGCTTTAAAATTAAATGATTATAATTTAAATTCAAGTGATGAAGGTTTTGATTTTGGCAGTGTTGAGTACTACTGTAAGGTTAACCCTGCCTGTTTTAAATGGTCCAAAATGAACAGATCTACATTCATTATAAAAGTAAAAAAAAAAATGAATTAATAAAAAATAAAAAATTAAGTAATTGAAATAGTTACACTATTTATTACATTTCAAATAGGGCAACTTGTAATCTGTAACCCATTACATTTCCAAAGTAACCTTCCCAACACTGTTTGTTAATATGAACAATAAAGAAGCCTTTGCACTGTGAACTTTAAGAAACAATTACTCTTAAAATAGAGTATCATGTGTCCTCAAAAGTAGGAAGCTGGACTCTAAGAGGGCCACTAAATCACTGCGTGTGTGTAACCTGGTTATGAGGACCAAGTGTCCATACAATACCACTAATATTTAGCTTGTGGGACTTTTTTGGTCCCCATGAGAAAAACAACTTATAAATCATACAGTAAGAAGTTTTTTGAAATCTAAAAATGTAGAAAGTTTTTTGTCAGAATACAGTTTGTACAGTATAAAAAAAACATTACAGCTATGGAATAAGTATGGTCTCCATAAAACATGGAAACCCAACATGTGTTTCAACAACTATGATGGCAGCAACACAATATCATTGCATAAGAGCTTTGATCCTGTTTGTCATGTAGTCAGATGGAGTCTTTAATAACACTGCATTCCGCTGCTTTCACATGAAGTCTGGGATTCTACAGACACTCCCACAGGGAGTTTTTAAAGATCCAGGGAAAGACTAAAAGTTACCACAGGGTGTGTTCATACTCCACCCATATATGCACACACACACAAGCACACACACTCACTCACGTTTACACACTTAACCACAGCAGATGTACGCAAAAAGTTCAGTGGCACAAGGTCAGCATGTTGTGGGCACTAGTGTAGAGTTAGCGCCCATTAATTTTTGTAGAAAGCATTGGGTTGTCTCTCTCCACTCAGTATAAGTACATGGAGGAACTAGAGCTCCGCCTGTTTCTTTTTATAGCCACAACAACCTTTTCTGATTAAAGAAGGTGGGGTTGTTGGTCTGGCCCACCCAGGGAAAAAAGAGAGAGATGAAGCGCTCCCCTCCCACTGCTACTGAACATCCGTGTAATTGAAAAAGCCCTGCTCATGTGCCCGTTACACCACAAATTAGAATGAGCAGTGCTTGGGATTGCTCAAGTGCTGGTTAGACAACGCTAAAAATATGTTCAAGTCGGCCGCTCCAGCAAATCATTATAGTTTAGAGAAGAATCTGGCAGGAGAATACTTACAGATTCCTAAATATAAGTTTTAAACAGAGAGTAGAGTTCCTGCAGCAGGAATAGCAATGTATATATGCACAATGAAATATGCACAATGAATATATCTAAAAAAAAAAAGAGGATCCAATATCATGTACTTGTGGATGTATAGTATATACAAAATATACTCATTAAATACATGACATACAAGTTTCAATAGAAATGACAAAAGAAGTATATTTTAATTTACCATAAATGCTTGTCAGTACATTCAGAAGTATTCAGTTGTGATCAGAAGTTTACATACACCTTGCTGTATCTGCAAAATGTTAATTATTTTACCAAAATAAGTGGGATCATACAAAATGCATGTTATTTTTTATTTAGTACAGATCTGAATAAGATGTTTACATATAGTCTACAAGAGAAAATAATAGCTGAGATTATAAAAATGACCCTGTTCAAAAGTTTACATACGCTTTTTAATACTGTGTTGTTACTTGAATGATCCACAGCTGTGTTTTTCTGAGTCCCTTGTTTGTCCTGAACAGTTAAACTGCCTGCTGTTCTTCAAAAAAAAAAAAAAAAACTTCAGGTCCCACAACATTTTTTTTGTGTGTGTATTTGAATACTTTCCAACAATGACTGTATGATTTTGAGATCCATCTTTTCACACTGAGGACAACTGAGGGACTCATATGCAAATATTACAGAAGGTTCAAATGCTTACTTATGCTTCTGAAGAAAAAAAAATGCAATAAGAGCCGGGGGTGTAAACTTTTGAACAGAATAAAGATGTGTAAATTTTTCTTATTTTGCCTAAATATCATATTTTTTTTCATTTAGTGCTGCCCTTCAGAAGGTACTTACATGTTTCCCAGAAGACAGAATCAGTTAAATTGACCCTGATCTTCAAATTCAAAAAGTTTTCACCCCCTGGCTCTTAATGCAATGTGTTTTCTTCTGAAGCATCAGTGAGCGTTTGAACCTTCTGTAATAGTTGCATATGAGCCCTTCAGTTGTCCTCAGTGTGAAAAGATGGATCTCAAAATTACACAGTCATTGTTTAAAAGGGTTCAATTAAACAAAAATGCTGAAAAACCAAAGCAACTATTATTTTCTCTTGTGGACCATATTTAAATGTCTTTTTTTTTTTGCTAAATATACCATTCAGGTCTACCCTGGAAATCCAGAGGTCTCGCGAGAGCACAATTTGAATTGTCTCTGCAAGACAATCTGGCATCGAGCAATGATCCACATTACTGCATTACGTAAGCAGTTCTGGGAACCAATCAAATCGGTGTATCTGATGTAGGCGGGCCAGAGGCGAGCTAAGCTGATGATGACAGCGCTCCGACGTCCGGAATCATTTAGTAAACACTGAAAGATGACTACAGATGAACACCAGTTGTTCTTTGGCCGCTACAATGAACGAGTTAGACTTGGCTTTTCATATAAAAGAGGAACAGAAAACCGCGCTTGAATCGTTCTTTTGTAAGAAGGACATTTTTGCTGTTTTGCCGACTGGATACGGCAAGAGTTTAATCCATCAGTTAGTGAAAACTTAGTGATTGGTGTGTGGCGTTATCCAATTGCGTGCATTGAGATGCTTGGTGCCGCCCCTCAAGTTAGACACTTTTCATTGCTCGATGCCAGACCCTTAATCTTAATAGATTAGGGTCTGAATTTTTCCAGGCTAATTCAGTTCAGTACTAAATAAAAAATAACATGTATTTTGTATGATCTCTCTTTTTTGGGTAAAAAAAACTAAACATTTTTGCAGATTCTGTAAGGTGTATGTAAACTTTTGACCTTAACAGTACTTTCGCCATATTTCAAAGACAATAGGTGTAAGTTTGCTCAAAAATTAGGTATTTTGAAAAATGACGTTAACCATTGACTTCCATAGTATGAAAAAAAATGTTTACCAACAACTAACATAGAAATCACACAGTTTCTTCTGTAGTCCTGAATAGACAAACTGCTTTACAGTGCATGTTTCGTCACTGATGTAATGATGAACAAAATACTGTAACATAGATGTGTCAATAACGATTGTTTTGTTAATCGAATAATCAGTCGATTATTCTGACGATTAATCAAGTAATTGTATTTTTTGTGGTAAAAAATAGACCAATGGACTTTAAAAGACTTAAAATACATATATAATAGCAATGAGGCAATAATAGTTAAAATAAAACATCAAAAGCAAGTAATCACATGGTTTCAATGGACAAAACCGTTAAAATACATTATATAAAAAAACCAATATTATCATAATGTACATTATGTATTTAATCAAATGTGTTGCCAAGTCCGTGGTTTTCCCGTGGAATTTGGCCTACTTCAACACTGTTGCCACGGATTGTTTTTCATGTCCGCAAATTGAAGTGACCCCAATAGCATGATATTCATCCCCTGGAATGCGAATTTTACCAGGGGAACACTGCCAAAAAATGTGTATTTAATGGGGACCCCCTTAAAACACGATTGGGCTAGAGTAGCAATTGGGTGGGTTTTGTTATGAAAACCTGGCAACCCTGAATTTATTAGCATCATTAGTCTATGGGACCTATGGGACACTTAAAAAATGTCACTTTAAATCTCGACAAAATATGTAAATGAAATTTGTATATATTTGAAATAAAAGATATACAAATAAAATACACTGTACTGACTATCAGTATTACTTCATGGGTTTAGAACAAACTAACAAACAAATAACAGTATAAACAATAATAATACATTTGCAGTTATTTACAGGCAAGCTGAAAAGCAGATGGCATTTAGAGATGGGTTTGTTTTCAGATGCTGTTGTTAGAGTCTAATGGGGCACAGAGGGCAAATCTGGCCTTGTTATGTAGTGGGTTCCTGTTTAGACTAGATCTTCCTATGCCTGTTTATAGTTTGCATGGTGAAGTGCTCTTTTACCTAAAGCCTGAAATACTCTCTGTCTCTCTCTCTTTCTGTCTGACTCTTGCAGCGTTTAAAGCTACTGCTAAATCAAACAGGAAAATCCACATTAGCCTTTTCCCATTTGCATTGTTTGTCTGAATTCCACTGCCAACAACAAAATGAGCAAAGAGAGGAATAGATGAAGCCAGCTCAGCATTGAGTTGCAAGAAGAAAAATAGCGTATAATTTATTTTGTGCGTTATTTATTTATCATTAGTTTATTATTCTGTCACTTCACATACAGTAGTTTCAGATACACTTAAATGCATTGCTAAGACAACTTTAAAGGCGATTTTCTCAATATTTCGATTTTTTTGCACCCTCAGATTCCGGATTTTCAAATAGTTGTATCTTGGCCAAATATTGTCCTATCATAACAAACCATACATCAATGGAAAGCTTATTTATTCGCTTATGATTGGTTTTGTGGTCCAGGGTCACCAGTATATAGTGAGAGGGTTCAAATGCTGCACACATGCCATCTAGTGGCAACATACTGCATAACTGCAGTTGCTAAAGTTATTTCTACAAATGAAAACAGCTGTTCATAAAATATAGAAAGTGCTTGAGCATGTGCAATTAATATAAACATCTCTGTTTATGATGTTAAGCTCATACATGCATTGTTTTTGTTTCTCTTTCAGGTGTGTATGTTCTTATAGCAATTGGGGCTGTAATGATGTTTGTGGGGTTCCTTGGTTGTTATGGAGCTATTCAGGAATCTCAGTGTCTCTTAGGAACGGTGGGTTTTTACTCAACTCATACTATTCATGCTGCATGCCTTTAAGAGATATACAATTCATCTTCAAAAGAGCTTTACAAGAACTAAACTACACTTTACTTGTGGTTCCAAATTATAGGCGTAGTTTTACTTTAGCCTAGAGTATTTGATGATGATCCAGTTTTAGACTATGTTACATGGATAAACTGCCATGTGTTATTTTCTCAAACGTTAAAATTCATCCATAAAGATTATTAATATGAAAAGAAAATTTACATTATACATATAAAATAAATTAGCTTTGAAAGTGTATTCTCCTAAAGCACAACTAAGTGGCTTTTATTTCAATAATATTATATATTCTGCAAGAACAGCTTTTTAAAAAGCCATTTCGATATGATGTGAATTTGACTAATGATGATAAAATATTTTCTGTTTAACATGAGAAGTTGATTTGAAGAGATGTTTCATGTTTTGTTCTAAATATAGTCTTACCTTAAACATTCTTCCTATTCCAGTATTTCTTAATCTCACAATTTTTCTTCCTCAGTTCTTCACATGTTTAGTGTTGCTTTTTGCCTGTGAGGTTGCAGCAGGAATATGGGGCTTTATTAACAGGGACACGGTAAGGCTACATGCACTCAAAAAATCAAAAATGTATTTAAAGACTTCATTTTGATATTTTAAGACTGTCACTCTCCTGCTTTCTATCTGCCCAGATCTCTACTGAGCTCATTAACTTCTATGATGCTGCGTACATTAAAGCTGTGGATCCTGTGGACACAACATCCAGACAGGCAGCTTCCAAAGTTCTGGAGGTCTTCCATGACACAGTGAGTTGTAAAAATGAATTCTTTCATCAAAATCCTCTGTTTTGGACAGTTATTAATCCGTATTTCTTTCCACACTCTCTCTATATCTAGCTGGACTGCTGTGGTAAAGGGGATGATAATCAACTTTTCACAGCTGTCCAGGCCACTCTGTGCCCCAAAAGGACAATGCCAATTGACCCGCTCATCTCCCAGGTAATTTCTATATGGTTAGGACCATGATAGAGAACTCATTTCATTTCTGATCTGGAGGAAAGAATGTAAGCAAATGACCAATATTTTGGCAAATTTGTATTTATTTTTTCACTTGTTTATTAGTTTTATCAATGAACAGGTTTATGCATTTCAAAAATGACTATTTTTCGAAATCATTCGAGGTGTATTTGACTTTCTTCTTTCAGATGAATAAAATTAAGTTATATTGAAAAATGTCCTGGCTCTTCCCAGCTTTATCTTAAAATCTCAATGCCTATTCACTGCCATTATAAAGTTTCTAAAAGCCAGGACATTTTTTAATATAACTCTGACTATATTCATCTGAAAGAAGAAAGTCATATACACTTAGGATGACTTGAGGGTGAGTAAATCATGGGGTAATTTTCATTTTTGGGTGAATTATCCCTTTAAATAAAATCAGAAAGCTCTGTCGCGATTTTTCTGAGCTCAGAAATCTTGCCTGTTTCATTTATGTATGCATCAAAAGTTTATAGTTTGCTTATGTTAAATCTCTGTAATTCAAATGCCAAGAAATTTTATATGCAATTCATATACATAAATATAAAATAATGCCTAAACTTTTTTTTGAGTGTAGTTGGAATTGTGCTAAATTATAACCAAACTATTTAAAATAACAAACTTAAAACAACCAAAAATGTATATATTTGATAGTTGACAGTGTGTTTGACTGTGGAATGTATTGATGTTTTGCACTTCAGAGTTGCCACACGAAGCTAAGGGACCTGTTCACTGAGAAACTCCATGTCATTGGATTGGCCGCCCTAGTAATTGCTGTTATTATGGTGAGAATGAACACACAGACTTGTGCTAGAAACTAAAATTTCTCTTACAAAACGGCTGTGTGGAATTTTCTCTTTGATGTGTGTCCAGGTTTTTGAGATGATCTTCACCATGGTCCTCTGCTGTGCAATCCGCAATGCTCCTGCATATTAAGTTGCTGGATGAAACTGATCAACAATGTTTGATTTTTGCTAGTGATTGGCAGGAGGCCATTTCACTTCTACATTTCCTCTCTTTTCGAGTTCAAGTGTCCAAACACTAAACACTGAACATTGCTCCCTGTGTTTGTAGAGAGGACTTTCTATGTGAATACTCTCCATCAGAATACAACACCAAGGGCTATTATAAATAAACCAGTAACCAATATCAGGGAGGAGGAATAATGTGATTGACAGTAACATGGATAACAGTGGTTTTATGTTGTATTGTTTTACTTTTATTTAATCATTTGTTTAGATTAGAATAACCTAGATTAAATTTATAATAGTAAAAGTGCTTCAACACACTCTTTAAGTGTGTATGTGCGTGCTTCATTGTGATGTTTATAGAGAGATAAACGGTAACTTATGAATCTGTTATGCAACAAGTCAATTTGTGTCTTCTGAGAATGCATAACGTAAACTAGACTTTACCAGCCCATAATGTCATGATAATCGAATGATAACCCACATGAAACAAATCAAACTTTACCCAATTAGCCTGTGGTATTTTTATTGTGTGGACATTCAGTTTATTTCTAATAAACCTTCTATTTAAAATCTCTGCCAAATTATTTTGTTATTATTGTTGTGTTACTAATGTATGGAATCTTATCTTATTTGAAACATAATAAATGTTCAGGACAAACAATTCTTTTACATTTATTCTCTTGGAATAGAATGTTACTTACAAAGATATTGTATTGTGCACTGTTGCTTTAAGAGTAGATAGATAGATAGATAGATAGATAGATAGATAGATAGATAGATAGATAGATAGATAGATAGATAGATAGATAGATAGATAGAAGCATAAAATGATGCCATTATGCACAGAAAATAATGTGCACTGTCGCTTTAAGAGTAGATAGATAGATAGATAGATAGATAGATAGATAGATAGATAGATAGATAGATGCATAAAATAAAATAGATGCATAAAATGATGCCATTATGCACAGAAAATATTGTCCACTGTCGCTTTAAGAGTGGATAGATAGATAGATAGATAGATAGATAGATAGATAGATAGATAGATAGATAGAAGCATAAAATGATGCCATTATGCACAGAAAATAATGTGCACTGTCGCTTTAAGAGTAGATAGATAGATAGATAGATAGATAGATAGATAGATAGATAGATGCATAAAATAAAATAGATGCATAAAATGATGCCGTCATGCACAGAAAATATTGTGCACTGTTGCTTTAAGAGTAGATAGACAAACAGATAGATACTGTAGTTAGTTAAAAGCATACAATGATGCCGTAATGCACAGAAAATATTGTGCACTGTTGCTTTAAAAGTAGATAGATAAAAAAATTATAGATAAATAGTTGATAGATAGAAAGAAGCATATATTGATGCTGTCATGAACAGAATATATTGTGCCTTCAAGAGTGGATAGATAGCATAAAATGATGTCATGCACAGAAAATATTGTTCACTGTCACTTTAAGAGTAGACAGGTACATAGATAGAAGCATAAAATGATGCCATTATGCACAGAAAATATTGTCCACTGTCGCTTTAAGAGTGGATAGATAGATAGATAGATAGATAGATAGATAGATAGATAGATAGATAGATAGATAGAAGCATAAAATGATGCCATTATGCACAGAAAATAATGTGCACTGTCGCTTTAAGAGTAGATAGATAGATAGATAGATAGATAGATAGATAGATAGATAGATAGATAGATAGATAGATAGATGCATAAAATAAAATAGATGCATAAAATGATGCCGTCATGCACAGAAAATATTGTGCACTGTTGCTTTAAGAGTAGATAGACAAACAGATAGATACTGTAGTTAGTTAAAAGCATACAATGATGCCGTAATGCACAGAAAATATTGTGCACTGTTGCTTTAAAAGTAGATAGATAAAAAAATTATAGATAAATAGTTGATAGATAGAAAGAAGCATATATTGATGCTGTCATGAACAGAATATATTGTGCCTTCAAGAGTGGATAGATAGCATAAAATGATGTCATGCACAGAAAATATTGTTCACTGTCACTTTAAGAGTAGACAGGTACATAGATAGAAGCATAAAATTATGCCATTATGCACAGAAAATATTGTCCACTGTCGCTTTAAGAGTGGATAGATAGATAGATAGATAGATAGATAGATAGATAGATAGATAGATAGATAGATAGATAGATAGAAGCATAAAATGATGCCATTATGCACAGAAAATAATGTGCACTGTCGCTTTAAGAGTAGATAGATAGATAGATAGATAGATAGATAGATAGATAGATAGATAGATAGATAGATAGATAGATAGATAGATAGATAGATGCATAAAATAAAATAGATGCATAAAATGATGCCGTCATGCACAGAAAATATTGTGCACTGTTGCTTTAAGAGTAGATAGACAAACAGATAGATACTGTAGTTAGTTAAAAGCATACAATGATGCCGTAATGCACAGAAAATATTGTGCACTGTTGCTTTAAAAGTAGATAGATAAAAAAATTATAGATAAATAGTTGATAGATAGAAAGAAGCATATATTGATGCTGTCATGAACAGAATATATTGTGCCTTCAAGAGTGGATAGATAGCATAAAATGATGTCATGCACAGAAAATATTGTTCACTGTCACTTTAAGAGTAGACAGGTACATAGATAGAAGCATAAAATTATGCCATTATGCACAGAAAATATTGTCCACTGTCGCTTTAAGAGTGGATAGATAGATAGATAGATAGATAGATAGATAGATAGATAGATAGATAGATAGATAGAAGCATAAAATGATGCCATTATGCACAGAAAATAATGTGCACTGTTGCTTTAAGAGTAGATAGATAGATAGATAGATAGATAGATAGATAGATAGATAGATAGATAGATAGATAGATAGATAGATAGATAGATAGATAGATAGATAGATTATAAAATGATACCGTCCTGCACAGAAAATATTGTGCACTGTCGCTTTAAGAGCAGAGTAAATATTTTGTTTGCCTGATTCAAAAGGTTAAGCTCCGCCCACTCGGTGTTAGGTCAGTTTCGTTTTCTTCGGACGTGAGTGGTTCTGCTGTAAATAAAGCTTAGAAGATGGGCGCATCGAATGGCAAACCTCTGAAATGTCCTCTGTGTCATGAGGACTGTCGGGAGCAGGTGACGCTAACATGTACTCACAGCTTTTGTCGGGCTTGTATCAGAGAGTTATGGAGCGGATCTCCGACTGGACCTTATTACTGCCCTGAATGTAGGTACGAGTACCAGCGTCTGCCAGACTACATGGACGGAGCGTCAACATCTACAGCCGCAACAAACACACGTACGTTCATTAACAGAGGACAAAATAAATGTTGACTTTGTTGACCTTGAATATGTGTACGTTATTTTTGGTAGCGCAAATATGTTCGTGACGGACGTTACAGTAGTAGGCCACAACTATTCCTATGTATTGATCTGTTGTAACGTTAGTTGATTTTACAGTGTCCTGAAGTTACATACAGTTAAAGTCAAAAGTTTACACACACCTTGCAGAATCAGCAAAATGTTAATTATTTTACCAAAATAAGAGGGAAAATACAAAATGCACGTTATTTTTTATTTAGTACTGACTTGAATAAGATATTTCACATAAAAGACGGTTACATAGTCCACAATAGAAAATAATAGCTGAATTTATAAAAATGACCCCGTTTACATACGCTTGATTCTTAATACTGTGTTGTTACCTGAATGATCCACAGCTGTTTTTTTGTTTGTTTGTTTTGTTAAGTGATAGTTGTTCATGACTTTGTCCTTAACTGTTGAACTGCCCGCTGTCCTTCGGAAAAATCCTTCAGGTCCTCATTCTATTCAGAAGTTTTCACCCCCTGGCTCTTTCAGTGAGCATTTAAACCTTCTGTAATAGTTGCATATGAGTCCCTCAGTTGTCCTCAGTGTGAAAAGATGGATCTCAAAATCATACAGTCATTGTTGAAAAGGGTTCAAATGCACAAAAATGCTGAAAAACCAAAGAATCTGTGGGACCTTAAGGATTTTCTGAAGAACAGCAGGCAGTGTAAGTGTTTAGGACAAACAAGGGATTCATGAACAGCTATCACTAAACAAAAAACACAGCTGTGGATTAATCAGGTAACAACACCTTATTAAGAATCAAGCGTATGTAAACTTTTGAACAGGGTCATTTTTATAAATTCAACTATTATTTTCTCTTGTGGACTATATGTAAACATCTTTGTGAAATATCTTATTCAGGTCAGTACCAAATAAAAAATAACATGCATTTTGTATGATCCCTCTTATTTTGGTAAATGAATTCTGCAATTCTGTATGTAAACTTTTGACATGGCATCTGACCTTACTAAGGACACCATTAAGTAAATAAACAAAAACACTCTACATACTATACATTAATGAAATACTATGTTTTTATGTAGATTGGCCATTCGGAAAGAAGATGTACGACCGGCACTCGAAGAAATGGCATGGGAAGAGAAAATTCAGTTCTGCATTCCACAGCGGTGGATACAGACTGGGCTCAGGACCATCTTATAACACTGCCAGTGATTTTGATGTAATTAACGTCACAGACTCTGATGAAGACACTTCAAAACCCCGCAAAAGAAAGGCAGCAGGAGACGAATGCTCTTCTGGAAGCCAATCTATGGACTGGAGGACCACCCCTACGAATGACACATCCTCACAACACACACCTCCAGAAACAGAAGAGATCTCATCTCCACATGTAGAATCATCTCCTCAGAGGAACACAAGTTCCCCTCAGCAAGAGCAGCATGCTATGGCTTCCAGCAATGACAGTGGCTCACCCAGGACAAGCAATACACCTCAGGGAGAGAAAAGCCCCTTACCAGCCACCTCTCATACACCTGGAAGGCAAGAAGAGCCCCCTGGGATCTCTGCAGCAGCATCATCAGACAGACTTTCCAGGAGCAGGTCTGTGCTTTGTCATTACTGTCACAGTTCTGAACAGAAGGTGGCAGTAAAGACCTGCCTGATTTGTGGGGCCTCCATGTGCTCTGAGCACCTGCGGGCACACTTAGAAAAGCCAGTGTTTCAGAATCACCCGCTGGTGAATGCTATGGAGGATGTGTCTCTTTTGAGATGCCAGGAGCACCAAGAGATGAACCGGATCTACTGTCGATCCTGTGCAGTGTGTGTTTGTACGGTGTGTTCCCTGGTTGGGTCGCACAAGGGACACGAGTGCATCAGCATCCGCGAGGCGGAGCAAGAGCTCAGGGTGAGAAACTATTGGGCCTTTTTAAAACACCTTTTCTTGTTTCTAAATAGTTTTTAATTGGTGCTTATGTGGCTCAACATTCAGGTTAAAAGGCATGTGATCTTTAGTAGAGCACTATTGTTCAAATTTTGGTAACATTTATTTAATGTCACTGAGGTAATTCTGATCAAAATACAGTAAAAACAGTAATATTGTGAAATAATACAATTCAAAATGTTTTCTATTTTAATTTTAATATATTTTAAAATGCAATTCACATGAAGAACAACATTTATTTGAAATAGAAATCTTTCGTAGTATTATAAATGTCTTATACTTTTACCTTTGAACCGTTTAATACGTACTTGTTGAATAGAAGTGTTAATTTCTTTCGAAAAATTTGTTGTTCATTGGTTTATATGCATTAATTTCTCAGGGCTCACTGAAGGATGAAATGCGAAAAATACAAAAAACGGAAAAGTCCATACAGGAAAAACTCTCTGAGCTCAGAGAGAAAAAATCTGGTGTCCAGGTAAGAGTTAGAATGTTTTGTTGATTTAATTGTTGCAATTTATGGAGAATTTATTTAGAATTTTTTGTTGTTGTTATTAAAATGTTTTCTTAAAAGTCTTTTTTTTGTTAATTGTAATAAATCTTAAATTAAAAAAATATGTATCAGTATTAGCTAAAAACCTAATTTAAAGGAATAGTTCACCCCAAAAATGAAAATTACCCCATGATTTGCTCACCCTCAACCCATCCAAGGTGTATATGACTCTCTTCTTTCAGATGAATACAATCAGAGTTATATTAAAAAAATGTGCAAGCTTTATAAGGGCAGTGAATGGGTGTTAAAATTTTCAAGTCCAATAAAGTGCATAAATCCATCATAAAAAGTACTCCACACAGCTTCGGGAGGTTAATAAAGGCCTTCTGAAGTGAATCAATGTATTTGAGTAGGAAAAATATCCAAAAATATCCAACTTTATAAACCGTAATCTCTAGATTCGGTGAAAAGTGATGAATGCAGAAGTGCAGTGGAGAGAGTAAAACAAAATACTGGTCACGAATTAGAAGTACAAAACGTGGATTTTGATACAAATTAAGGGGAGACTGATTTTCCTTTGCTGTAAACAAAGCTTGGTTCTCGCGAGACTAGCATATTCTCAGAGTTTACACTATGCTTACATAACAGTTAGAGGTATCTAGAGATTGCGGTTTATGAAGTTGTAAATTTTTTTTACCCAAACGATTCGCTTTTGAAGGCCATTATTTTGAGTTGTGGAGTACTTTTTATGATGGATGGATGCACTTTATTGGGCTACAAAATCTTAACAGCCATTCACTGCCATATCAAAGCTTGGAAGAGCCAGGACATTTATTAATATAACTCTGACTGTATTTGTCTGAAAGAAGAAAGTTATACACATCTAGTATGGCTTGAGGGTGAATAAATCATGGGGTAATTAAAATTTTGGGGTGAACTATCCCTTTAAGTTACTAAGTAGTAAAATTACTAAAAGCTGTATTTATAAATAAAAGTAACAAATTTAAATAGCATTTATTAAAATAAAATGGTTATTCTGTGTACAGCCGCTTTTGCTTTCCTCATGTTTTCTGATTCTTGCAGGCAGGGCTGGAGGACGTGCGGGCGGGTGTATTACACCAGTATCATGCCATGCGGGAGGCTCTGGAGCAAGAGCAAGAGCAGGCATTACTCTGTGTGAACCAGGAAGAGCAACGAGTGCTGGGAAGCATTGAAAAGCAGCTGGGCACGTTACAGGGTGCCTTGATATCTAGCCAGAGCATATTAAACACTCTGCAGGGATTGACCAATGCTGAAGGGGCATCACAGTACCAGGACCAGGCCTTCATCATGGTATGACAAGCAACAGTGTTCTTAAACTATTAGAAATATCCTATAGAAACAGGGTTTCCGCGGGGTCTTAAAAAGTCTAAAATTTAAAAATCAAAATTTTAGGCCTTAAAAAGTCTTAAATTCGCTGTTCTAGGTCTTAAATAATTTCACACAGGTCTTATTTTTCCGATGTCCATGTAAGGCTACCTCTAAAGCTCATTTAAATTCTCTTTTTGTTGTTTCCGTGGTGTTGTAGTTCTTTATTTCACAATTCCAAATATAATTTGCTGTATTTAAACTACAAATGAGACCAGCATGCAATAGCCAATCAGCTTTCTGATATTGGCGCGAGTCTCTCTCGGATTGTACCGCAGAAGTAAAATGGATTTAACTTTTTAGCTATGGGGAAGTGCAAGTTTAGCGACACTTAGCTTGAAAAAACTGAATATAGGGCTTGGCTAAGGCCAGTTGCTAACAACTAGATTTTTTTCTCCCTCTGTGGAAGTTACTGCGTCTTCAGAATCGCAGTAGCAGAATACAGGTCAAACTACCTTTTTCTGTATATAATGTTATCAAAAATAATAAGAAATATAGGTGGAGCTAGCTGACCGCCAGCCTTCGAGATGTTTTTTTTTTTTTACTTGCCCGACCGAACAAACTGCCTGATTAAAACTGAAGTGACAAAAACAACTAGCGAAGCATCGATAGGCAAGAAAGATTCATATTTTAATACATTCAACGTAAACAGAAATTGATAATGGATAGTGTATTTCTGGTCTATTTGTGACATACTTTAAAACAAATGAATGTAACAGCACTCTAAAGAAACACACTGAGGTAAACATTTCAAATGTATAGTTTATTTATAACATGATATAGTTCAGTAATATACCAAGTGAGCTTTTTGCTGAAAATTCTCACAATTACAAATGTTACATTAATTTTAGCTCAATAAAAAAGTAGTTAGTCAAGTAGTTACTTACATATTAGACAATATGCAACATTAGCAAAAGCATTCTCCTAGCAACTTTCTGCTGTGATTCAGCGTTTTGATCGAATCAGTTGAAATAACTCGCTCATGAAGTGACTTACCGCCACCTGCTGGTAGTTTAGTGTGCTTAAAAGTATGCCTCCACACCCAACATTTCTAATGTATATATTTATAAATCAATAAATGTATTTAAAACATTAATCTCACTTTTAATTTTGCAGTGTAAATTATGTAATCTCACTGCTAACAGCCATTTAGAATTTATTGATAAATTCATAAAATAAATTTCAAAGGTAATGCATACATTTCAAAAGTAAAAAAAAAAAGGCCTTTATAAAGGTAAATCAAATATGCAGATTTAAGATGTAAAAGCTAATAGAGCACTGATGAAATTTTTTTTTTTACATCAGATATTTCTAGTGGTACTTTTATGGGGATATATTGTGTGGAATAGTATCTGCTGATATGAAAAGTTCACTGTATATCGTAGTAATAAATTTAATTTATGACAGCCATGAAATTGTGTTTACTTTTTACATTAAACACATTAAATATTACATGTATGCATGTAATATAATATCTATTTCCATTACAGGTTCGGTCTTAAATTTCATATAAGGTGGTATTAAAAAGGTCTTAAAAAGTCTTAAATTTCACTTGTTCATATCTGCAGAAACCCTGAGAAAATATCATTAATTTTTTGATACTTTAATTTAGGAATGCAATTACGAATGCGTATATGTAATGCAACTTTATTTATTTCAGGAATACAGCAAGATGGCAGGACAGTAAGTATGGTTTAATTATTTGTTGATTAGGATAACTATGTTTATTAATGGACACCTATTATGCCCCTTTTTACAAAATGTAATATAAGTCTCAGGTGTCCCCAGAATGTGTCTGTGAAATTTCAGCTCAAAATACCCCACAGAAAATTTATTATAATGCCTATTTTGAGTGGAAGCAGAAACATGCTGGTTTTCTGCATGTCTCTTTAAATGCAAATGAGAATTTTCCAGAATAGGGTTGTGCCTATACAGCTCATACCTCATATACTCTGGCAAAAACATCTGTTTGGTTTTGATTATCATGTCTATCGTGCTAAAACTATGTGTTTTAAACCATATTAATTTTAACTTCTGATATATGGTTTTCTGGACACACACATTCGAAGCACACAAACAGAAAGTGGCTGTCACACGGCATGTGTGTACTAAACCAGTTCTCTTTCATGTCTTATTGCGCTTAAACTGTCAAATACACTCAAGTTTATGTTAAAAACACACCTAAGTTATAAAAACACAGTCAGTTATGTCTGTAAAGGTAAACAGCTGGGAAAGAAATCGCAAAAACAAAAGACTTTCATTATATGTCCCCTTTATGTAAACCTATGTACTGTCCTCTTCTAGACTGACTGACTTGTCTGATCCTGTGCAAAATCTTGAGCCTCCCGAAGAGCTAAACCATAACCGAATGGACTGTCTTAACGACTGGACAGAGAAGAGACTGGAGACTGTGCTTATAACACTGCCTCATCGAGACCCTTTCAGACTGCTATGTAAGTCTTTTACACGTTTCATACTATAAATCATACTATATTACTGGTATAACATTAAAAAAGTATAAAATGACCTATAATGATGATATGAATTCTGAACAAGCTCATTAAAGCTCTTTCTCTGAGATGCTTTGAGATATGTTTATAATGTTCGTACCACTTATAGTGAACTATCCTTTTATAGTGAAACATAATACTAAATTTGATACTATGATATTTGTTTTTACTGTATTGTTATACTATAATGGCAAACAGGTTTTGAGTCAGTGAGTTTTTTTTTTTTTTTTAAGAAATAATACATTTATTAACAAGGATGCATTAAATTATGGAAGCCAATTCCACCACAGATTTTTTTTCTCAGAATTGCGTGATACAAAGTTGCAATACACAATAACTTTTTCTCAGATTTTTGTGATATAAACCCACAATTGCGAGTAATAAAGTCAGAATTGCGAAATATAAACTCGAAATTCATATTTTCTCTCATATTTGCGTGATTTTAAACTCGCAATTGTAAGAAATAGTCAGAATTGCATGATATAAACTCGAAATTCTGACTTTTTTCTCGGATTTTTGAGAAATAGAGTCAGAATTGCGTGATGTAAACTCGCAGTTGTGAGTTATAAAGTCAGAATTGCGCGATAACTCGAAATTCTGACTTTTGTCTCAGATTTGCGATATAAGCTCGCAGTTGCGAGATATAGAGTCAGAATTGCATGATATAAACTCAAAATTCCTACTTTTTTCTCTAATTTGTGTAATATAAACATGCAATACTGACTTTTTTTTTTTTTCAAATTTAGGTGATATAAACTTCCAATTGCGAGAAATAGTCAGCATTGCAAGATATAAACTCAAAATTCTCACTTTTTCCCCCCAGAATTGCGTGACTTAAACTCGAAATTCTGACTTTTTTCTCAGATTTGTGTGATATAAGCTCGCAATTGCAAGAAATTGAGTCAGAATTGCATGATATAAACTCTAAATTTTGACTTTTTTCTCTAATTTGTGTAATATAAACATGCAATACTGACTTTTTTATTTTTATTTTGGGTGATATAAACTTCCAATTGCGAGTCTGAATTGCGAGATATAAACTCAAAATTCTCACTTTTTTTGCAGAATTGCGTGACATAAACTCACAGTTGTGAGTTAGAAAGTCAAAATTGAGTCATATAAACTCAAAATACTGACTTTTTAAGATTTGTGTAATATAAACTCGCAATACTGACTTTTTTTCTCAAATTTTGGTGATATAAACTTCCAACTGCAAGAAATAAAGTCAGAATTGCGTGATATAAACGCATAATTGCAAGAAAATATAGTCAGAATTGCGTGATATGAACTCGAAATTGCGTGAAATAAAGTCAGAATTGCATGATACAAACTCAAAATTCAGAATTTTTTTCTCCGATTTGCATGATATAACATGAGTTATAAAGTCAGAATTGCAAGTTTCTATCAGAATTGTGAGATGTAAAAAAAAAAAATCATGTGACACTGAAAATTCAACTTTAACATCACAGGAATAAATTACATTTATTAAAATATATTAAAATAGAAAACAAATATTTTAAATTGTAATCATATTTAACAATATTATTTTTTGTTACTTTTATTTGTTACTTTTAGCCTTTTTTAGCAGAAAAAGCTTTAAGTAAAATAAATTAATTAAAATCCTACAGACTCCAAACTTTTAATTTTAATTTGAGTTTTTATATATTATATTTGAGTTATATTATATATGAGTTTTTTTAAGTATCAAAAGGTGAATGGTAGATTTCTAGTATCTAGTATTCTAGTTATGAAAGAAAGTTTACATAATATCATAATTGCCCTCAGTTCACCTTACTGTACTTACAATTATCTTCATTACACTATTATGTATTTTGTCATTTGTTATCATTGTTACTCACATGTGCCAAGTAAAACTATTAACTGGGGCTACAGGAAGACTGATTGGCAGGCACAAATATTATATTTGTTTCTGTCCACAGATGGGATAAGCCCAACTCTGGATCCTGACACTGTCCATCCAAAGCTGTTGTTGTCAGATGAGAACAGGATGGTGCAATACAGCGAGATCCAGCAGGACTACCCCGACCAGGAGTCCCGCTTCAACATTTTCCCTCAGGTGCTAGGCTCTTGTGCCATTGACGAAGGCTGTTGCTATTGGGAAGTGGAGGTCTCTCTGGATGAGGGCCGCTGGAAGGTGGGCGTCTGTGATGGACAAATAGGCAGAAAGGGGCAAAAGGACATTTGCCGTATTGGCTTCTATCCCAACTCTTGGTGTTTAATTTATGAGAAGGGAAAGGTGGAAGCCCTACACGATAAAGTGGCATCACCTGTGTGTTCAGCTGAACTCTGGAAGATCGGAGTCCTGCTGAATTTTAGCGAGGGTCGCTTGTCTTTTTATAGCGTGGCCAGGGAGGGATCTCTTTCTTTGCTCTACAGTTTCGAGCATGCGTTCACTGAGCCACTGTATCCAGCGCTGGCGGTTTCTAAAACTCAAATCAGCATCTGTGATATATTTGGCAAGACCACTACAGACTAGACTATGTTTGTGCTTTTTAAAACTTTTTACCCCGGGTATTAAGACTTGTACGGCTTAATATAACTTAAATGATGTCTCTTCGCAACAGGCAACACAACTCTGAAAATAAAATACTGATACAATGCCACATTGTGCAGCTTTTGGTCATAATTTTCAGTCGAAGGGCAACAAGAGAAGTGATGTAAGTCTTCACTGCTTTTCCTAGCGATAAGAAGAGGAGAAAAGAATGGAAAGATGCTTGTGGACGAATAACACTTTCTAAAGACCAGCGTCTTTGTTCTTTCCACTTTAGCCCTGATGCCTTTGAGGCTTTTAGTAGACCACAGCTACTGAAAGAGCTTACAAATGGCAGAGACAAGAAACGCTAGATACCATTCTGGCAGGATGTAAATATGCTGATGCTTGTCATGACGCTGAAGCCACTAAAGTAGTTTCTCAGCGCACATTTCACTCGATATCCGGGGCATTTCGACTCCTTGTGGGGAAAATCGAAAACTTGTAAGCTCTTTCAGTAGCTGCGGTCATTGTATCAGTAGTTTACTTTCAGAGTTGTGTATTCTGAATTGTGTTGCGGTAAAACCTTTTCACTCATAGCCCAAAATATGTATAAAACGATGTGGATTTTTTGTTAACGTAATTCTTTCATGGGTTTTGTACTACATAATTCAGTAGGAGACGTCATTTATGTTATATTAAGCCATACATGTCATAATACCCAGGGTTCTCTTAAAAGGTTAAAGGAATAGTACAAAAAATCTTCAGTTTGCTATGTTTACTGTTTACCCATCCTTAGGCTATCCAAGATTTAGGTGTCTTTCTTTAGCAGAACAGTAAAGCAATTTTTTTTTTGTTGAACATATGGTCCTTGTTGGTTCATAAAATGCAAGGATGGCCTGAGGGTAAGTAAATAAACAGCATTTTTATTTACTAATGAACTATTCCTTTAAGCAACACAAATCACTATTACATTCCACAAAACATCATTCCAATAGTCGTGACTGCTGAACTAGAGGTTTTGAAAACAATTCTGAATGATTGGTAATGAATATAGGTTTTGTAAGATTTACATATCTGAGCTTTTAAAATCTATTTCCATTTCAATATATGCTTTATATATCCATTTATATATCAATTGGAATGGTGTTTTTTCAAAACAACCTTGCACAGACTTTTTACTTTTGTCAACTATTTCTTGAGCTTCCTTTAATGTTTTTGTTAGGATTCTTTAGATACATTTGTATTTTTATATTGAGTAAAATATGAAATTGCACTGTTTTGACATTGTATTTTCAAATCAAATGAAGGCCAGGAGAAATGTTTCTCAGTAATCTGTTGAAGCATAGCATTTCTAAAATTTTAACAAAGACATTCCAAATGAAATTCTTTCAAGTAAGCCTCAGTCTTATTTCAATCTAGAATGAATGTTATAAAAACACTGAGTTTTTAAACATGGAACATGTTTCCATTTATAAATAAATATTAAATAAATAAAAAAAGGTTCAGTATCTCAAGTAATTTTCTGATGGTTTTTGAAATATGTCATGTTATGTCATTCCATACATTCTGCTAATGTTGGAAGTGTAATATTTCAGCCTGTGTATATTATGGATATTCCATTTTAACTCTAGGTGGCAGTATTGTTCAATATGTAAACAGAGGGAACGTTGACATTTAATTCATTTTGAGAAAGTCAAACAAGGATTGTTTGAACTGTGCTGCAATACTTAAGGAATTAAATTCAAACGTTTCTTAAAAATTGTCTGATTATTTTTAATGTTATCTGTTTCATAGATGTTTCACAGCACAAATGTTTTTTTTTTTCTGTACTGTATTGTCAGAAAAGCTTTTTGTGTTTTTTTTTTTTTGTAAATAACAACGTGCCCTTTTATTTTCATTTGAGCCACTGGTGGATGAGTCCATCAGGTGCAAGACAAAATGAGTCATCTGTTCCGAGAACAGCTCTCTGTACCCTCACACAATTCATTTCAAATCAATACTAATTGCTTGGTTAATAAAAACAAACAACAAGTGAAGAAAACATTACAGTGTAGAGGTGATAAGACCATTTTGGCAAGCCAATACATGCCTGTATTGACAGATTCAAACCACTTCTGCCATGGTGATAAATTATTTGTTTGTTTATATTGTTCATTTTTTAATGAACCTTTAGTTCACAAGTAAATCTAATTCATTTGATTATCTTAAATGTTAGGAACTCAGCCATTCACTATTCTATTGTAAAAGTTTTAAAAATTAAAAACATTTGAAAATCTCCCAAAAAGTAAATTACATCTATTTTAGAATGATTATTTTTAGAATGATTAAAGACAAACTTATCCCCAAATCTCAATTACCATAATGTGCCTGGGCATTTTCATTTTTTAATGGTTAGTAATGGTGATTCTACTATTATTTTTAATAGATGCTTGTTACTGTAATCCATTGCTTTAAAAAAATCAAAACGAAGACAACAAATACTACAAAATATTACAGACATTTATTTAGCCATTTTCCATTTATTACATTCTAAATATATGCTATTTAAATTTAGATCTATCTAGCTAGCTATTTGGGTGTTATTCTATAGCGTTATTTAGTTTTTATATGTGTACAACTTTTCAGAACTGTGCTAGGTAACCATGTGCTGATTAGCATCTTTGAGCATTTGATTAAGTTTCGGTAGTGACATCATTGTTTTTTTTTTGGGTGTTATCATAGAATTGTCACTACCGTAACACTCAATGCACTGTAATGCACATTTTTAATATTTTTGTATAAATCCCACTTGAAATATTGTTAAAATTGTAATTGTTATTGATTTACCTCTTAAAACTTTTTAATAAAATAGAAAAAAATATTTATTCACAAGTAAGATGTAAGAAAAATCTTAATAGGTGTCACGTTACACTGTTGGATAGACATTGGAGACGGTGAGAAACGTTTAACAGTCTTTCATAATCAAAACATGGAAAAATCCACAACAGGAACAAGGGAAACATACAGTCGTGGCCAAAAGTTTTGAGAATTACATAAAAATTGGAAATTGGAAAGGTTGCTGCTTAAGTTTTTATAATAGCAATTTGCATATACTCCAGAATGTTATGAAGAGTGATCAGATGAATTGCATAATCCTTCTTTGCCATGAAAATTAACTTAATCCCGAAAAAAACTTTCCACTGCATTGTTAAGAAGGCTTCAGGGCGTCCAAGAAAGTCCAGCAAACGCCAGGATCGTCTCCTAAAGAGGATTCAGCTGCGGGATCGGAGTGCCACCAGTGCAGAGCTTGCTCAGGAATGGCAGCAGGCAGGTGTGAGCGCATCTGCACGCACAGTGAGGCCAAGACTTCTGGAAGATGGCCTGGTGTCAAGAAGGGCAGCAAAGAAGCCACTTCTCTTCAAAAAAAAACATCAGGGACAGATTGATCTTCTGTAAAAAGTATGGCGAATGGACTGCTGAGGACTGGGGCAAAGTCATATTCTCCGATGAAGCCTCTTTCCGATTGTTTGGGGCATCTGGAAAAAGGCTTGTCCAGAGAAGAAAAGGTGAGCGCTACCATCAGTCCTGTTTCATGCCAACAGTAAAGCATCCTGAGACCATTCATGTGTGGGGTTGCTTCTCATCCAAGGGAGTGGGCTCACTCACAATTTTGCCCAAAAACACAGCCATGAATAAAGAATGGTACCAAAACACCCTCCAACAGCAACTTCTTCCAACAATCCAACAACAGTTTGGTGAAGAACAATGCATTTTCCAGCACGATGGAGCACCGTGCCATAAGGCAAAAGTGATAACTAAGTGGCTCGGAGACCAAAACATTGATATTTTGGGTCCATGGCCTGGAAACTCCCCAGATCTTAAAACTTGTGGTCAATCCTCAAGAGGTGGGTGGACAAACAAAAACCCACTAATTCTGACAAACTCCAAGAAGTGATTATGAAAGAATGGGTTGCTATCAGTCAGGATTTGGCCCAGAAGTTGATTGAGAGCATGTCCAGTCGAATTGCAGAGGTCCTGAACAAGAAGGGCCAACACTGCAAATACTGACTCTTTGCATAAATGTCATGTAATTGTCGATAAAAGCCTTTGAAATGTATGAAGTGCTTGTAATTATATTTCAGTACATCACAGAAACAACTGAAACAAAGATCTAAAAGCAGTTTAGCAGCAAACTTTGTGAAAACTAATATTTGTGTCATTCTCAAAACTTTTGGCCACGACTGTACATAATCCAACCAGTAGACCCAACAGAGACAGAATGCAAGGACTGGAACTTATGCCGCATTCCAGGCAACGCGTTACCTGTGTTTTTCCAACCTTCCGAGTTCCGAGTTCTGACGTGACATAACCCGCGAAACCATTATGTCAGCCCCAGTGGCGGCTCCTGACAAATATCTCTGGGGGGGCAACTATTCCGATGATGGTAAAGATAACCGCTTTAATGGGTAAAATTATGGTAAAATTCAGATAGCCAACTTTACAGCATTACATTACATTGTTTGATTTGGTTTCCCTGTTCCTAGATGGCAACATCAGGCATGAATTGTACAAACTGTACAGTATTTTGAATAGCTATATTACATTTTTCGCAATGGTCTCAAATACACTGAAACACTTCCACCATGGCCATCAAGAGACATATTGTCATCAACTAGTTTGCCCTCTAAGAGTAAAAAAAAACAAAAAAAACAATACTGCTGTACAATTAAAGACTTTTTATTTCTCATATTAAAACTGTAATTAATCAAATCTTTTCAGAACATATTCAGTATAAATTTGCCTGCCAATATGCAATCAATACAACTATTTACAATTCAACATTTGAAGAATACAACAGTAAACAGGGTTTGAAAATTAGTGAGGTCCGAAGTAGTGTTAAGAATTGTGCTATAATAACACCCACAAATGCACTACGTATAGCCTAAACTTCAAAATAGACAGACATGATTGTGAAAGATTTTTTATTCAGTATAATGTTTTACATGGAAAGTTCGTTTTTTTTTTTTTTTTTTTTAGATGAGGGAATTTTTATTTTATAACAAGTTATAAAAATAACGTTAGAATAATGACACTGGCATAAAACTAACGTTCAACTTTCCACTTTATAAACGTCCCAAAGTGTCACACTAAATTGGACAAACGAGTCAAAAAACGTGTATATTAGGTGGATCTGGCAACAAACGGAGGCTGCTGCACCCGCGCTCTCACTCAACGCGTTCTCAAGCCCCGTTCACTGCGCTAGCTTCTCGCAGCAACATGAATTGCATACAATTATGTGATATTAGGAGGTTTAAACGGCTAAATAATCATTCAAAGAGCTTGACATTTTATTTTTGAATATAAAAAATGGCCGAGGTCCGGACCTCGGTGACCTCATAGCTGGCTACGACCGTGATAACATAAACAATGCACTATTTAATAACACACATCACTTGTATTGAAATTTTACTCGCCTCTCTTTTAAGCAGGCAAAGTGATCAATTACCCTCTCATTAAAATCAGGCATGTTCCTGACAAGTTCCCTCTCCATTGAAAGCATGGCCAATGCATTCAGACGTCTCGCTACGCGTGCGTGCTGTACATCTTCGAGCACGCATCAGTGCGTATTACGAAATCACGTTGGGGCGAGCCCTCCCGGTGCCTATTGAAATGCATTGTAGGGTTCAAAATGTGAAAAAAAAAATCTCACAATATAACTCTATGAGACCGGCTGGGGCGATTTTCAATCTGACTGAGATCGCCCCAAGGGGGCGGGGTTTTAGGTTGGAAAGTGACATTCAGGCTGTTGATTGTACCGTAATATGCAGACTAGGACCAGCAAAATAAGACTCTTTTTCACCTCTCTTTTTTCGTGTGGCTCAAGGAGGGCGATGCACTATCGCCCACCATGGGCCAGCCGCCCCTGGTCAGCCCCTAAGGGTGCGGTGTTTATGTATGTGGTACACAGTGAAAACGTAGACCTTAGGACAGTGTAACTTTGCAAACAAATTAATAAAAATGTAATAATAATAAATGCGCTCAGGCAGTTTGGGGTGACTTGCCTGGAACGCTACAAAGTCGTGAGTCATGATTTGAAGTCGTGATTTACGAGCTCAAAAACCTGCCTAGAACGCAGCATTAAATACAAGGGGTAATCAAAGGAACACAGGTGAATCAAATAGAACTAATCAGACTAGACGAGAAGGACCAAATATGGGCATGGGAAACACAGGGAAAACAGGGTCAAGGGGAAACAAAAGCAAAACAGGTCCATAATCCTGACATAATCACCCCCTCTCGGAAGGCGAGTCCTCGCACCGTAGAAAACAACTGAGGGAGGCATGGGTGGGAACTTGGAAGAAGGCTCGGGAGGAGGACGGAAGAGGAAGGAGCCGAAGAGGAATTAGGGCGGACCAGATGGAGGGAGGAGCCAGGACAGACACAGAAGGGACTTGGAGCAGGAGGGACCCAGGCCACAGCCATGATGACGGTCCATGGTGGAGCTGACGGAGGGAGGAGCCATGGAAGAGGAAGGGCTGACGACTCCAGGTGGCTGACTTGGAACAGGAGGGACCCAGGCCACAGCCATGATGATGGCCCACGGTGGTGCCGACGTAGGGAGGAGCCATGGAAGACGGGCAGACCCGAGTAGAGCTTACCACACTGATGGAGGGCTGAGGGTGAGCGGAGGGGCTGCCAGACGACCGTGGAGGAGGAGGCAGAAGCAGGTGGAAGGGCCTCCAGGCTTTTGGGGCTGCCCTTGGGGGCACAGTTTTTCTCTGGGCTGGATGGGGAAACAGGAGCCCACTCTGGGCTAAACTCAGGAACGTGAGCCCTCTCTTGGCTATTAAGCAACGGAAGTCCACTCTGGGCTAAACTCAGGAATGGGAGCTCTCTCTGGGCTAAACTTAGGAACGGGAGCCCACACTGGGCTGGACGTGGGAACAGGTGTGACAGAGGGCTCCGGAGGAGGAGGGAGGAGCGGGGGCAGGTCAGAAAACCAGTCTATGAGGTCCCCATCCACTTTCTCTTCACCCAGTTCCTTGGACAGCTCACCCTCAGCAATGTTGCTGTGAGATAGTGGGCTGGGCACTGGGTCGGAGTGTTGCATACATTCAAAATATGTAGAATTTTTTTTTTAAAAATTCAGTGTTTCCAGCTCTGACTTTGCACCAATTCTGTACATATATATATAGTAATAAAAATTTGGGGGCAAAATGTGATTAAGTATCATGAACATAGTATGATAGTATAATGAATAAATCATAATGGTCCATTTTTTAGAATAAGCACTATACATATATATAGCCTGGTCTTTCAGTCTGAATCTTTCCGTTTTGTGAGACTCGCCATTTCACTTTGTAATATTTTCTCTGAAGTTCCACCTCCACTTATTTTTTGGTAGAACATCTCTACAGGCAAATTAGGTGCACTGCCATGGCAACAAACCTGTGCCCTAAGCGAGGCTCTATCTCAGCGGTACAGACATTTAGTCAGGGGTCATTTCGCTCCCAGCTGCCTGTGCACTACAACCTAAAAAACAGGTGCAGAGCTGCTCCATCACTCTGCTGTAACTGGCAGAATAATCTGAGCTGCCTTACAGATGCTCACCATACTCCGACTGCTCACATGTTGTTTCTCTCCCAGTGTGAATTTACACAGTTCAAAACAGCTGAGACATGAAGAGGACACCCAGTCCTGCTGAGATAAAACTAATTCACTGGAGAAATTCATTTGTCATGTCTTCTTTTCAAAGGGCTGAGCACACTTGATGCTAGATGCGTGTTGTTTTTGATATTCTAATATTCAGAATTAGTCAAGATGTAGATGAGTTCGCCTCCTCATCAGAACAGATCTGAAGAAATGTGACCTTATTTTTGCTCACCAATGGATCCTCTGCAGTAAATAGGTGCCGTCAGGTCAGAATAAGAGTTGGGAATGGATTTTCACCGTTGGAAGCATTATTATTGTTTATAGATTTGTTGTTTACAAACATGTGGCTTTTCACTTCACTAAATATTAGTTAATGGACTGGAGTCGTGTGGATTATTGTGATGTTTTTATCAGCTGTTTGGACTCTCGTTTTGACAGCACCCATTCACTGCAGACTATCCATTGGTGAGTAAGTAATATAATGCTGAATTTTCCCAAATCTGTTCCAGTGAAGAAATAAACTCAACTGCATCTCAGCTGGCCTGAGGGTGAGTAATTTTCAGCAAGTATTCATTTTTGGGTGAACTGTTCCTTTAAGCCCTAAGGAAGCCCTTTGTTGTCTATGAGTGTATACAACATCCCCTTATATACTATCTATAGAAGGTTCCCCTGGCAACAGCGCCTTTGACTGCTCCACATCCCAGAATATTCTATACCTAATGGCAATCTAGAGTGCAAGGAGCTTTTGTCTGGGATCTGCAGACCTTTTTATGCCATTAAGGCACATCTTATTTTCTGGTGATTTGACTTTGAATTCTCTGGGTACATTGCCTCATCATTTTCTTCACTTATTATCGTTTTTTCCCATGAGGATGTTCATTTCAGCCTTTAGCACAGATGGCCAGGGACAGAGGACATGACCAGCTGGCTAATGTACATATTCCAAGACCTCTCTCAGAGGACAGGACTTTTGACACTGTCCTCAATGTGACTTGACACTCGGAACACAGTGTATACTGTATATAAAACAACTTTCGACCTAATTGACCCTAGAATACATAACTTTAAAAAACATGAATGCTTAAAGTTGCAATGTAACAGAAGCAGTGAATTTTTTTTTTTACTTCTATCCACCTTTTTCCTGAATGCGTAAGTCTCGCCTGGAACGATGCTTTACATTTTCGGTCTCTGGTGTTTCTAATCAAATTAACATATTTTCTGAGTCGCTAATATATAACGTTAAACCTATAAGAATGGTTTTAAAAAGCCCATGGCGGCATTGTTCAATAATTTTACAGCATTGCGGTAACTCACCTGTCAAAATTTAGAGCAGGAAGATGACATCAAATGTCTGCAAAACAGTGTTGCCAAGTCCAGGAATTTTCAGCAGAATTGGGCTACTTTAACACTGTTGCCGTGGGTTGTTTTTCATGTCCGCGGGTTGAAGTGACCCCAATTCCATGATATTTAGCCTGTGGAATGCGAATTTTACCAAGGGAACCCAGCCAAAAATGTGTATTTTATCCCCTGGAACCTGGCAACCCTGCTGCAAAACACATGAGCGCACAGATCATACGGCTCGCGATTCCGGCGAAGTTCTGAGAATTTTAACTACTAAATGATAAGAGCACACATTATTTTACCATTATTTTCTTATTTCACACAGAATTTTGACTTAAGCGCTTTAAACCATGCTTATTTCATAATTTATGCAAGGCATGAATTAATTAAAATTTGGTTAAGGACTTGGTTATTAATTGTATGGATATTTTTTAATGAAACATTTGTGAATGAATCATTCACAATAAGATCAATCACTTTTAGAAAAAAGAAAGTGTGAATTTTCATTTATTGTAATCGATTTTCTCATGGAATTGGGCTACTTTAACACTGTTGCCGCAAGTTGTTTTTCATGTCCGCGGGTTGAAGCGACCCCAATAAGATGATGTTTAGCCCCTGAAATGCAAATTTTATCAGAGGATCCCAGCCAAAAAACATGTATTTTACCTCTCAATATGCAATTTTTACTGAAGCACAATTGGGCTAGTTTTGCTCTAGTTCTGAGTAGCAGTTGGGGCGGGTTTTGTTGTGAAAACCTGGCAACCCTGCTGCAAAACACATGAGCGCACATATCCTACATACAGCAATTTGGCAGGTTTTGTTGTGAACACCTAAGGGCAGAGATCCTACATACAGCTCACGTTTTGTTCGAAGTTCAGAGGATTTTGTCCACAAAATAAAAGCACACACTACTTTAACATTATTTTATTTATTTATTTATTTTATTTTAACTTAAAGGGGTCATTGGGTGCAAAACTAACTATTACATGGTGTTTGAACATTAATGTGTGTTGGCAGTTTGTATACACAACCACCCTAAAATGAAATCCACCCAGTGGTATATTTTTAATCTTTAAAAGTAATATCCCCTTTTTAAAAAAAGTGGATACTGTGATCCAGATTAAGCTAATTTTCATAAATTTTCATTTCATGCTGACAAGATTCAAGGTTTCAAAATGTCAAGGTTTTAAATGTAATGGTTTTCTTTAAAAAATATATTTTTTTAGCTTTACTTTTTGTGTAATGAAATTAAAAATTGTCAAATTTTGTTTAGTTTATGTGACAAATAAACAAATTAAATAAAATAAAAGTCACACCCTGTGGGACAGTGTTACCTGCTTAATTTCTATAGTTAAGATGGCAATAGTAAAGGGAAAAAAAGGTAACATTACAATTACATATGTATGTCAGCTATTCCATCAACTCAAGATTCATGAAAATGCAGTCTAAGAATTCCATCTCCAAATAAAAAGTGACAAAACCAGCTGCCTTTGGCATCAAATCCATTGAGGCGGAAATATTCACTTGAGGGAATTCACTCACAGTTGTCATATAAAGCATACTAACAACAATGTTGTTTTCTCTCTCATCCTCATAATTTTTATTAAACGGGTTTGACAGAGTATGTCAGTCCTTTAATTAAGCTGTCACTCTGCAAGACCACAATTAGGATGGATGGAACAGATCTCTCAGTTAAGACTGACATTCTGGGTATTGTAATCGAAACAGACATATCCAGCTACTCAAAACAAATTTACATACAGCACAAGCTCCTAAGCATGTTTGTTCCTTGCAAGACTTTTACTGAAATGGCAGTAAGATGGATATATTTTCTGACATTGGCAGTTTATTCAAACACAAGTTTATTTGTGTTCATAGCGATGCTCACGTACAATTGAAATTCACTTAATCAGACCACTCATCCGAGGAACTGAAACCAGCATTATGAGAATTTGAGTTTATTTGAATTTAAAAAGTTAATTATACTTTAAAAAATATGTATACTTTTTGTGGTTAAAAATTGTAACTGCCATTGGAAATATCAGGGGGTTACATTGAAATACAGGTAATTTAATTTATCAAACAATTTCAAATCAGATTAGGATTTCATAATCATTATTAGGTGCCTAAGCTTTATTTGTGCATTCATCTTATAAATCCTCTGTGACTCCCAAAAAGTCACTTGCCAGTTTGATCTTATTCATATAATTTCTTTGGAGACTTTAAGGCTGTTGGGGAGACAGTGGGAAATGCTCAACAGTGCAAGATCACATGGTCATCGTCTACCCCAGAGACAAGAGACCATTGAGGGAACGTGTCGCTCATCAGTGACATTTAACTCTCAATAAGGGAATATGACTCTGTTTCAAAGACTGAGACATTGGCCTTCCTGTAGCAGTGCACATTTTCCCTGCTGTTAGCTACAGTTTTCTCTGGCCGCTTTCATTAATCTTTCTCTGGATGACGTCATGACATTGTTGCTGTCACATTAGAGGCTTCCCATCTACGAGTCTCAAATACATTTTTGTTGAAAGTCTGGGTTATGACTTCATAATCTTCATAATCTTAAACATGCTCTTGAGATTTTTCCTGGAGCGAGTTATTGTTTAAACACCTCATGATTAAACATAGGTCAATATAATGGTGTGTGGGCGAATATTTTCCAACTGCATTGTAAACAATATACACAAAAAAGATAACCTAATTAAAGGCATCTTTATTTTCCTTTGTGTGTCTCAGAAGAATGAACATCATACAGGCTTATAATGTTATGATGTGAGTAAATAATGACAGAATGTTCATTTTTAGGTTAACTATGAGCTGATGAACATTTTTACTTGTAATCCATGCCTCTTTGCAGTTAGCCATCAACATGTCATACTGTACTAATAAAAGATAATAAACCCCTACGGTGGCCTAGTAGTGCACAACACAACAAAATTGTCACATTCGCTGCATAGGACTATCTGTGCTGTGGCTTGTTTCTGTTGTGTTGTGTTAATTTAGTTGTATTGCGGCTTGTTTCCATTGTCTTGTGCTAATTTTATTGTGTTGCACCATGTTTCCATTATGTTGTGGTTTGTTTCCGTTGTGTTGTACTAATTTCGTTGTGTTGCACCATGTCAACGTTGTGTTGTGCTAATTTAATTGTTGTGACTTATTTTCGTTGTGTTGTGTTCATTTTGTTGTGTTGTGACTTGTTTCTGTTGTGTTGTACTAATTTCCTTTTGTTGCGCCATGTCAACGTTGTTGTTACATTCTTGTCAGTTTATGTCTTTGGTTTCTCCCATTTGGTCTCCCCCTGTCATTTTGTTATCATTTGGTTTAACCCTCGTCATCATTATTCCTAGCACCTGTCCTTGTAATCATTAGTCATCTGTGTCACCTGTGTTTAATTATTAGTCTGTCTTTATACTTATTTATTTTATTTTTTTTTTGTTTGTTTATTATGGACCCTACCGTTCTCCTGATCCTCCTGAGGCAGGGGGAACGCTCTCTTGAGGACCACACACGTGAGTTTCTCCTCCTGGCCAACCAGTCACACTTCCCGGATAGCAGCCTATGCGTCTACTATTTCATCGGACTGAATTCTACCACCAAGGCGCTGCTATCCGGGGAGAGTCCTCAAGAGAGCCTGCCGGATTTCATCGAGTGGGTGCTGGCGTCCTGTCAATCATCCTGGACTGTCGACATCGTCAAGGAGGACGTCAGCCCCACTCCAGACCCAGAACCCAGCCAACCATCACTACGACAAGCGGAGTTGCAGCCCTAGCCCACCGCAGATGGAGAGCCAGAGCCGAGAACGACAGAGCCAGAGCCTGACCCATCTGACCAGGTGCGAGAGCCGACTACAACATCCGCGACGGTGGAGTTTGACGTGGAGCAAGAGAGGGCGATAGAGAGCCCTGCCCACTGCACCACCACTGAGGGTGAGCTTGGACTACATTCTGGGGATCTTATAGACTTATTCACGGAAATATCCTTCTGTCCTGTCTGCCCGGAATTCCCACCCACCCACCCTCTGTCATCCACATCCATGTTTGTCTGGCCGCCGCTGTCCCCTGACAGCCCCTCAGCTCACCCTCAGCCCAACACCTGTGCAGTGGGCTCGCCGCGGGGCTGCCAGCTTCCATCGGCGTCTCGGCTGGAGGATCCCTCTGTTACGCCTCCAGCCTCCGAGTCCAGGACTCCGCCTCGGCCCTCCGACTCTGCGGCTCCACCACGACTCTCAGCGCCCTCGTCTTCATCGTCGCCCGTCGGTCCACCAGCTCCACTGGGCTCCATCGTCTTTTCGGCTCTGCCCTGGTCAGTCGTCACCCCATCGTCATCTCAGGACTCTGCTCCTCCGGCTGCGCCTCGTCACGCCGTCCCACCGGCTCCTTGGGATTCCTCCTTCCTGCGGGCACAGCCTCCATCCTCTGTCGCTCCGGCTCCGCCGCGGACCTCCAGATCTCCGCCTCCGCCTCGGCCGCCAGAGCCTCCTGTTCCGCCTTGGCCCTCCGGATCCTCGGCGTCACCCTGGATCTTCGGCTCTCTGTCGCCGCCTCGGGTTCCTCCTCCACCTGCTCCGCCTCTGTCGGTCGGCCCCATGGAGTCGGCATCCTTTCTTCCACCATGGCTCCTCCCTCCGTCGGCTCCACAGTGGGCCGTCATCATGGCTGCGGTCTGGGTCTGTTCCTCCTGCCCCGGATTCCTCCTGTTTTCTCCCTGGCTCCTCCCACCGTTGTCGCCCCCTTGGACTGTCCTTTTTGCCCCTTGGACTTTTGCTTTGGTCCCCCTCCTTTGGTTGCGTCCTCCGCCGAAGACCCCTCCCTCATGGACTCTATGTTTCTGGTTTGCCACCCCTCTCTTCTTTTTTTTTTTTTTTGTCTTTTCTACGGCGCGAGGACGCGCCTATTCGGAGGGGGGCGTAATGTTACATTCTTGTCAGTTTATGTCTTTGGTTTCTCCCATTTGGTCTCCCCCTGTCATTTTGTTATCATTTGGTTTAACCCTCATCATCATTATTCCTAGCACCTGTCCTTGTAATCATTAGTCATCTGTGTCACTTGTGTTTAATTATTAGTCTGTCTTTATAAGTCTGTTTGTATCTTCAGTTGATGTCGGTCTTTAACGTTGAATGTTCATGTGTGGAAGTTATCTGAGTTCTTGCCTTGTTCCTGTCAGAAGATTATTAAATATATTGTTCTAATTGTACTTTGCAACTCGTCTCGTCCATCCAGCACGTAAACCGTTACAGTTGTGTTGTGCTAATTTAATTCTTGTGACTGGTTTTCGCTGTGTTGTGCTGATTTTAATGTATTGTGGCTTATTTCCATTCCCCTTCAGTCGTTTACTATGACGTTACATATAGGAACTCCCTAGAGAGATCTATCACCTCTGAGCTAAAGAGAAAAGCCAATGGGAATTGGCAAGTGGCATTTGCATGCACAGCCACTCCCCCGTACATACGGGTATATAAGATGGCGGCGTGCATCCACTCATTCAGATTTCTGCTTTGGAGCCTTCCCTCACAAGCTATTGTCTTCTGATTTGGATAGAAAAAGATTCTTTGAGTCTTGCGCAGTCGGTCCTGAACTGTCTGAAACTATTCAGACACAAGATTGCGGTCCCTCTCAAAATCTTTCAGAGGCTCCTGGGGCATATGGCAGCTGCAGCCGCAGTCACGCCACACGGCTTGCTTCATATGAGACCGTTTCAACGTTGGCTACACGGTCGAGTCCTGAGATGGTCATGGCACCGTGGCACTCTCCGGATTGGTGTTTCCCCGGGGTGTCGCCGCCTATTCAGCACATGGTCAGTCCCTGTCTTCCTATGGGCCTGGGTGCCCTTAGGACAGGTGTCCAGGCATGTTGTGGTCAACACGGATGCCTCCATGACAGGTTGGGGTGCTGTGTGCAATGGTCAGCCTCGGGCTCCTGGACAGGGCCTCGACTGCAATGGCATATCAATTGCCTGGAGTTGCTAGCAGTACTTCTTGCGCTGCGTCGGTTTCTTTCGATACTGCACGACAAGCACGTGTTCGTCCGCTCGGACAACACTGCGACCGTAGCGTACATCAACCACCAGGGGGGTCTACGCTGCCGTTGCACATTGCCCACCATCTGCTCCTCTGGAGTCAGATGCGGCTCAAATTGCTGCGTACCGTTCACATTCCGTTCAATCGTGCAGCCGATATGCTCTCACGACAGCTCACCTTTCCTGGACAATGGCGACTCCATCCCCAGACGGTCCAGCTGATTTGGAGTCGATTCGGGGAGGCTCAGATAGATCTGTTCGCCTCCCAGGAGTCCTCCCACTGCCAGCTGTTTTACTTCCTCACAGCTTGCCTCAGGGCCCCAAGTACGCCTTTCCCCCAGTGAGCCTACTTGCACAGACCCTGTGCAAGATCAGGGAGGATGAGGAGCAGTTCTGTTGGTTGCGCCATTTTGGCCCACCCGGACCTGGTTCGCCGACCTCATGCTCCTCGCAGCAGCCCCTCCCTGGAAGACAGGGGGATGGGCACTATTTGGCACCCACGTCCTGATCTATGGAACCTACACATGTGGTAGACACTATCACTGAGGCTAGAGCCCCCTCCACGAGGCAGGCCTACGCTCTGAGGTGGGGTCTGTTCATTGACTGGTGTTCCTCTCAAGGAGAGGACCCTCAGATATGTGCGGTCAGAGTGGTGCTTTCCTTCCTGCAAGAGAAGTTGGAGCACAGGCTGTCCCCTTCGACTCTTAAAGTGTACGTTGCCGCAATCGCAGCGTACCACAATGCAGTGGGGAAGACCTCACTCCTGACCACGCTCGCCTCTAACAAGAGGGTGGGGAACCTACATGCGTTCTCTGTCAACGAAATGTGCCTTGAGTTTGGGCCGGCCTACTCTCAAGTCATCCTGAGACCCCGGCCCGGTTATGTGCCCAAGGTTCCTACCACTCCCTTCCGGGACCAGGTGGTGAACCTGCAAGCTCTGCCCCTGGAGGTGGCAGACCCAGTCTTAGCGTTGCTGTGTCCCGTATGCGCCTTCTGTAGTGTCTTTTTTTCATTGTGTTGTGATAATTTTGTTGTGTGGCATCTTTTTCCATTGTGTTGTGCTAATGTCGTTGTGGGGCATCTTTTTTCCAGTGTGTTGTGCTAATTCCATTGTGTTATGACTTGTTTCCCTTTAGCTGCAACTTGTTTCCATTGGGTTGTGCTAATTTTGTTGTGTTGTGACTTGATTCTGTTATGTCGTGACTTTTTTTGTTGTGTGTTGCAGCTTGTTTCCATTGTGTTGCTCTAATTTTTGTTATTTGGTGTCTTTTTTCAGTGTGTTGTGCTAATTCCGTTATGTTATGACTTGTTTCCCTTGTGTTGCAACTTGTTTCCATTGGGTTGTGCTAATTTTGTTGTGTTGTGACTTGATTCTGTTATGTCGTGACTTTTTTCGTTGTGTGTTGCAGCTTGTTTCCATTGTGTTGCTCTAATTTTTGTTATTTGGCGTCTTTTTTCAGTGTGTTGTGCTAATTCCGTTATGTTATGACTTGTTTCCCTTGTGTTGCAACTTGTTTCCATTGGGTTGTGCTAATTTTGTTGTGTTGCAACTTGTTTCGGTTATGTCGCGACTTGTTTTTGTTGTGTTGCAACTTGTTTCCATTGGGTTGTGCTAATTTTGTTGTGTCTTGACTTGATTCTGTTATGTTGTGACTTTTTTTCGTTGTGTGTTGAAGCTTGTTTCCATTGTGTTGCTCTAATTTTGTTATGTGGTGTCTTTTTTTCAGTGTGTTGTGCTAATTCCGTTGTGTTATGACTTGTTTCCCTTGTGTTGCAACTTGTTTCCAGTGTGTTGTGCTAATTCCGTTGTGTTATGACTTGTTTCCCTTGTGTTGCAACTTGTTTCCAGTGGGTTGTGCTAATTTCGTTGTGTTGCGACTTGTTTCGGTTATGTCGCGACTTGTTTTTGTTGTGTTGCAACTTGTTTCCATTGGGTTGTGCTAATTTTGTTGTGTGGCATCTTTTTTCCAGTGTGTTGTGCTAATTTCATTGTGATGTGGCTTGTTTCTGTTGTGTTGCAACTTGTTTTAGTTAAGTTGTGACTTGTTTCAATTGTGTTGCAACTTGTTTCCATTGTGTTGTGCGTTGTGTTATGACTTGTTTCCCTTGTGTTGCAATTTGTTTCCTTTGGGTTGTGCTAATTTCGTTGTGTTGCGACTTGTTTTGGTTATGTCACGACTTGTTTTCGTTGTGTTGTGACTTGTTTCTGTTGTATTGTGCTAATTTCTTTGTGATCTGGCTTGTCTACCTTGTGTTGCGGTAATTTTGTTGTGTTGTGCTACTTTTGTTGTGTTGTGACTTGTTTCCATTGTGTTGTACAAATTTAGTTTTGTTGCTGCTTGTTTCCATTTTGTTGTGATTTGTTTTCAATGTGTTGTGGCTTGTTTCCATTGTGTTGTACTAATTTAGTTGTGTTGCGGCTTGTCTATGTTGTGTTGTGGAGATTTTGTTGTGTTGTGCACTACTGGGCCATCAAATATAACAGACAGAGAATACTGATTATTCTGTTTTTTGAGGAGCTTACAAATTCTTTCTTGAACATAAGTTTCCTTTGCTTCATAGTTTTGCTAGACTGTAATGTGAAAATAAGCCTATTGGCTTAAAATGTGATTCAATGTAAGAAAAATGACTGAATAACAAATACATCACAGGAAAGCACTTGTCAAGACATTTCACAAGGTCTTTCATTTGAGATTCAGCATCAACAACAGCACATTCATTTTCCTATGGCTTACTGCTGCTGTTCAAAGGGATTTCATAACAGTAACTGTTGTAACCTTCCTTTACATGTCAATCCATTCTATGAAATGAAACATCTTGTAATTGATGTAGTGGACCGCGCTTTCCAGGGCCCAGTTTATGGCGAGGGCCCCTCCCTGGCCACAATAGTGGAAAAAGGTTTGCTACATTTTGATTGGATCTTGGTGGACTAACATAAGCAAACTGTCCAACGCCATCAGATAAGGATGCCAGGACAACTGCCAGACACCTCTTAGAGGGCATGAAGAAGACCTTTGGTACAAAACCCGGGAAGGACAGAACCTCCTATTGGTCAAGATGCAGTTTCTGCCCTCCACCCACCTTGAGACTGTTTCCTAAGGTTGGTCCTGTGATGGTCATAAAAATTCCTTAGGATCTCCAGACGCAGCAGCAATGGGTGAAACAAAGAGAGATCACAAAGATCCATCCAAATCCATTCATAACTATGTTTTCGAACCTTGAACTGATGCGAACCATAACACACACATCTTATACTTATTCAGAGAAATAAGTATTCTCACTGACAGCGATGTGTAGTGCAACATCTTACACAAACTCAGCTGTTAATGGACAAATGAATGCATGCATGACAGTTCAATCTTTTCCCATCATGTTTGGACTTAATGCGTTCATTACATGACCAAATGTTTTCTGATTGTGTTTTGGAAAGTGAGAAATGCACCAGTAAAACATTATTGACACTTTTCTAACTTTGTGTTTGGACTATGCAAATGACTTCCACAAGAGGAAAGAAGGGTGGGCTACCCCATGTCCCCCCGCTCTGATGGAACCAGCCAATCACAGCATGGAAGTGGAGAAGCGCCAAATTGCAATCTCCTCCTCATCGGAAAGGTATAAAGGTACCTCTCCAAAAGACACTCCTTGTTCTGAGTCTGCGGCCCGTTACAGGGAAGGCAGCAACAGATAACCGTTCTGAGTCTGAGCCCCGGCAGGGTAAGACACTAACAGAGCAACAAAGTACTGATACACCTCCATTCTGAGTCTCCGGCACGTCCAGGGGACAGTAACAGATCAAACTTCTTTCTGAGTCTGCAGCCCGTTACTGGAAAGACAGCAACAGATACCTCCATTCTGAGTCTCCAGCTCCACAAGAGAGAGACACTAACAGACACAACCATTCTGAGCCTACTGTCCAGAGAGACAGAAACAGACGCTCCACGCTCCAAGTCTCCAGCTTTGAGGCAGCAAAGGAAAGAGATATTTTCCACGTTCAGAGTCTTTGTCCAGCGAGACAACAACAGATGCAGCACGTCCTGAGTCTCCATCCGAGAGAGACAAAGCGGATTGACCAAGTTCTGTGTCTCTAGCCCAGAGAGGCAGAAGACCAACAGACATTTGCAACAAGGTTAAGCTCCAGTGAGCAAACCTTCACTTCAGGTACCTTTGCTTGCGTGTTCCAAGCTAAGGGCCTTCAGCACCTACACCAGGGCCACATCTGCATGTTCCAGATCGGACCCTTTGGTGCTCCAGGAGATCAGCATCCTACAGCGCTTCATGCTCAAGGCTGTCGAAATGGATTCCTGCTCCTTTTCCCACTGACTGCTCCCAGCACAACCAGTGGAAGAATTCACCGCCACCGGACTGCTCAATCAACCACAGAGAACGTAAATATAATTTCCAAACCTCTTCCAGAGACCTTGGCATTGTTGTGTACTATCAGTATATGATCTTTCTAATTTACATTAGATATTGTATAGCTGATTGCAGTTGATGACAAATAATAGCTCATTTATTTGTTTGATGCATAATAAGGTTCTTTACCTTATTTGTTTCAGAGTAGCAACAGTTTATCTTTCCATAAGATAACATAGCTATGACATAGCCACACCCAACTGAATCACATTTTATGCATCTTATGCACTTTATTCCTTTTGCATTTACGGTATTCATTTAATAGTTGATTACTCTTGTCTATCTTTTGTTAATAAAATGTATTTTATTACACTTGTGTCTTCCTTGTGTTGATAATACAGTGAGAGGTTCTACAAGTTAGATATCCCACCAATCTTTCTTATGTGATGTACTCATAACCACACATTAAGTGACATGTGATCCAAGAATCATAACGTCATCTGTGACACGAGTACCCATCACTACACTATTTCGCCTTCCTAGTGGGCGAAAGCAGAACTCACTACATAATTGGCGTCCCTAGGTGGGCCAAGTTAAAATGAGTTGAGTCTCCTGTAAAATTCACTACATAATTGGCGTCCCTGGGTGGGCCAAGTTAAAATGAGATGAGTCTCCTGTAAAATTCACTACATTGATGTCACAGAATTTTTTCAACCTCCCTATATACATTTATATATATATATATCTCGCCTACAGCTCGCATGTCTCATATAGAACAGACTGACACAAATGCCCACACAAATGCAGCTCTGACTGCCTGTGTCACGCAGCATCGCTTCGCTTTACCTACCTTTGCCCCTGATTTATTCTAGTCATGGATCTGATTTCCGTCAGTCTGTCACGGTTGTGCTCTTAAAAGAGTAACGTAAACAGTTCTTTCCTCATATGATAAATAAAACAAGTGCAGGAAAATGTATTTAACTTTTAATTGTGTCACATTTTAATTCAAATTGCTTATTAGTTCATTTCCTGCTTGAGTAATTTTTACCAAGTTATTGGAAATCCCATATTTTCTGTATATTCTCTAATTTATTAATAGCTTTCTACCTTGAATATGCTTCAGTATGTCACTCAGCATTGTGTCAGTTTTGTTGCTATCAATGCAGGATAAAAAAGCTCTCAGATTTGATCAAAAATATCTTAATTTGTGTTCTGAAGATAAATGAAGGTCTCACAGGTTTGAAACAACATGAGGGTGAGTAATTAATGACCGAATTTTCATTTTTAGGTGATCTGTCCCTTTCATGAATTGAAATATTATTTTAGTTATGAACATGTGATGGCTGTTTGTCTAATGATGAGTTATGTTTCTGTTGTTCAGGAGTTAAAAGCTGTACTGTGTCTCAAAACATTGAACTGTCAGCTGTGTTTACCTCTCCATCTATTACACGTTGGCCACCACCTCTCCAATAAATCTAAAGCTGTTGAGTTGCATCCCAGGCTGTTTTTCTCTGCACAGATCTCTCTCATTCATACTTTCATTCACTCTAGCTGGCATCAGAGACTGCTTTAATTTCAGCCTCATTTAGCAGAACAAAACATTAACTCTACGGTTCAGCCTGAAAGCTACAATTTCGCTCTCACTCTTCCCCTCCTCCTGTCCTTCTTCTCTCCAGAGCTGTCCTCATTTTCCCTGTTGTCTAAAGTTAATACTCCCACTCCTGTTCCTTCTTCCTCCCACACGTCTCAGTGCTTTACGTATTGAAAGAGAGCCTGGGGCTTCGGCTAGCAAGCCCTGTGCCCCTGCTGTTCTGTGCAGCATCGCCACGGTCGATGATTTCTAAAACCTCCAATTTATCCAGCGTTTCTCATTAGAGCTGACAACTCTGCTTGCTGAAACCACCTGCTAGACCGAAGCACAAGGGCTAAATGCAATTTGTCACCACAGATCACACTACCTACTGATTTAATTGCCCTCTAATTGGAGCTTTTATCCTAGTTGTAATTTATGAGAACAATTAAACCAGAGGAGGGTTCAGTTGTGAAGACTGACAACCCCCTTTTTGGGGGTTGAATCTTCATTTTTTACTTTAGTGCGTTCACACACCCTGGGTCATTCTAAACCCCAGGCAAAAGGATCTTAATCATGAATTCTGACTTTATATCTTGCACGTCTGACTTATTTTCTAAGAATATTAAAGAGATAGTTCACCCAAAAATGATAATTCTGTAATTTATTACTCACCCTCGTGTTGTTCCAAACCTGTAAGACCTTCGTTCATCTTCAGAACACAATTTAAGATATTTTTGATAAGATCCGAGGGCTCTCTGAGGTTGAACCACTGCTGTCACATGGACTATTTTAACAATGTCCTTCCTACTTTTCTGTGCCTTCAATGTGGTAGTTGCCTTGCTGTATATGCAAGGTCAGAAAGCTCTCAGATTTCATTAAAAATATCTTAATTTGTGTTCTGAAGATGAACGAAGGTCTAACAGTTTTGGAACAACGTGAGGGTGCCTTTAAAATTTCATTGGTCTCATCCTAAAGTACATCAAGGCAAACGTTCAGAAGTTTCGAGCATAAACATGTACACTCACAGGCACCAATCTAAATGCATTACCATGGATAAATTGATCTTTGAGCAAAAGTAATTTGTAAAAGTCAAACACCATCGCGACTATGTAATAAGTGACAGCGATTCCAGCAGCACTGAATATATGATGCTCGTATTCCATCAAGTGCGTGAGAACTTGATGGACAAGATGATTCTGGCAGACAATGAGATTCAGTGTCCCCCACTGTGCGCTGACACTCTCAACCTTTTTGAGTTTCCTTTCAGAGATTTTTTTTCAACACTGGCCTAAAAGGAATCTTTTTTACCTGCAATAAAAATGTCAGGTGTTAAAGGCTTCCAGTAAAAACCTGACATTTCTTGGAATGAATGGATTCGTGACCTGGGTATTAAGATGTAAGGATGGTCTCGACAGAGCGAGAGCGCCCGGGCATTTTAACGCTCAGGCTAATGTGAGAGTTCATATCTGCACCCAAGAGTTACAGCGTGGAGAGAGTGTCACTTACCATCAAACCTCTTGCATTTACTATCGTTATTGGACCCGTTGCTAAATCACACAAATATATAATTTTTTTTAAATTCTTTCAGACTTAAAATACGCCTAGATATGTCAAAAAATGGAACATATGCCCAGTTTTAACATTCTTCATTCTTCTTGATTAATTACTGCTGCCATAATAAATGTACACAAGTGTTTTAAGTCTGCATTAAAGTCAGCATTATTTATCTTCATCAATGTGTACATCAATTATTATTTTGAGCTCATATATTTATATTATATTATACCATGGCCTGTCTCGATACTCAATTCTGATTAGGTGGCAGGTATGCAATAAAACCTTATATAATATCCAATTAAAATGTCAGAACTTTCTTTCTGGTTCTTCTCTTTCTGATCTACTGGTAAAATGTCAGTCTTGTCTCAGGCCTATGGCAGACTTCTTCATCATTTCATATACATCCTTATATTCATTCTCCATCCTCATATTTAGATTTGTCTCTATTAAATCACCAAACAATGGGTAGATTGGTATAGAGCCATGTCATGTGCTAAATTTTTTGATAATCTGTTTTACTCAGATGCCCACTGAAAAAAAAATTTAATTGCGTAAATCGTAAATAATTTTTATCTTTTTATCTCACAATTCTGACTTTTTTTTTCTCGTAATTACAAGTTTACATCTTGCAACTTTGACTATTTTTCTTGCAGTTTCTTGTTTACATCTCTCAATTGTGATGTTTTTTTCGCAATTGCGAGTTTAAATCTCGAAATTGTCAATTTTTCTTGCAATTTCTTGTTTACATCTCACAATTCTGATGATTTTTCTTGCAATTGTGAGTTTGAATTTTGAAATTTTGACTATATTCTCGCAATTTCAAATTTACATCTTTCAATTTAGACTAGTTTTGCGAGTTTACAGTACATCTTGAAATTCAGACTATTTTTCTCGCAAACGCAAGTTTAAATCTCGCAATTCTGACTTTTTCTCTTGCAATTGCGAATTTACATCTCGAAATTCTGACTATTTTTCTCGCAAATGCGAATTTACACCTCACAATTAAATTTTTCTTGCAAATGTGAGTTTAAATCTTCAAATTCTGACTATTTTTCTCACAATTGCGAATTTACATCTCGCAATTTAGACTATTTTTCTCACAATTGCAAATTTACAGTACATATCAAAATTCTGTCAATTTTTCTTGCAAATGTGAGTTTAAATCTCACAATTCTGACTTTTTTCTTGCAATTGCGAGTTTACGTCTCGCAATTCAGACATTTTTTCTCATTTAAGTATTTTTTGAAAAAGTGGCTTAGAAAACAAAGACGACAAAACAAAGGCACTGATATATTTTAAGATCAGTCAGTGCAAATTTCTTTCAGTTGAAACAGCTCAGACTTACATTTTAGTCTAGGACTAGACTTAAGCCTTGTCTGTGAAACCGGGGGAAAATCTCGCAATTTTATTTTTCTTGCAAATGCGATTTTACATCTCGAAATTCTGACTATTTTTCTTGCAATTGCAAATTTACATCTCGCAATTCAGACTATTTTTCTTGCAAATGCGAGTTTAAATTTCACAATTCTGACTATATTTCTCTCAATGGCCAGTTAATGTCTCTTGCATTTCAGAACATTTTTCTCACAATTACAAGTTAACATCTCGCAATTCTGACAATTTTTCTCACATATGCAAGTTTAAGCAGGATTAGGTCATAGTTCAATTAGCACATTTAAGTGTTTTTAAAAAAGTGCCTTCGAAAAAAACCATTACTGATGTGCATCTTAAGACAAAATAAAGACACTGACATATTTTAAAGGGATAGTTCACCCAAAAATGAAAATTTGATGTTTGTCTGCTTACCCCCAATGCATCCAAGATGTAGGTGACTTTGTTTCCTCAGAAAAATACATACGAAGAATTTTAATGAAAACCGGTGCAGTCTGCCAGCCTTATCATAGAGGTGGATGGGCACCAGACCTTTAAAAGTAAACAAAAACATGCACAGACAAATCCAAATTACACCCTGCGGCTCGTGATGATACATTGATGTCTTAAGACACGAAACGATCGGTTTTTGTGAGAAACTGAACAGTATTTATATCATTTTTTACCTTTGATACAAAGCCACGTCCATCTGTCATGAGCACGAGTTTGGCAACATCACGTCAAATGAGCACGCGCTTCTGGCGTAGTATACGCAAACGCCGTAAGGGTAAATCAGTGAAAAGTCCCGGATGAGCTTGTGCAAGCAAGCGTAATCTTTTAGCTTTAAATCGGTTTAAACAATCAGGATACGCGCAAGTAATTACCATTTGGAATAGCCGCTATACCCACAATCTCTGTGCACTGTGTAAACAATGAGTGTCGTATTCATGCGACATATCGCTTCCGGCGTTTGCGTATTCTACGAGAGATCGCGTGCACATGTGACGTGACTGATGCCGAACGCTTACTCAGGAGAGATGGACGTGGCTGTGTATCAAAGTAAAAAAATGATATAAATACTGTTCAGTTTCTCACAAAAACCGATCGTTTCGTGTCTTAAGACATCAATGTATCGTCACGAGTCGCAGGGTGTAATTTGGATTTGTCTGTGCATGTTTTTGTTTACTTTTAAAGGTCTGGTGCCCATCCAGGTCTATGATAAGGCTGGCAGACTGCACCGGTTTTCATTAAAAATCTTCGTTTGTGTTTTTCTGAGGAAAACAAGTCACCTACATCTTGGATGCATTGGGGGTAAGCAGATAAACATGAAATTTTCATTTTTGGGTGAACTATCCCTTTAAGATCAGTCAGTGCAAGTTTGTTTTAGTTGAAACAGCTTAGACTTACATTTAGTCTAGGACTAGACTTAAATCTTGTCTGTGAAACCGGGGGTAAATCTCGCAGTTCTATTTTTCTCGCAAATGTGAGTTTAAATCTTGCAGTTCTGACTTTTTTCTCGCAATTCTTACTACTTTTCATGCAATTCATGCTTTTCATCTAACATTTTTCACATTTATATCACACAATTCTGGGAAAAAAGTCAGAAATGTGAGATGAGAACTCATACTTACCTTTTTTATTTTTTACTCAGCGGTGGAAATGGGCTTCCATACAGATGTACGTCTCAATACAATAGAAAAAAAAAGATTTGTCGCTACTTCCGTTGCAATTTTAACTGTATCTTTGCCATGGCTGGCAATAGCATAACATAACTTGTGCTGGACAAATTAGTACAATCTGTAATGAGCCTAATTTACATAATAAATGTACATAATTAGCCATCTTTGTGCTTAAAAAATTGACACTGGCTTAATTTAAATACAGTCCAGCACAATATTAGTGAAATTAGTGCCAGTGCTGCATGCGGATATAGTGAATGCAGATTTTTGTGCTAAAAATACAATATTATAACATCAATTGTGTGTAAGTACACTCTTAAAAATAGAATTACATAGAAGAACCTTTTAGTCTAAATGGTTCCATAAAGAACCTTTAACATCTGAAGAACCTTTCTGTTTCACAGAAGGTTCTTTGTGGCAAATAAAGTTCTTCAGATTATAAAAAGGTAGGCAAGAAATGGTTCTTTAAAAAACCTTTGACTGAATGGTTCCTCGTAGAACTAAAAATGGTTCTTCTATGGCATTGCTTGAAGGACCTTTTGAAGCACCTTTCTTTTTAAGATATGCTCAAATACAACACATCTTTTGTTACAGCTGCAGTTAAAATAAGAAAAATGTTTAAAATCTCATTACACCAAACCAGTTTTATCCTTGACCTAAGTCTTAATATTTTCCTGGCAAGCTTGACCTGAAGAATGAACTGATATAAGAAACCTACAACCCTTGAGGAAATTTAAGTACCTTTAGAGGTACAACAGCTTGCCACTGGGGCAGAAGGCTTAAATAACAACTTCGTACCTTACCTACCCCTGAATGGTGCATATAGAGGGGTTCTGCCTCAGTGACAAGCATTGGTGCTCCTAAAGGTGAAATTTTTGCACATTTCTTTTTCTGATAGTGTAAAAGGTTATGTACAAATACCATGGCATATTGAAATTTAAATTTACCTTTTTTTGGGGGGGGGGGGGGGGGGGTTTACACTTAAGAATCCACGGAATTATAATTCAAAAGTTGTCTAAACATCCTGTATCCAAGGAGCCGAGAGTAGCTGCACTCTCTTGACTTATCAAAAGTTGATTTATTGTCAAACAAAGCTTTCAATGCTTTTTATTGTACTATTTGATCTTGAGTTTTGTATTCAATTAAGCTTCAGAGCTTTCATTTTCATATTTGAACCTGAAAAGCTACTACTGCTCTTCAAAGTCTATTTGAAGTTCTTTCAGCATTTAAACATGATTTCTGTCACAATGAAGGCTGTACAAATCTTCTTTAAAGCCCTGGTGCTGTCATAATAATGTCATAATTTATAATAATAAACCAGTTTTTTTCTTTTGACTGGGAGAAAGAAAGAATTCATTAGTGGCTTCACTCAGCAATTTTGTGCACAACTTAAAAGTGGCTGTCTGCATTTTCAATGCACTCATTAAAATCAAACTACACTCTAAAAAAGGCTGGGTTAAAAACAACCCGGCGCTGGGTGAAATATGGACAAACCCAGCGACTGGGTTGTTTTGACCCAATGCTTAACCCAACCTTCTGTGTAGCTTTATTTATCTCAACTATTGCTTAAGAAATTCTATATTTCTTGCTAATTTTAATATTAATAAGTTGAATAAATAATAATAATAATAATAATAATAATAATAAATATAGCTGCAAGCAGCAATTATGGGGCCAACCACTAGGTAAGGGAAGCATCAGAACAAGGGCATCAATAAGTAACTGACATGACCCAAGGAATATTTTGAGATCAGTTTAATTACAATAGGCTAATGCAATCTACAGTTATTAGAATTTTTGGAAATTTCATAATTAATGGTTAATGAATGGTTTATTACTCTTGACCAATAGGTGGCGCTGTTAATTGATGTGGTGTAATCAGCGTGAGGTGACAATGCCACATACACAATTTGGTGCAAATCTCAAAGCTTTGCAGAGATACAGCTTCAGAAGCACTTTGGCATCTTTCCAGAAATTCACTGATGCGTTAAATGAAAACGGTTTTGTATATCGACACAAAAACCATACATTTTTGTCAGCATGGCCTGAAGATGATCCGAGTCAAATTTAGTGAAAATCAGACCAACGGTCTAGTAGGAGTTTGAAAAAGTAGGTTTTCTACAATAATTAAAATGGCGGACGGGAAATTTAGCCCATTTAGGGATAATTGGTATCAATGTTCTCGGCATGATCCAAGGAATATATAATATTGTAATGAAGATCGCTTTCATTACAATAAGCCATTTTCATCAGAAGTTATTAGCATTTTTCAAAATTTCCTTATAACTTTTGACCACAAGGTGGCTCTGCTCCCAAACCTTTTGAGTACTGTCAGGGCATGGTGTTGAAGACAATTTTAGTCAAAATCAGACAAACCGTCTTGGACGAGTTCGAAAAAGTAGGTTTTTCAAACAATTAAAAATAGAAAAAAAAAGCTAAGAGAAGAGATTCAGAGATAAAAAAGTATTTTGAGTCTGTGCCTTACGGTTCAAAAGATATTAGCATAAAGAAAGTGAAAATTTGAACAAGTGGTGGTGCTAGAGAGTTTGAGTTAGAGACTCCAAACGTGCTATGGTTAATGTTGAGACTGTCCTCTATCAGTGTGCCAAATTTCACAACTTTCCCGCAAGCGGTTCTATAGGCTGCCATAGACTCAAATATACGGAAGAAATTTTGGGTTCATTTTAAGCCAGTCATATAGTAATGTTTAAACAATAAGTTAAACTACCCAAAAGGTTGAGTTAAACATTTAGCTCAACTGCTGGTATTGATTTTTGGGTTAAATCCCTTTAAAAAACGTGAATAAGTCTACCTCAATTTTTCACATTTAATTCAGTCTTTTACTTGTTGACTATTACTAGCAATTCTTGAGTGAAAATTGTTTCAAACACCATTTTTTTCCCCAAGTGTAATGTTTATAATTTTTCAAAGCTAACCTTATAGATAATCTCAGGCCAGTTTAATATTGAATTAAGTCGATCAATTCCAGATGAGTGGAAAACTGAAAGGGGATCAAAAGGAGGTCCATATCCATAGGGACCATGTGACGTCACTGTGCTTTATCGCCGCCATTTTTGTGACCGCGCTACCTATTTCAGTCTATGGTCACAGCAGCCACAACTACCAGAGGAAGATCAACAAAACTCCCAGAATGTTCACAACAAGGATACAATATGCCCAAGATCTGTTGTTCTGTACGCTGTAACAACAGTCATCAGAAAAAAACCTAACTACAGTTTTATTCGTTCTCAGCAGTGCTTGAAGTGGGTCGGTATGCATATAGTCTTTAGCGTACCGGTGTCATTCACGCAGGTGCTTTTCACAGCAAGGGTGTTTTTTTCGGCACAATAAGAGTAGTGGAATAATAATTAATTATTGACTAAGATTGTGAATCAGTACATTAATATGAAAATAATGCCTTAAAATGAAAAGAAGCATTTTTTTTGCAATTACATCATTTTGAACCGATCAATTCATAAGTCCAAAGATTTAGTAAACAAGAAAGCATTCGAACAGCAAGTTCAAAACAGTGCTAATGCAGAGAATAGTGACTTACAGTACATCCAGATGCAGTAAATTATTTGTTTCAGTGTGTATTTGGCTTAAGAGCAAGAGTGTTTTATAGTTGAAGGTGTTTTAGAATATATGGTGTTTAGTGAATTATGAAAATTAATAAACGCTAAACTATTGTTTATTACTACATAGCGTTCGTCATTGCAACGCCTGCAGTAAAGTATATACATGTAAAAAGGTTCTCAAAAATAATCATATTTGTTTTGCTGAAACTATTTATGTACAGTTACTCTTAAAATTATTTGTCATACAAAAACGGCACACAAGTTACACACAAACCATCATCCCGAGTAAATGGTATCATTGTGAATTGTGACTGGCTGCACAAGTGGTGTAATAAACTAAACTAAATTAAACTAAAATGTTATTGCAGCCATATAGCTTGAATGAATAAAAACGCATATTTTAAATAAAGAAATCTCATGCTTTTGGTGCTTGAATTTGTGCTTCAATAATGATATCCAGGTTTAGGAATACACAAGACGTGAAAGACGTCTTCCATTAGGTAAATTTGATGTTTTCTTGGCTTGCTGGATGTTGGTCTTATGCTCAATAATCACATTTCTCTGCATTTGCCAAAACTAATTTGCCGAAATCTAAGCGCGGACTGTAAGGGGATAAGTGCCGTCAGCGCGAGTCCCGTTCGCTGTGAAGTAGTGACCAGCCGGCAGAGGATTCTTCAAGGTCTTAAAGCCTTCATCGAGCGACTACGTTCACAATGATGTACACTTTTTGTCCTAAACATACAATCAAGTCAGATACACAGTGTGGGAAGTAGTAGTAAAAAGTAATTTCTTATTTCAATTTATTATTAAATCTCATTTAGATGCGCTGTGTCTGTTGTCATATCGGACACAAATATGGCGGCGAGCATAGCGGAAGTGACGTCTTTGGTACCCATGAATAATGCACAATAACAGCCATTGTAACTGATTTGATCATGAATATGGTTCAGCAGCAGTACGAAGGGTCAATTTTAGACTGTGTTGACTAAGTTTGTAAGCTTTATAGGGATCTCGCTGCCCCTTTTTATGTTAAGTCAATGTAAAAGAACACCCTCCCCACTAATGACTGCTCTCAAATCAATGGCATCCCTCACAACAGAGCAACAAAAAGAACAAAGCACGGTCTCGACATGTTCTGATGGATCTAACTGGCATCTCCGAGCTCAGATCTATGGGTAATCCATACGGATGGGTGTAGGTGGTAGAATTAAACAGCACGGTGAAGAAAGACTTGAGTGCTTGTTTTCCTTTGGTGCACAAGCGTTTGTTTTTCCTTCAAGCTAAAATTCAGCTGCTTTTCAGTGTGCAGAAAAATGACTCAACAGATTTCCACATAGAATGACTATAACTTTGTTTGATATAACATTGTGAATGAATGTTGCCGTGGCAGTGCATGCTAGAATAAACAGTCCAGATTTCATCGGTGCAATGCAGTGCTCTTGGAAAAGCAACATTGGAGCAGCACAGCAATGATGTGATGATGTGAGAATGCATTGATATTCATATCCTCTTATTCTCAAAAGCCTGCCTCTGACATTTATAAATGCCTCTATCCTTAGAGAGATTAAAGATGTTGCATGAGTAATGAATATTGTTTAGTTTCACTCAGTATTTGTAATGTGCTTTTTAACAACTGCATCAACACATTTAACACTTGCCCTCTTTTTCGAAGCTAGTTAGAGGAGTTTTCATCAAAGGAAACTTGATATATTTTCTTACAAAGGCCTTTTTTACCAGACTGTTGCAAAAAAAAATGTGTGGAATTATCTTGGAAATATGCTGTCTGATTCTTTTTCAGCTGACAGACATTTTGACAATCTGATTAACTATTGTATACCCAAAGTTGAATTGGATGATGTGAACAGCCTTGGAATTGCTATTAGAGCTTTGATGAATCATATTTAATTAGTATATGAATTGCTTTTATAAGCCTATTTAAAAGGACGGTCAGGGAAACTGAACTCTTCATCATGAAAATAAGCTGTGCTTTCCAATAGCGGACTAGAAACGTGATTAATCTTGATGCAATATCCAATGTGTCAATCAAAATCCAAGATGAATTGAACTGTAATTTGCAAAATAAACTATTGTTTTGAATAGCAGGCTGAAAACTCAATACCTTGATTAACCTCAATCGCAAAAATTCATTCAAAGATGAAATGCGCAGCTCAGATTGATCAAATACTGTGTTCCTTCCTTAGGTGTCTAATAAATTGCTTTTCACAATGCAAAACAATAGGCATTTAAATATAATGGCCCTCAACACAGCACTAGATTCAGTAATCCAGCTCTTGTAGGAAGAAAGCACTACACTGAACACAATGTGCAAATTACTGTTCTCAGGATCCTTATAATCATTTTAATTGCCCTGAGTAATGAGTCAACACTGGCTGGAAACCCTAGTTATGACAGAAAAAAATGAAAGCCGTAACATTTATGTAGACGGCCCCTTATTACAAACTTGTTTTTAACAGTACAGACAGAGATTTGGCCATTTTGATCAAATTTATTCAACAGTGAGCTGCGGGACACTTCATTCCTTGCCTTAAATAGATTCAAAAGTTAAATACAAGGGTCAAAATGTTTTTAGGAAAGTCTCAGTTGTTTTACCATTAAGTAAACTATATCTGTTTTCATATCATTATCTTTTCCCAACAAGCCCTAGCTTGCAAACAGTACATTTTCTTAGGTAAATTCTTAGGTAAAATCTTAGATTTCACTCATAAATGGTTATCAGAACTCAGAATGATGGAGGCATACTTATATAATATTATTCAAGTTCATGGCTTACTGGGAAAACAAGGACATTGAAAGGTGAGTGTTTTCCCCTTTTGCTACCGTATACTGACATTCAAATATTAAACATTATGTTTGGCAAGACATTTCTGTTTAAAGAGTGTGTGGGTTGGTTTCTCTTGAGATTACTTCATATTATGTGGGCTGCTTTCATGTCCAAACTATACAGCCAATGCAAGCTTTTACTCTCCTGTGGAAGATTTTCTTACTACCAAGTTAACAGCTGAAGCAATTCTCACGTATATATTTGTTTAATCGCAAATAGCACGTAAGCTATCAGACTGAGATATTTTAGACAAAAGGTTGTTTAGATGAACACCTACTCCTTACCACTTGAAACAACTAGTTCCCTTCAGATCAATAGGTACAGATTAACCACATTCACCTCTTTGCCATCTTTGAACAAACTATTTGATTGCATGATTGCCTCTCGATCAACAGTAAGCCTATAGACATTTTTCCAATGACCATCATTTGTTAGTGCCTCACTCCTCAAAGTTTAATGAGTGAGTAGATGTCACAAAGCTGTGGACGTTAGCTACAATAAAAACAAATGGATGCTATTTTAATGGGTTCCTATGGAGACCGGAACAGAAAAGCATTCAATCTGACGTTAGAATTTGTAATGGTGGCACTCATTTACTCAGGAAAAAGATCTATAGAAGGTTTGCATTTATGTCAGGATTTGGTGAATTACCTGGATGCAGCCATATTGCCGATACTCGGATGTAAAAAACAGCATGGATTGTGTGATTAACATACTACTAAATACGTTGTTCAGCTAATTTATGCTGTCTGAACCATGGAAATCATGGACTTAGCAAGCAGAAAAGGATGCAATAATTATACAAACTAAAGTTAATACATGGTAAAGGTACATGAGCAGTATGAATTAAGATATTAGCCTAATATTTCACCTACCTGACTGGAAATGATAAGAACAAACACTAATATTGTCAAGATTCTTGTTATGGAAATCTTAGTTCAGTTAGGCCAGCCACAAACGCATTTTCCTCAGTTTTTTGCATTCTTCTCTGTGATTTGTTATAACTTTTGGCAGCCTGTGTAGGCTAATACTCCAAATGTTTTTACTGGTCTGAACAATTAGTACAGCTCAAAACATGACACTAATCGACCATTTTCAGCAGCAATAATCAGCAAAATATGCAAGTTTCGTTCGGTTCAGTTGCATTGTTTACATTCATTTTATGATGAGATTGCTGGGTGACCTCATTGAAAGCCAACACTATTTTGCAATCTTATTTTAACTCTGAATCTAAATCTTTACAAAACCACTTGTCAGACTTTATAGGCTAAAATATTTCTGAATTATGTTAGTAACCTATTCTGTTTCAGCATCACACACTTAATTCATTCGTGTTTCTGTGAGCAATCTGCCTGTCACGTGTACACAAGCGCTCCGTGAATTACGGTAGACAGATTTGCGCTCATATTGTGTATATGTGACATTACGGTAATTTTATAGATCCGTCGGAGTCTTGGTTGTTTGCAAACCCAAAGAGCACTGCAATGTAAATTTATCAAGAGAATAATCGGACGGGATACCAAAAATAGCGCAGCAGAGACGCAGAAAGCCTCAGAAGGTTCTTTCAACTACACTGGTGAGAAAGATACTAATTTTTGCATTCTTATTAGAGATTAAATATCTTTGTGCGGTCGCTACACCTATCCATCTCACATAGTTATACACAGGAGTACCGGCTAACGTTACTCTCATTTGACTTATAACAGAGCAAACCTAGTAACGTTACGCGGTGTCGGAGGAATGGTAAAGAGTGCGCATTTCTGCTTTGGGAAGTTTATTAATTCACTCCTGAGCAGACCACGCTTGATAGTGCTCAACATGTGTTTTATAAACTATGTGGAGCACACAAACAGCTTGGAGTAGCTACTGAGGGGACAAGTTAGGCTACTGTTTTACAAAACGGACACTGGTGTGACAGTTACGAAGGAAGAGCCTTCTTTGAAACCTAAGATTGTATTGGTAAGACTTGTGTTATGCAATATCCCACTGACTGAGTGGCTTAAATCACATTTGCAACGTTAATAATTGTCATTAGCCGGAGCGTTTCCCGCCGCTCTCGGGGTCGGTGAGAGATTCCCTCACATTACAGTTTGCAAGTGCGCACTGTTTTGTCAATCTATTATTTCTCTGTAGGGTCGGATTATCGGCGAAATGTGTGACCCTGGACCACAAAACCAGTCATAATGGTATTTTTATTTTTTATTTATACACAATCGGAAAGCCGAACAAACAAGCTTGATGTATGGTTTGTTAAGATAGGACCATATATTTGGCTGAGATACAACTAACGTATTTGAAAATCTGAGGGTGCCAAAAATCATAATATTGAGAAAATCGCCTTTAAAGTTGTCCAAATAAAACTCCTAGCAATGCATATTACTAATCAAAAATTAAGGTTTTATATATTTACTGTTGGAAGCTTACAAACTATCTTAATGAAACGATCTTTACTTAATATCCTGATTTTTGGCATAAAAGAAAAATTTATAATTTTGACCCATATATACCCCTGTTACTTAAGACTTAAGAAGGTTTTGTGGTTCATGGTCAAATATGTGTCTTAAAATAGAAAAAAATCAAAGGTGATTTTAAAGTAAATGGTAAAGATTTGAAAGATTTTAGGAATAAGCTGCCAACTAAATGGGAAAAGGCTGTTGGGAGCTATAGTGCCTTTCTACAAATAATCTACAATGTTTGAGAATCTAAGTTAAATTCCTTGAATTTGATATATTTGCTATGTATGAAGTTTTATTAATTTAATAAGGCACAGTTTTATCAGGGTTTTCAAAATAAATAACATATTTATGTGTATATATACAGTCAAAACAAAAATTTATTCAGACACCTTCAACATTTCTCACATTATCACAGTTTATGCGCTATAGTTTAGAAAATCTTAATAAAATATGACAAGAACTTAAACTTTGTTTGCTTAATTTTGTTCAGTCTGTAAAAAGATCGCATTAGCAATTAAAGAAAAAAAAAAAAAACACTTGGTCAGGTCAAAATCTCTGAATAATTTTTGGTCCCAAATTTGTATCAGTTTTACTGATAGTCCTCTGTATGAACAATAATTTGGGTATAATATGTCACAGTTTACTTCATTTCGCTATCCTTACATAAATGAGCTATATTGTCTTGAACCCACTAGTAAAAAAAATAGAAAGACTTCTGTCTGGTGTCTGAATAATTTTTGGTTTGACTGTATTACCAAAAAAACAAACGTGCATTATTGCTAATACAGCAAGGAGAAGTTGAAAGCAGTAGTAGAAAAAAGGAAAAGTCAATTGTTGTTAATATGAGAAAAATAAATCAACAAATATGATCAATACAAGTGGCATGTTGTATTGAAGTATATATGGATTGACACTGATAGTGAAGTGTTTGATTTAGAGTTCTGCCCTTTCAGAATTTTTTTTCTCTTTTTTTAATAGCATGTGCATATTTAAATCTAGAGATGATTGCTGGGCAACAGTACAGATATTAATAATGATATGTGAACAGACGTTAAATCGGTATTGCATTCGGAAATCTGCAGCACGGCAGTGTTTGCTTTGAGAAATGTTTTTTAAACCACAGTCCTTGCACAAACAGATTTCAAGTGAAGCATGTGCTGAATTTTAAGTTATGACATAAAATGCTTTTGCCTACTTATTCCAATGAAAAAAAAAAGCTTTTTGAGACCGATATATATGAAAAAGCCAAGGAACCTTTTCCTCCTCTCACACTACCCGCATTTGAGCTTTGTTGTGGTTTCAAGTATTTACTATCAGTAGTCTTGCTGTACTTATGTTCTTGGCATTGTAAAGGAATTCTTGGAAATCTCTGCTTTCTGTCTTATGTGATATTTATGCTGCTTAAGATCAGAGAATCTGAATGAATCAAGCACATGTGCGAGGTAATGTTTTGTTAATGATCTGGCTGTTTTATATCCTCGTTTCCTGTCATGTTCACACCTTTGAAATAGTGCCCACCATTTGTTTTCGTGTGGTTTGTCACGTAACAGCCCAAATCAAAGAACCACCGTGGTCTCCCAAGCCTGAGGTGATTCCTCGAGCAGCTGGTGCGAATGGTGATCCTCAGGCCTGCCTCACGATTTTTACGACAAGCAGCATGCTGCAGTGATCCAAAGTCCACAGCACTTTTTGAGCTGCTGCCATTTATGTTAATCAAAGCGTAAAGTAGCAGTTGTAGCCACGTGTGTTTTCCTGATCTTCGTTCTGGAGACAGGTGTGGGTGCTGAATGTGTGGGAATTTATTACTCGAAGGAGGAGGAAACTGTGTCCCGTTCTTCCCGATTCTGTTACCATGGAAACATAAGGAAGCAGGGGCTATGCATTTTATATAAAGTGCAAATACTGACCAGTTGCTTTCTTTGAAATGGAGGACTTGAATGGGCATGGTAATGTAAATCTAAACCTAAACCCAAATCATATGTACACAAGACCAGAATTGCCTTTTCAGATGTCTCATGAGACAAATATGAGAGAAAACACCTTTTACTTGTGTGCAAAGTTTGGTCCAAGATTGATTACAGTGAGTAGCATGAAATATCTTCATAATAGAGGACATGAGTGAAGTGAACTATAAAAAGAGTTTCATTATCCATTAAGCTACTCATTGAGGCTGGGAAGTTCTCCTCAATATGATCATTTTGTTTTTCTATCATATTGATAGTGGTGGTGATGATGATTTAATGTCACTGCAAAGAGGCGAAGCGCTCTGATGCTAGTTTCACGAGAGCGCAGCACTCTGGGTAAGACAAGCAGATGGTGTCCTGTCTTATTCTATCACTGGGTTGATTTATCAAGCACTGTTGTGTGAAACTGTGACGGCACCATATTTTCAGATGCTCAGCCTGAAGAATCTCCAATTGCTGTGTCCCGTGATTCAGTGAGGATGGAGAGTTTGGTAGAAGATGCTGCAGTGAGAAAGATGATGTTCTGTATTTCATATTCATCTATTACCTCAGGCCTGCAGAGTTTAAAGAGATAGTTCACCAAAAAATGAAAAGTCTGTCATTAATTACTCACCCTCCTGTTGTTGCAAACCTGTAAGACCTTTGTTCATTTTCGGAACATAAATTAAGATAAATTAAATTATTTTTGATAAAATCCGAGAGCTTTCTGGCCCTGCATATAGGGACACAACTGACACGTTCAATGTCCAGACAGGTAGTAAGGAAATTGTTAAAATTGTAATGAATACTTACTAGCTTTCTGGGCCTTGAAGGTGGTAGTTTGCTGTCTATGTAGGGCCAGATAGCTCTTAGATTTAATGAAAAGTGTCTTAATTTGTTTTGTGAAAATGAACGAATGTCTCACGGGTTTGAAACGACATGAGGGTGAGTAATTAATTAAAGAATTTTCATTTTTGGGTGAACTATCACTTTAAGAGAACAAACACTTGAGTTAATGTCTGACTGAAATGGACACTTGAATTGGTTATTCTCAAATAATGTATGTTCCCATCAGCCATAAATTGGGCATACAGTCAAGCCCGAAAATATTCATACCCCTGGCAAATTCTGACTTAGTTACTTTTATTCAACCAGCAAGTTTTTTTTTTTTTTTTTTTTTGAAAAGAAATGACACAGGCTTCTCCTAAAAGATAATAAGACTCCTCCTCCTTTTTTATGCCAAATGAAGGCTACATCATTGTGGCCAAACAATTCAATATTTGTGTCATCTGACTAGGGCTGGGCGATATGGCAAAAAATGTAATCTCGATAATTTTTTCCCATATTGAACGGTAACGATATATATTTCGATATAAACTGTTGATGTTGCCAGCTTTAAAATAGTATCCCAACTATGACTAAAGCCACAAAAATTAAAGGATTCATTAAATTACATTTTAAAGTATAGTTTATTAACCAAAACAGATTACAGTTTTGGCCTTAAAATTAAAACAACTTACTAAAATAAATAAAAAATCAAAGTTGTGACAGAGTATGGTAAATGAGAGTAAATGTACAAAATGTAAACATAAAATTATTGTAAAAACATAATTTGTAACACAATTATTTATTTATTTATTATTTATTATTATTAACACAATTGTTTATTTTCTCTATTATAGGCTGAGCTATTTAAATTAGAGGCAACCACTGCATTTTGAAACAATCTACAGTATAAATAACAAAAAAATTACGACACAGTTGTTTCTTAATCGTATTAAGTGCAGACAATTCAGCCATAATCAAAGTAGGCTACTCTCTAAATATTCAAAGTGCAAATAGAGACAGAATATTTCAAGCATGATACAGAGCTATAGACATACTCAACCTATTATAGCCTACATAATAATAACAGCCTAGATATGTTATGTAGCCTAATTTGCGTGCATTGGGGAGTCACTCTCTAAACAAGGGGGCTTAAAATTGCTTTTGAATGCGCGTGCGTGTTTTGCTTTCGGTTTCAGTTTTAACAATCGTGCCAAACTCTCAGCTGAGCTGACAGTCAATTTTCAGATAGCCAAACCACTTATATAACGGAATTCGTGCTACCTTGAGCTTAGATTCACTTTCGTCGCTGCTTCCACTCTTTTTTTTTTTTTGTTGTCCTGGTGTTAAGTTTGCTTCGCAAAGTGCGGTAAGAAATGAACTTTGTACTTTAGACTTTTAGACTGGCTCTTAGATTAATCCATATCGAGCAAAAAATGTCTAGAGCTTATCATCGTTATTAACAAAAAAATTTCCGCGATCCGATATGATATCGTTTATCGGCCCAGCCCTACATCTGACCATAAAACCAGAAGTTTTCTTCATTGTCCAGATGAGCATTTGCAAAGGCCAAGCAGGCTTTTGTGTGCCTTATCTGGAGAAGTGGTGTCTGCGTCCATGGAGCCCAGCGGTGTGCAGTGCCGTTGGACTGTCTGCCTTGAGATGTTGCAACCAGCAGAGCCCAGATTCATCAAGATGGCCTTGGTGGTGATCCTTGGATTCTTTTTACCTCTCTCACTATCCTCCTGGCCAGTCACTTTTGGCTTCTGACCACGTCCTCTGAGATTTTTCACAGTGCGTAACGTCTTTATTTTTTAAAAATACTGTAGCCACTGGAACTTCAAAACATTTAGATATGGTCTTATAGCCCTTTCCTGACTTATGAGCAGCCACAATACGCAGAACTTCTGTTTTTCACCTGTTGAGTTGATTAAAACAGCTGTTCCCAATGAATCAGGGTAATTAGGATGCTTTAGAACAGCTTGGACAATTTGGAATGGTATAGAACTTTGTATTTTCCCATAGACTGTGATAGTTTCCACAATGATGCCTCTTGCATCCTATTATTTTTTTGGGAGAAGCCTGTGTTCCGGTCCAAAAAAACTTCTGGTTAAGTAAAAGTAACTTTAAGTTAGAATTTGCCAGAGGTATGAATAGTTTCGGGCTTGTCTGTATATGATATCTTGATGTGTTCAACAGACTTTAAACTGATAGTTCACCCAAAAATGAAAATTGGGTCTTTATCTGCTCACCCCCAGGGCATCCAAGATGTAGGTGACTTTGTTTCTTTAGTAGAACAAAAGCAAAGATTTTTAACTCAAACCGTTGCGGTCTGTCAGTCATATAATGGCAGTCAATGGGCTCCGAGGCTTTGAGAGTCAAAAAAACATACACAGACAAAACCAAATTAAACCCTGCGGCTCGTGACGATACATTGAGGTCTTAAGATACCAAACAATCGGTCTTTGCAAGAAACTGAACAGTATTTATATCATTATTTACCTCTGATCAACCGCAATGTCTAACTGTCCTAAACACGTTCACAACAGCTGGCATGTGACAAAGAGCAAGCAACATTTACTTCAGTTGATTAGGGCTGGGCGATTAATCGAAGGCGATTGTCGTGCGCATTTTGTCAATAAAGCCGGTTCTTTGATTAGCCGTAAATCTCCAGCACCTGGGGTCCGTTCTTCGTACCTCGCTTACTACATCCAAGATCAAATGACACATCCAAGATCAAATCATCGCGCTAACTATGAGCTCGCTATTCCGGTTCTCCGAACGCACCTGTTGTTGATGATTAGTGTAGCTGGATGAAGTAATCTGAGATCACTGGGTGGCTTAAAAGGGGCTACGTATCGATAGTAGAAACATTGATCGGCAACTCTTTGATTGGTCGGCGAACATGTCGAAGGAGACAAATTAAACTCGTAAGTTATTATATTATATTATATTATATACTATTATATTATATTATATTTGCTCTTCCTTTTTTTGGTTGCTGTTATAAACAAACAAACAGATTATTTCAGAGTCTCTTTTCAAGAGACTAAAATTATATTATTTTAAAGGGAATTATATTATATTACAGGGAAGAGAAAAGGGAATCCTCTTTCACATTGGAGTCACAACAGGACCCACTAGAATATAGGAACAAGTAAAAGTGAAATATAAGAATATTCTACAGAATGGTAATATTTATCACTTATATTGCTTTTAGTCTCTTGAAAAGAGACTCTGAAAAAATCTGTTTGTTTGTTTATAACAGCAACCAAGAAAAGGGAAGAGCAAAAAAAGATAGGTGGTGGTCCTGCACCCCCTCATACCCCGGCAGAGGAGCTGGCCCTAGGGTTGAATGCCACTAGACCCATTGTTGAGGGCATTCCTGGGGGCAGCTCTTCCTTAGACCAGCAGCCGGGGTGCAGCAGCACCTTCATAACTGGTAAATGAGCTTAGAATTCTATTTGTACAATGTAAAATATTTGGTGGTTGCCTTAATTAAAATGCTTTTTGTACTTATGTATGTATATATATATATATATATATATATATATATATATATATATATGTATATATATGTATATGTATGTGACCCTGGACCACAAAACCAGTCTTAAGTCGCTGGGGTATATTTGTAGCAATAGCCAAAAATACATTGCATGGGTCAAAATTTTTGATTTTTCTTTTATGCCAAAAATCATTAAGAAATGAAGTAAAGTTCATGTTCCATGAAGATTTGTTGTAAAATTCCTACTGTAAACATATCAAAATGTAATTTTTGATTTGTAATATGCATTGTTAAGAACCTAATTTGGACAACTTTAAAGGTGATTTTCTCAGTCTTTTTGATTTTTTTTGCTGCATCAGATTTCTGATTTCAAATAGATGTATCTCAGTCAAATATTGTCCTATCCTAATAAACCATACATCAATAGAAAGCTTATTTATTGAGCTTTCATATGATGTATAAATCTCAGTTTTGTCAAGTTTAACCTTATGACTGGTTTTGTGGTCCAGGGTCACATATTTGCTTACTCTGAAGTTCAATCCTGCCTATTGGTATAAATAATTTAAAAAAAAGTGTGTGTGTGTGTGTGTGTGGGCAGTACCACATCCCTTTGTAACACCATTTTGTTTCCATTGCACAGGACAGTGAAGCAACCCTGTCAGATGACTGTGGTTTGGAGGAAGTACCTGTAAGTGCATGCATAATTTGGCCTGTTTTTATGTTTTTGTCTCGATGCGTCACGTACGCGCCTGGAAAAAACGAGCGTGTCGCACCGCGTCGCTTCCATTACGAGGTCAGGTCAGGTGTGTGGGAACATTTTGGATTTCATGATTTCATCTTAATTTGTCAGTTCATCTGAGAAGACATCACGCCAGTGTGTTGGTAGACATGCAAGTTAATTCTTCAGTTCAATCTTTATGTGCTAAAAAGGCACACAAATTCCTGTAGAGATACACATTGTCCTGTTTTTGCCAAATAAATCAAAAGCATGTCATCAATGTCTTCTCTCTTGCTGTATCAAATCTCCCCTAGCTTTCCTCAGAGATGGTTTCAATAATGTGCTTAAAGTCAAGTCCAATTCAGTTTGTGCATGATTACATGATATAACTTTTTTTTTTTAATAATGTATCCTAAATTGTGGATAATCAAGCTACATTTCATATGTCAAAGTAAACTTCTGGAGTGTTAAAGATTAAAATGAAAAATAAAAACAAGAACCGTACAGAACCGAAAACCGTGACCCTAAAACCGTGATACGAACCGAACCGTGGGTTTTGTGAACCGTGCCACCCCTACTAATAATTATCATTTTGAGTAGCCGTCGTACCCACAATCTCTCTGCACTGGATAAACAATGAGTGACGTATATGTGTGACAGAGCGCTTCTGCGCTTACATCTACTATGCAACAGCATGTTGGTGCATCACGCTCCAGCTACTGTATGGTGTACACGCTCAGGACAGTTTGACATTGCGATGGATCAGAGCAAAAAAAAAAAAAAAAAATTAAATACTGTTAATTTTCCTGCACAGACCAACTGTTTGGTGTCTTAACACCTCAATGTATCGTCACAAGCCACAGGGTTTAATTTGGTTTTGTCTGTATGTTTTTTTTGACTCTCAAAGCCATACATCCCATTGACTGCCATTATATGACTGACAGACTGCTTGACTGCCGTTATATGACTAAACAGTTTGTGTTCTACTGAAGAAACAAATTCACCTACATCTTTGATGCCCTGGGGGTAAGCAGATAAACATCAAATTTTCATTTTTGGCTGAACTATCACACAAAATGTGATATGATCTGTTTTAGTCAACACAATACTTGGTCCTCCAAGCCTTTTTTGTGTTATTGATATCATTTCATTTTTACATTTTTCATTTGTATTTTTTTGTAGATAGTATCATCCCAGGCTCATTGGAAATATGTGAAGTTGGCTACATTTTTGCAGAAGTGCAAAAACCTGTTTGAGTAGCACATTTGTTACATTGTTGCACTTGGGAAACACAAGACTTTCCTCACTGCACTCTGGGTTAGAAACAAGCATTTCTGGGGTATTTGGCAACCCAACAACACCAAGTCTCTCCTGTGTGGAAATCATAAGCAAATTATTTTACATTTTGGTTAGTTTTAACAAGAACTTGTTTGTTAGAATTAAATAAACAATAATGATGTTATTTTATAATGACAGTAAATGGAAGCTTTGAAAATAACCTTAACACAGATATATATCAATCGCTGCATTTTTTTTTTTTTTTTGCAGATGCAGTGGTAACCTAACATTTTATTTTAAGAGTTAACATTTGTAGGTGGTCTAAAGCAAAACACAGTAATGAATACAAAAAGTGTTTTCATCTTGCAGACATATTTAGCTGACTAAATCTCATCCCTGTTTGTTGCATTGTGTGAAATACAATTATTTACAGCACAGTAAAGACTTTATAGATTAAATACAACGTATACAAACCTTTATTTCACTGAGGAAGCGTACCAACTGGTGGCGCTGAGAACTGCACTCTCCTGAAGAAGATGCAAAAAGTCTGCACTCTGACTGTAACCCCACAGCTGGGTTGTTTCATTGGGAGAGAGGGGGAGGGGTTGACCCAGCCACTAACCCAACAACTGGGTAACACAAAAAAACTACCCAACACTGGAAAAATCAATCTAACATATGACCTAACAGGCTCAACCCAGCAGTTGGGTAAGAAAATAAAGTTGAAGTCAAAAGTTTACATACACCAAAATGTTAATTATTTTACCAAAATAAGAGAGGTCATGTTATTTTTTTATTTAGTGCTGACCTCAATAAGATATTTTACATTTAAGACATTTACATATAGTCCACAAGTGAAAGATAATAGTTACATTTATAAAAATGACCTCGTTCAAAAGTTTACATACACTTGATTCTTAATACTGTGTTGTTACCTGAATGATAAACAGCTTTTTTTTTGTTTAATGATAGTTCTTCATGAGTTCCTTGTTTGTCCTGAACAGTTAAACTGCCTGCTGTTCTTCAGAAAAATCCCAACAAATTCATTTTTTTCAGCGTTTTTGTTTATTTGAACCCTTTTCAACAGTGACTGTGATTATAAGAGCCATCTTTTCACACTGAGGACAACTGAGCAACTATTACAGGTGGTTCAAACGCCAGGGGGTGAAACCTTTTTGTTTTTGAAGATCAGGGTAAGAAAAATGCCTCGTTTTTTCTTTTGTAGCATCAGTGAGCATTTGAACCTAATGTAATAGTTGCAAATGAGTCCCTCAGTTGTCCTCAGTGTGAAAAGATGGATCTCAAAATCGAACAGTCATTGTTGGAAAGAGTTCAAATACATGAAAATGCTGAAAAACCACAGAATTTGCGGGACCTGAAGGCTTTTTGTGGACTATCATGTAAACATATTTTATGTGAATATCTTATTGAGGTCAGAACAAAAAAAAAAAAATTGAATTTTGTATAATCCCTCTTATTTTGGTAAAACAATTAACATTTTGCAAATTCTGTAAGGTGTATGCTAACTTTTTGACTAGAGATGCACCGATTGATCGGCTAGTGATCGGAATTGGCCGATTTTTCACATGATTGGCCCGGATCGGTGACCGTCCGGTCAATTTCTCCTCTTGCCGATTCCTAGCCGATCCTTGTATGGCCAGCGGCGCATGCAATTACGGCTCCGTCCACACGAAGCCGGTGCGTTCCCTATCCGATCATTTTTTTTCCCTCGTTCTAAAAAAAACACGTAAACACGAAACCACTGAAAACGGTGTAGTGTATATGCCAGACCAGTATGGGGTGCTGTAATTCTGCCATAGATATACACTATACACGGAGAAGAAGACTTTGAGCATGCGCATAACCTTGCGCGCTGTATATGAACTAAGAAGAAGACGAAGATGCGAACATTATCGCTTGTTGCTCATAACAGTTGCATAGAAGCAATAGATTTTGCTGCAATAAAGCTAGTAGGCTTAGTAGCAACACGAACACAATCATGTAGTCCGCCAATATTGTTGTTGCTGTTACGTGTGACGCAGCCGACACGTGATGTGATGACATCATCGTTTCACAAAATATACGGATTGGCTGTACACACGAAACCGCGAGGGTGTCGTTTTCAGATTTATCCACTTTGGGACCCGGTTTCAAAAAATAGCGGTTTCAGTCTCCTAAAACGCCGGATCCGTGTGGATGAAACGCCAATACGATAAAAAATGTATACGTATACAGCGAAACGCGTCTCCGTGTGGACAGGCCCTACGTCACAGCCACGCGCGCGCACTCACAGTCACATATTCACATATTTGCGCTGCACCACCACATACAGCGTCTGCACACACTAATAGTTCGAAGCCAGCATATGTTCCATTTGAAGGTAATTAAAGCGTGAACGAAGTGAATTTAATTTGTATTTATTTACAGATGCATTTGTTACACTTCTCTAGTAAGTTTCATCTGTGTGTGAAGACGCTGTATGCGGTGGCGTAGCGCAAATATGTGAATGAATGTTACGAAGCGTAGTACCTCTGGATTAATTGATGACAAGGCAGAAATGCTTCTCTTTATCAAGAAAAATTTGCCATTAATGCTCAAGTAATAGCATTTAGTACTAGCATTGTTATTTCTACCTGTTTGAAGACACAGTGCACTTTTTGTTATTAAAGTTATTGTTGTGAGATGATCCTGTAATTAATGTTTAAAAAAAAAATCCATATAAAATTCATTGAAGAAAAGTTGATTTTTGTATATGCCTGCTTTGTTACTTATTTCTAATGTTTTCAAGGCTCAGAGCACTTTATTTTGTTAAAGTTATTTTAATATGAGAAGATGCTGTAATGTTATATATACATTTCTTTTATTATAAATTAAAAAACATACATTGAGGAAAAGATTACAGGAACTAATTTATACCTTTTACAGGAACTAATTTTACAGGAACTAATTTTATACCGAAGGCACAAAGCACTTTATTTTGTTGTTAAAGTTATTTTGTTGTAAGAATGTAATGTTTAAATCGTGTAATGTTTAAAAATTTATTTTATTATAAAATACATTTAAAGAAAATATTTCTGTATAGGCCTATGCTTTCATTACAGTTCTTAAAAAAATAAAATCGTAATCGGCAAAAATTGGAATCGGCAGGTCACACTTACTGAAAAATCGGAATCGGCCAAGAAAATTGCAATCGGTGCATCTCTACTTTTGACTTCAATTGTATATTACATATTGTATATTTATTTAACTGATTGATGTGCCTGTTTTTTTTTTTTTTGTACAGCTGCTTTGCAACGATTTGTATTGTGAAAAGCGCTATACAAATATACTTGAATTGAATTGAATTGAATTTTACTTTAGGCTTCATTTTCCATCATTTAGCGCTCATTTAGAGTTATTCTTTAGTATAAAAATTTATCAAAATATGTGCACATTAAAATGTTTAATGCCTAAAACATAATTTTATATCTACTGTGTATTATTTAAAAAAAATTAAACAATATAGCATTTTAATTTGGACCATATCATGTAAAAAACATCAGCTTTTCAATAATGCTTAGAATTTAATTATCCGTACATTTTGATTACCTCCATGCAAACCAACCCCTATTCAATATTTGATCTTGTGGCCATGAACATGAAAGCTACAAATATGATGAAATGAATTTATTTTGAAAGCTTGTGTCTTGTTTAAACTCCTGTTTTTCTGAAACCACTTTCAGAGAAGAATATTGAATGCTGACATATACAGCACTAAAACTGGTGACCATTTATAGTGTGTACATATAAAAATATATAGGTGTTTATTTTGATGTCAAGTATCTGTCACAGAAGAGGATTGTTCTGAGAAGAGGATACTGTGTTCTTACTGATTGGACTCTAAGAGTGCGGGTCTAGTTTAGCTTCTACTTTAATTTCCTCCAACACTCTTATGTCAGCAGGGCACCGCTGTGCCACAAAATGAACAGATGTCCTCCCCTGGTTTTCTCACAGATTGGATTACTACGCCTAGGCAGCTCAGGCTCTTTAGAGACTGCATTGTTGCAAGTCTGAAAACAGTCGTTTTGATTTTAGCCAAGGGTCCAAACAAAAAAAAAAACAATGGGTTACACATTTTGGGGCTAAATAATTCTAAATAGTTGAATAAGTGTCTTAGAAAGCATCTAAGCCCTTGAATGTCGTGTTTGGCCTTATCAGGTTACAGAGGGTGCCGGATGGGATTGAATTTATTGCGTAGTTTGATTTGAGTTGTTTTGACTTGTACTCTGTCTACATAACCTGCTTTTGTTTGGCATGACGCAGACAAGCTGACATCTGTGTAGAGGAATATTAGAGTTCAAAACTGCTTAAGCGCTCTCAGCAGCATCTGTGCTGTCAGTTGCTGCTGAAAATGATTTAGACTCTTTGAAAATACATAAGGTGAAAGTCTTCCAGTTAATTATATTAGAATTCTAATTTTTTTGTAATGTGATTTCAACGATTTGCATGTCTGTTAAAGTCTTATTAGCATTTGAGTTCTAAGTTAAGCTATATGCACTTTCAATGCTCTTTGACTGGCTTTATTATTCTATTGTGCAGACTAAACAAAATGGAAGCAGGTAAGGTTACTGAATGTGTTTATGCAACACATTGCAGCACATGACCATCCTAAATTAGAAAGGTTAAGCTCAGAGTTGCTCTTCCACACTGTTAGAGATGGTCATGCTATCTTATTATGCTCTTTTATGAAGTTTTTTTTTTTGTTTAGGGGTGCACTAGAACATACTCTCATGCTTGGTGGTTCGAAAAAGGCATTATTTTTCACATAATTTACATTATTACAATAGCCTTTTTTCCCAGGCTGGCACAAATGGCTCGATTAGTTCCAGGTTTGATGAAGCTCCGCCTTCAGAAAAACAAAATGTGTTGGGATTGGTTAGCAGTCCCACTGTGTTGCGATTGGTGAACAGCTTAGACGGCATTTCAGTCCAGCCACGCCCCCTCCCAAAGCAGCAAGTTCAGTGTACAACTGCGCGAGCTAGAATAAAGTGATTCTTATGCTTTCAATGGATATTAGTTAGGTTCAACGATTTGAATTTCCATAGGTGGGATTTATTTAAATTGCTGTGCTGTGACATAGCATCCGGAAAACGCTGTAGTCCAAAGGAGCCATTTGTTGTAGTTCTTGAAAAGGGATTTTTTTAAAAACTAAATATCTCCCTTTGGAGTGGACTTTGAGATTTGTAACCTTGTAGATGTTTCTTATGCTCAAACATACACACTGGCTAAAATTCAAAAAGTGAAAAAGCATAATAGGACCCATTTAACTGATGTTGTTCTCATTGGGCTAGCTCTGGCTCAGCTATAATTGTATGTCATTACTGGTGAGAATGATTGTTCTCTTGTCTAAAACCATCCAATGTAACTTTCTCACTGTGTGAGGCAAATGGTGACCAATAAGCTAAACACTATGGGGCTCTGGGACATACTGATATAATTTCTAGGAATGATTTTCATGTGAAATGCTCTTGGGTTATGCTATTGAAATACTGTAATGCCACATGATTTTCAAAGATGTGTTGAGCTAGTGCTTTTTCAAGAAAGGTTGGAAGGTTTTATTTAATGGTAATGCAGATTGATTATGGCGTTTTTGTCTCCTAAAGTTTGGAAGTACCTTGTGCTCATGTTTTTGCTGAGGCACTTTCAAAGTGTTTTCTTCAAAGTGTTATTTTCTCAGTGGAATGTACTTGTTTTAAGGACACTTTGATTGAAATGGCTACAGCAGTTATTTAATCCATGCTTGGAGTGGAAACATTGTTATTTGACTCTTCAAGATTAGTAGACGGAGAAGCAGTCAAACAATAACATTCCACTGCTGGATAATAGGGGTGGCACGGTACATGAAAAACAACCCGAACCGTTCGGTTCGCTTGTCTCGGTTCGGTGCGTGTGTGCCGAACCGTGGGTTTTGTGAACCGTGCCACCCCTACTGGATAAATATATTTTTTACCTCTGTGTTATTATGAATTGAGCCTAGTTGACTATTGCAGTTATGTGCTCTAAAGCTGTACTGTCACAGTGCCTTGGCTCTTTTATTTTATTTGCAAAGCATTGAAACCCTATTGTAATTGTTAGAATGGCCAAGGATCAGCGTTCTCCTTAAAAAAGTGATCGGGCAGACCAAACTGTAAGTCGCAGAGACTTGAAACTTGGAGGGATGGTAGTACTCACATAGTGTACCATGTCACCAAAGCGCACCCAAATTGGCCTGATGGTGGCCCTGCAGTGATCAAAAGTAAGAAATTGTTCACAACTCCTACACTGTTAGTTGCAGGCAAAATTTTCTAATATTTTGAATTTTTTAGAAAAACAAACTTTTGCGAACCTAGTCCTAGTTTTTCACCTGGAGCCAAAGCAGTGCAGAAAGACTCTTTGGGAAGCAAATATCAATAATTATCAAAAAAAAAGTTGCGACGGGACACCAAAACATTCGTAAGGGGTGGAGCCGCGTTTACTAAAATGCCTATAATTCTTGAATGGAAAGAGATATATTTTCGCCACAGTTGGAACACTATGTAAGAGATAAATCTGAGGTCACGATAAAAAAAAAAAAACTGAGTTTGGCCGCCTGGTGGTGCTTTAACAGGGAAAAAACATAAAAATGCCTATAACTACACACCCGTTAGTCTGAATGACTTGAAAATGTGTACGCCATGTCTTTATCCATCTATGAGGACATTTGTGTATCTCAGAAAACATGGCTGCCATCTGCCAATGAATTTTGAGCAATTATTAGACAAGCTTAACAGAGGTTGATTGGAACGAAACTCTGTGGGCATGTTTGACTCACAAGCCTTTTGTTCTAGGGCTGTCTAGGTCAATAATTATCTTTTTTTTTTTTAACTTAACTCTTTGGGTAGCTATAACAGGGTTGTTTAGTAAAGAGGCATTTCCAGAAGCCAATAAAAATTCACTAAACTTTGTAAACACATGTGAGAGTTGATTCTAAAAAGGCATGGAATGTTTTATGGAGATTGGAGCATAGGTGCACTGTAAAAAGTTTTTACCAGATTCAGCTTAAAAACCTAAGTTCAGCAGCTGCTTAAAAAATGTAAGTTGAATCAGCTTAAACCTACAAGTCATTTTAACGTATTACAATAAAAATGAGTTGATTTAACTTATGAGTTGGAATGGCTTAAGTTGATTTAACTTAACATTTTAAGGCAGCTGCTAAATTTAAGTTAAGTTAAAACTGGTGAAAACTTTTTACAGTGTGGTGATATAACAGTCAGAAATGTTAAAAATCATCATATTTCCATAAATTACCTGAGTCTGCCAGAAATGCTTTTTGTAAATCATTGATTTAGGTGCTTACAGGCTTGCTAAATAAAATGTAATTTTCTAAAATATGCTTGAATGCCTTAAAGTGCTTGAACCCCTGTAACCACTGCTTGCAGCTATTCTACGTATGCCTCTTTTAAATGTCAAATACCTGCAACTCTTTTATGACAATTAGTTAAATTTTTTTAAATTTGACCCTATAAAGTCAACACTAGAGCAAAACTGTATATTGATATTAACCTTCTATTCACCCTTTACTGGACTGTTCAAAAGATTTGAGGTATTTTATTCACGAAGGGAGCATTAAGTTGATCAAGAGTGACAGTTAAGAGATTTTATAATCTTATAACATTTCTTTTTAAAATGAATGTTGCTTTTTTGAACTTTCTATATTCTATAGTAAGCCTTACAACTGTTTTCGACTTGAATGTTTCTAGGGGCCAAAACAGTATATTAGAAAGATTTCTGAGAGATCATGTGACACTGAAGACTGGAGTAATGGCTAATGAAACTGAATTTTTTCATCCTATGATGTAGGAATGTATAACATTTTTCACAATTTTACTGTTTTTACTGTATTTTTCATCAAATAAATGCAGCCTTTGTGAGCATTTTCTTCAAACTCTGAACCCAAACTTTTCAATGAGCACTTTCTTGATGTTCATTCCTGATCATATTGTGGGTGATCATTGGTGAATGTTAAACGAATTGAAAAGTGTGTGAAAAGAATGTAACTCTTCCTTTAAAATGACTTTCCTTACAGCTTTGCTTACACAAACTCTTGTATAAGGTTAACTAACAGTTTTTTCAGCAAACTTGCAGTCGCCCTGGCACAGCTGTAGTATGTATTGGCCAGTTTTCACAATCCAAACAAATCCCAGTTGATATTGGATTGGGTTGATTTTTAGGAGAGCCAGTCAGCAGTCCACACAGAATCTGTGCTGATAACGAGGAAAAATTGCTTCCAGATTCTGTGGAATAAATTTTAAATTTTGTTAAAATATGTTAAATAAAGCTTACAATATGGTTGGGGGATGTGTAAAATATTGTAAATCATAGGCAGGTTAAGTTCTGAGGAAATCTTCAGAGCTTTCTGAGCACAAATTCCATGCAGAAAACTAACCAGTCATCAATTCTGAGGCGAGCAGTCTGAGGTTGGAAGCTTATCTGGTCTTTAAAGCATGGCTGCAGAATATTCTGCTAAATTCATCAAAACTTGGTGGCATAAGGGTTCGGTATATGCCCTGCTCGTGAATAGTGGCATTTACAGTCAGACTCTTATAAAAGAAGCATTAATGGTGGCTTTCAGGCCTTAGGCGCAACGACAGTGTTTCAAAGAGAAGCACTGTTTTGATGCAACTAAGGCTTTGTAGCAGCAATGAATGTACGTTCATAGTAGAACATTGTGTTGTATGTGTGCCAGTGTCATGTTTCATTGGCAGTGTGAACACAAATCTCTTTCACATTTGTTTCAGTGGTGGTCTATGGTTTAATTCATCACTGAACTTTCACGGCAGTGTTTGAGGGTGTGGTGATGATGGAAGAGATACGTACAGTAAATCTCCAAAATTAGCCGGTCTGCTAGTCCATGTTTTATCTTTCGCATCTGTTCACTCCAGTGCTCTCGCTCTATTCATCCCTCTATATATGAGCTTCTGGATAATTGGGCTTGAAGATAGATATAGCAAATGGGATTTTGGCACACCTGTTGATGTGCAGTGTAGCTTAGCACATAGACATCTCACACTGATTTTCTGTTTTTAAAAGTTCAGTTTTACAAATGAACGACACTTTTTGTGAATTATGTATGCATGAAATGAAAATGTTTTATTTTTGCTGTGTTAAATGTTTCCCATTTTTTTTTCTCACAAGTGACTCTTTTCAATTCCGATTTAAGCCACTTTTGTCTGTTTTTCGATAAGTAATTGTGCAGTTGCTTTTATGCCCCCTGTGTTTACTTTCATATGACACTGTGCAAGTGTTGTCAAGTCCACAGTTTTTATGCGAAATTGACTTTGTCACTGTTGTCACGTGGGTTCGTTTTTTACTTTTGTGGGTTGAAATGACACTCTAACACTGTATTTACTCCCTGGAACGCAATTGGGCTAGTTTTGGACTAGTTTTGAGAGGCAATTGGGTGAATTCTGTTGTTAAAACCTAGCAACTCAATTTGTTTTGTGCTTTTGCGGGTGCGGCTCAGTTCAGAACCAAGATCTGTTCACACTGGCAATTTGATATTGGCCACATTTAAAACAAAAATGTGAACAGCTATGCAAAAAAAAAAAAAAAAAAAAAAACTGATCTCAGCAAATATTGGATTTGAGCACTAAAGCTTACAGTGTGAACATAGCCTACTACTAATAATAATGAAAATCAAAATGAATAATGATGCTTTTACTTTCAGGCATGACTTTAGAAAGCAGAAACATAACTCTAGATGTGGATAAGCATGTGTATTAGAAGAAAAGTAGCAAAATGAGGTGTAACGTGGCAGCAGTTAGTAAACAAACTTCATACATCCACACCAGTAGATGTCAGGATAAAGTCCAAAACTACTGGAATTAAGAAGAGTCAGTGAAAGAGTACTGACTATTAGGGGGTGTGCGATATCTCAGTATTTTCTGGAATTTTGTCAATAACGGTAATTAGATGATATTTTGCTGAGCTTGTTATTTTGACAGGTTTAGGACTGACTCACAAAGATTTTGATATTCTTCATATTCTGTGAGGTGGTTAGTTTCCAGGAGTAAAAGAAACAAACATTAAATTGATTTTTACCTTTTATGGACCTTTTTCACCTTAAAAGGCCACCCTAATTACACTACCAGTCAAAAATTTTTGAACAGTAAGATTTTTTATGTTTTTGAAGAAGTCTCTAATGCTCACCTAGCCTGCATTTATGTAATCCAAAGTACAGAAAAAAAAACTGTAAAATTTTGAAATATTTGTACTATTTAAGATAACGGTTTTCTATTTGAATATATTTAAAAATTGTATTTATTCCTGTGATTTCAAAGCTGAATTTTTTTCATCATTACTCCAGTCACATGAGGCTTCAGAAATCATTCTAATATTCTGATTTACTGCTCAAAAACATTTATTATCATTATTATTAATATTATTATGTTGAAAACAGCTTGCTTTCTTCTCAGAAAATTTCTTTCGGGTTTCTTTTTTAAAGAATAGAAAGTTCAGAAGAACAGCATTTATCTAAAATTGAAATATTTTGTAACGTTATAAATGTCTTAAACAACAAATCAGCATATTAGAATGATTTCTGAAGAGTGACACTGAAGACTGGAGTAATGAAGCTAAAAATTTAGCTTTGATCACAGGAATAAATTACATTTTAAAATATATTCAAATAGTAAACAGTTATTTTAAATAAAAATGTTATAAAAAAAGTTAATGTTTCTTGTACTTCACACTCTTTAATGCAAGACCTGAATGCATTTAACCCTGAGTTACAAATGCATAATTAAAATATATATATATATATATATATATATATATATGATATTTTTAAATGGTAAAAAAAAAAATCACAATATTACTGTTTTTACTGTACTTACTGACCCCAAATTTTTGATCTGTTTATAGTGTACCTGCAGGCAGTTGTCAGAGGGGATGTTCAGTGTGTCACAGTTTCCTGTTTCATCCCTAATGTGCAGTGAGGAATGTAGGCTATGCAGCTTCCTGCTCCTGCACACATTAGATATACTGCCTGTTTGTGCTCTGCATGACGCAATACAGTGGCCTTAATTCACTCTGTTTACAGTCTGTTATTTTGAGTTTGCTTGCAGAGAAGGCATACAATGGGTGGAGGGGGTTTCCTGTCCTTTGTTTTCTTTTTAAATTTACTTAAATTTATTTATTTTCATTCAAGGCCAAACACGATGTGCTTACTCATACTAATCTGGTTATCTCAGTTGGTTGAACATAACAAAATTGAGAAAAAATATAATCATAAAACAGGCTGACATCTCCTCCAGTTGCTGATCTTTCTGTATGTGCAGTGTAAGTATATAAAAATATGATTACAACCAAAGATTACATCTCTGTAATTTACTCACCCTCATGTCATTCCAAACACATATGTTGATATTGTTTGTGTGGAACACAAAAGGACAACTGACAACTGTATTTTTATGTTTAATGAGACTCAGAGGTGGCATACAGTCAAGCCTGAAATTATTCATACCCCTGGTAAATTCTGACTTAAAGTTACTTTCATTCAGCATGTTTTTTTTTGTTTTATTAGAAATGAAATAAACGACTCCCAGAAGATAATAAGACAATATACAAGAGGCATTGTGGAAAAAATTATTACTCATCTTTTATTGAACAAGAAATGTCCAAAATTATTTACACCCTTCTTAATAATCAATAAAAAAAAAGCATTTATTGGCTATTCTCAGCAATTGCTGAGCAGCTTTTTGCATGTCTCCATTGGTATTTTTGCCCATTCATCTTTAGCGATGAGCTCCAACTCTTTCAGGTTGGAGGGTCTCCTTACTATCACCCTGATCTTTAGCTCCCTCCACAGATTCTCAATTAGATTTAAGTCAGGACTGCAAAATGTTAATGTTTTTGTCTGCTAAGCATTTCTTCACCACTTTTGCTGTGTGTTTTGGGTCGTTGTCATGCTGAAATGTCCACTGTTGCCCAAGGCCAAGTTTGATGTTGTTGTTGTTAAGAATTTTGATGTATTGCTCCTTTTTCATGGTGCAGTTTACTGTAATTAGGTTTCCTGGTCCACCGGCTGAAAAACACCCCCAAAATATTAGGTTCCCACCACCATGTTTGACAGTCGGGATGGTGTTCTTAGGGTTGAAGGCTTCTCCTTTTTTACACCAAATGAAGGCTACATCACTGTGCCCAAACAATTCAATTTTTGTTTCATTTGACCATAAAACAGAAGACCAGAAGTCTTCTTATTTGTCCAGATAAGCATTTGCAAAGGCCAAGTGGGCTTTTGTGTGCCTTATCTGGAGAAGTGGTGTCCTCCTTGGTCTGCGTACGTGGAACCCAGTGGTGTGCCGTGTCCGTTGGACTGTCTGCCTTGAGATGTTGCCACCAGCAGAGCCCAGATTCATCACGATGGCCTTGGTGGTGATCCTTGGATTTTTTTTCTTTTACCTCTCTCACTATTCTCCTGGCCAGCACAGGTGTCACTTTTGGCTTGCGACCACATCCTCTGAGATTTTTCACAGTGTGGAATGTCTTGTATTTTTTAAATAATACTTTGCACTGTAGCCACTGGAACTTCAAAACATTTAGAAATGGTCTTATAGCCCTTTCCTGACTTGTGAGCAGCCACAATGCACAGCCGCAGGTCCTCAGTGAGCTCCTTTGTCTTAGCCATGACTGTCCACAAACCAACAGCAGAGAGCTTCTGTTTTTCAGCTGTTGAGTTGATTAAAACAGCTGTTCCCAATGAATCAGGGTAATTGGGATCCTTTAGAACAGCTTGGACTATTTGAAATGGTATAGAACTTTGGATTTTCCCATAGACTGTAACAGTTTGCAAAGGGTATGAATAATTTTGCACATGCCACTTTTTGTTCAAATGTAAATAAAAGCTGAGAAATATTTTTTTCCTCAATGATGCCTCTTGTACATCATCTTATCTTTTGGGGGAAGCCTGTGTCATTTCTGGTCGAAAAAAAAAACTTGCTGGTTGAATAAAAGTGAAGTCAGAATTTGCCAGGGCTATGAATAATTTCGGGCTTGATTGTAAGTGCAATCAAATTCATAAATTCATGTTGAGATTAATGTTTTCAATATACAATTGAATACAGAAATATTAAATGATTTTAATAACTAAATAGATACTTTAAAAATGAAACGAAATCTGCCAGTAGGTGGCGGCAAGTCACTGATTTAATTACTGAATCATATCTTTAATTTGATTTGTTCGAATGGCTGATTTATTCAGTCTTTATAAATGGGAAATTGAATCAATGACTCACTAGATTTGTTTAAAAACACGTTCATTCATAAACGAAACACCACTGTTTGAATGGAGATGCGCAGCGGCTCAGTTGTGACTGGTTTCAGACCATTTTTGATGACGAAATAGAGCAAATCAGGCAGTAGTGTTACAGGCAGATAATGTAAGTCACTTAATATCAATTCTTGTTTATTTAACTGTTGTATTAAACCCATATCTCATTTACAAACACCCTTAAAATCATTAAAAGCTGTCACTCATTTTAGTTCATCGCAATCTCACAAAGTTCACAAAGTTGTAATAAACAAAGCTTTCTACACTGACTGCACAATCAATCTCTTATGTACACTCTCTCTAGACTTTGTTTGTGAAAGGATTCGTGAGATATATCCGTGATGCATTACTCAACGTTGCAAAAACACAAAGAAATCTTTAAAGCAGTAGATTTCGGTCGTATTGTAGAGTCCTGTTTTAAATGTTCCAATAAGATCTTAAATGCTAATGGCAACAAATAACTACGAGTACCTATGTTAAGTATGTGTTATTGAAATGTTTTCATGGTGGCAGATGCAATTTTGCATGACTTTCTTTTCAATTGACCTTTTAGCCAATTTTTATTTCTTTTCCTATTTAGTACCTTGTTCCCATCAGTGAAACATACCGAAATAATTTTGAGAGAAATGCAGCCAAATATATGTAAATGAATGCCAACAACCTGGCCACCTGCTGACTGAATGATTGAAATCCATGATCCGGTTACATAATGCAGGTTTAAATCCTGCTGAATAACCCTTCAGACTAGACCTTTATTATGGTGAAGATGTACTCTGTCATGAAATGAAGCAAGACTGACAGGCGAAGATAGCAAAGAAGTCGAATGAGAAGGAACACTGGAGACAGTGGTGATGTGCTGATGGGAGCTGTCACTGAAAATCCCATTTCTAACTTATTATAAAGCTATTTCAGAACACAGCCGAGTCTCACATGTAAAGCTTTCCTCCTTAACCCTTTTGTTCAGGATGAATAGGCATTGGAAAGCACTCAAGCATCAGATTCTGTGCTGCTTAAGTTCAGCGTCCCCACGAGAAAACAGCTTCTTATGATTTTTCTATTAAACAAATCGGAGCACTGTAATAGCCTTCAGCAAAGTTCACTTCCGTCAATATAATTTCAGATGAAAAGAGCATATTTGTGTCAGGAGGCAGTGATTTAATCTGGCCCGGTAGAATTCTTATTCATAGATCCAGATTCAATTGAAGCCATTCTTCTTAATGGGCTGTTTATTGCTTTTTCTAAAAATACAGAAAGGTACAAACAGAAACTCCACAGTCGGAACAGCATGAGAGGAAGAACGCTCACTGACTGATTAACATAATCGGCAATTGGAAAAACTCCCAAATTAGATTATCTTGAAATGTACTGAAGACATTTGCGCTGTGTTTGTTCACATTTTGCCCTGAAAACAATGCCGTTCAGATGATGTTAACCATTATAAAGCACCGGAAATTAAGTAGTAAGCCTGTGGGTTTATCTACATTGAAATGAACTTGCGTAGGTGCGTTTATACACGCTCACAAACACAGAAAGTGTCTTAATTGAGTTCAGGTCATTTCAGGTAAGAGAGATAACAACATTATGAGGAAAATGTACTTCTTTATTGAAGAAACTGTCACTGAGTCATGGCTGCTGTAATTCAAAGAGGATATACGTTAAGAAATATGCATAAACCCCTGGACTAATAGTAATTTTAATGGATTTTCAACACATTTTTTGTTCTTTTTTTTCCGTGTTTATGTACTAAACAAATCCTTGGTGGTGATTCTTCAGACAACTGTGAAAACACTTGTTTTCACCTTCTTGCCGAGTGACATTGTGTGTGTGTGTGTGTGTGTGTGTGTGTGTGAGAGAGAGATAAAGCGTGAGAGAGAAAGAAAGGGAATGAGAAAGACTGAAGTGTTATTCCTTGGTTGTTTATATTGAACAACAAAAGAACAATAGGTGTAGTGCTTGGGACAAGGCTGAAATGATTGCATTGTCAAGGGAAATATTGTTTACAAACATTCGAATAGGTTCAGTGTACATGAGTTAAAGGCACTGTGTCCCAATTCACATACTATGTATGTGTTACAATTACGAAGCCAAATATCATTAAAATTAGTATTCTGAAATAAGCTAAACGGTATACTAATTTGCAAAGTGCCTCCATGTACCTTTTTTTGCCTGCAAACTATGGTAGCCTGTAGCCGCCACTGAATAAAAAAATATTTTTTATTTTATTATTTAGACCTTTTTTCTCTGATATTTGAGATAACTCGCAATTCTGACATTTTCTTAAAATTACGAGATATAAACTCAAAATTCTGACTTTTGTGTCACAATTGTGAACTCGCAACTGCGACTTGTAAAGTCAGAATCGCAAGATATGAACTCCAATTCTAAGAAAGTAAGTCAGAATTGCGAGATATAAGCTCACAATTATGAGTTATAAAGTCAGAATTGCGAGATATGAATTCACAAATTTGACTTTTTTTTCTCATAATTGTGATAAACTCGCAACTGCGACTTGTAAAGTCAGAATCGCAAGATATGAACTCCAATTCTGAGAAAGTAAGTCAGAATTGCGAGATATAAGCTCACAATTATGAGTTATAAAGTCAGAATTGCGAGATATGAATTCACAAATTTGACTTTTTTCTCATAATTGTGATAAACTCGCAACTGCGACTTGTGAAGTCAGAATTGCAAGATATAAACTCCAATTCTGAGAAAGTAAGTCAGAATTGTGATATACATTTTTTACTTTTTTTCTCTCAAAATTGCGTGATATAAACTAGCATTTACAAGAACAAAGTCAGAATTCTGCAATTCTGATGTATTTTCTCAATAAATGCGAGTTTGTCTCTTGCAATTCAGACTTTTTTCCACACAATTTCAAGTTTGTATCTCACAATTTTGACTTTTTGCACAATTCTGACAATTCAGAATTGTAAGATATAAACTCACAACTGAGATTTATAATGTTAGAATTGCAAGATATAAACTTCAATTCTGTGGAAGTAAGAACACAAATGTAACTTTTTTTTCTCATTTTATGAGAAATAAACTAGTATAAGGTATAAAGTCAGGGTTGCAAGATGTAAACTCCAGTTCTGAGAAAGTAAGTCAAAATTGCGAGATATAAACTTGCAATTATGAGTTATAAAGTCAGAACAATATATGAACTGACAATTTTGACTTTTTTTCACAGCATTGTGATATAAAGAAAAAGAATTCTGAAAATTTTATCTCGTAAATGCGATTTTGTGTATCGCATTTCAGACTTTTTTTCTCACAATTTCAAGTTTATATCTCACAATTCTGACTTTTTAAAACTCTAATTCTGAGAAAGTAAGTCAGAATTGTGATATATAAACTCGTTATTATGAGTTATAAAGTCAGAATTGCAATATAAACTCACAATTTTGACTTTTTTCTCGAAATTGCATGACATAAAATAACATTTACAAGAACAAAGTCAGAATTCTGCAATTTTTACTCAGAATTGCAAGATATAAATTCGCAATTTTGAGTTATGTTAAATTTTGAGAGGAAAAAAAATGATATGTTCTGACAAATGTGAGTTTATATCTCACAATTCTTGCAAATAACTTGCAAATCTGAACTTCGAAATAAACTCGCAATTCTGAGAAAAAATGGCATTGTGTGTTTATACCTCAGAATTGTAAGTTTGTATCATTCAATTCTTAAAAAAAAAAAAAATCAGAATTGTGAGAGAAAAGTCGCAATTACCTTTTTCTATTTTTTTATTCAGTGTCGGAAACAGCATGCTGTACAGTACACTGGACTGTAAAAAAAAAAACTATAAAATGTCATAAAATACAGCGAACATTCAGCTTTGCTTAGCCATAATGTCAAAAAGCCACAAAGTCGACATGAATTGCTTTTTGCAACCCATTTTACTTTTGCCATGTGACATTTATGAGTGAAACAGGAGAGATAAAAGAAAAGGAAAGTGTGGGGAATTGCCTGAATTGTATAAACTAGACTTTATATAGCAGAAAGGAAGCAGACTGAATGCCTGTTTGCTAAAACCCTGTCTTTAATAGGTTTTTTTTGGCTGTTGGTTAACAATGTCTATTACAGATCAGTAACCTGGAGATTTTACATTAAATTTGCATTAAAGAGATAGTCCACCCAAAAATGAAAATCCTGTCAACATTTTCTCACCCACATGTGAAGCAACATGTGGGTGAGAAAATGTTGACAGGATTTTCATTTTTTGAAGCAAAACCTGTATAACTGTCTAACTGTGCAAAGATGTTTTGAAGAATGTTGGTAACTAAACAGTTTCAGCTTATCTTCTTTTGTGTTCTGCAGAAGAAAGAAATGCATACAGGTTTGGAAAGAGACATGAGGGTGGGGATTTTCATTTTTGAGTAGACTATGCAGTTAAGGATGTAAAGAGTGTCCATTTTGGTTTTGTGTTAGCTGTACAGATTTGTTTGAAGGTACACACTTGTTTACACTCTAACTCAATACCTCAGTAATGATTCTTTTTAATCAGGCTCTGCAAACTATTGGTGACAGCAGACGGGGCTGGCAGAATGTTGAGGGGGTTTTGATCACTTACTTGTCTTCAAGCATCTCTGAACTTCTCTGTGCAGCTCCACCCACCGCACCAATTTAAGAGCATGACTCATAAAGCCGTAGGAGCATGATATCACTGCTAAAAAGTTGCTTTAAGTCTAAAAAATCCCCCCAAAACCAGCAGGATTTACCAGTGAGGACAGGTCAAAATATATAAAGATGTCTGTTGTTGATACGCCTGCAGCAGAGCCGGCCCTCCCTATAGGCGAACTAAGCGGCTGCTTAGGGCCCCGCCGCCACTAGGGGGCCCCCACTAGTGATCCAAGTCATTACGTTGCAAAGCGCGTGGCTGTCACTAACCAAGTTTCCATCCAGTTTTCGAACTTTTTTGTTAATCGACAAAGAGAATATGCGTAAAATAAACCTGCGAAATTTGCTGTCCAACCGGCCTTTTACCGATAAAATGGTGTGCATAATGACCTCATCCCTAAAAAAAAAAAAGAAACCGTGACATAAGATTTGGTGTATCGCAAAAAAAAAAAAAAAAAAAAAAAAAAATTGCCCTTGAGCTGTTTCCATACATAATTTCGCCTATATTGCGTAAATTATATAGGCTAGTAGCCTGTTCTTTATCCATTTGAAACAAAACCTAATACTAAATGTAAGTGTCAAGAGGTATTTTTTTTTTTTACTTTGTTAGACTATTTACTTGATCATCAACAATAATCATAAAAAGGAGCAGTTGTATTTCTATCATTTTTTCTGATTAACTTTTAAATAGGAATGTTAATTTCGATTATTTCTCCTGACAACCGACGGTCATTTTTAACCGTTAACCGACAAGGTTATGTTAAAGTACAATTAAATGAAATTTTAATTAATACGCGGCTGTGACCCATAAAAAATACCTAAATTTGTTTTCCATGGATTAATTTTATACACGCAAAAAGCAGCATAAACAACAGAATGTGAGGATTCACATGGTCACGCACCTGCAGCGATTCTGCAAATGGAGGAAAACATTATAAAAGCTATATAAAAGAAACAAATAGATATGCAAAATATATTTTTCTAAATAAATAATGAATTAACAAAACGAAAAAAAACGTGAAACAATTAGTAGCCTATATCAACCTATGCAGAATTTAGTTTCTTTTTTCTGATGCGCTTTTGAGAAAGCGGCATCCTTTTTGTTTTCTTTTTTACAAAAGCAGACTGTTTGTTTTTAATGTGAATGTGCATAAATAAAATAAATATTTAGAATAGTTTGGAATAATGTCTTACTACTCTTATATGACCACAAACGAAGGAGTAGGCTATTGTAAGTTTCTTCCACTTTTATAAGGGGGAAAAAAATCAAGTGAGCGTGCTGGCGCCTCCTGCGCGCAGTTAAGCATTAGGCTACTAACTGGATCGACAACGCGGCTTCATTGTCAAAATAAAATACAGTCAAACATATTGAAAAACATGCTGTTTTATTTCCTCTCATTTTAGGACAAATCATTTAAATTTAATGGAATGATACTCATAACACAAGAACAAAAATATAAGAAGCTACTAACAAGCCAAAATGAGTTAATTTAAAATGTTGTACTTATCATTCCAATATCCACATAAAACAAGATTTTCAGAACAAAATGAATACATTTTAACTTGCAACGTAGCCTACTAAAGGAACATTAAATTAAGATATGTATGTTTGAGAGGTAACTTGTCAGTTTAATCAAATGAATATGATTTATGCGTTTTTTGAACTGGAAAACGGTGCTTTAACATTAGCAACACGAACAGGGACGCTGCCTCACATTTATTTGCCTCTCTACAAAAAGTGTTTCCAAACAGATTTTTGTGACATTTGAAGTATGGATTAAGAATTAATGTTCTAAAGTTAAACGAAAAAAGATTGTTTTGACACATAAGAAATTTAATCGACAAGGCATTTCCATCAGCTATGTCGAAAGCGCAAATTCCGAAGCTTTACATGTTTTTTTGTTTTTTTTTTGTTTTGTTTTTTTTTCCCACAAAAAAAATCTTTGGATGGAAACCTGGCTACTGGCAATACTCGATTTTTTTGCATGCTTTTGCAAGGCAGGGCCCCAAAATTATCCTGCTTAGGGCCCCCAGATGAACAGGGCCGGCCCTGGCCTGCAGTCAGCGTTTTTCTTTGCTCAGATATAATGCAATGTCAGATGTCAAGAATGCTTCTCAGTGTGGCAATTTGATTCCAACGGTTAAGCCCCTGCTACATGGGAAACTGGAAATTCAGGCTTTTTAGTTGTGAATACAATGCTGTGTTGTTTAAACCTTATGTTGTTTAAAGGGATTTTTCACCCATAACCGAAAATCAATTGCTCACCCTCATGTCGTTACAAACTCCTAAGATCTTTGTTCATCTTCGGAACACAAATTGAGAGTTTTTTGATGAAATCCGAGAGCTTTCTGACCCTGCATACTATAGACAGCAATGCAACTGACACATTAAAGGCCTCGAAAGGTAGTAAGGGTTCTTTATAGTAGATTTATCTAGATTTATAGTAGACAATTTATCTTTAAAGAATTGTTCTCTCAGAGGTTTACATTGCATCACTGTGAAAACCCCTATTGGAAGTGTTTATGGAACAGCCAAGGTAATGAAATGCGTAAGGAATAATTGACTTCGGGCCGTAGAATTCTCAGAAAATAATGCACACCCAAGGTGGTGATGCGGTCACTACGCGATTTCGCAGAAATTCTACGGCCTGAAGTCAATTATTCCGCTTATACTACAGCAAAGTCCTTTTAAGACAAGTCATGTCACTCGGCGGCCATCTTTGAAACGCTACTCGGGCATTCAAGTGCAACTCTTATCTCTTTGAATGGGGAAACATCAAATTCTCCAAAACTGTTCACCAACCTCACGATTAAATTTCATATTTTAAATCTGCAAAGAAATCCAACAAGAACTGCCTCATAAATATGGTTCCTTGTGCTCCAATAGCGTTAAAAAAGCGCTTATTTTTCTGGCTAAATGAGCCAGTGCGCGCATGCGCAGTACTGAGCTCACGTCTCAGAGCGCCGATTGTTTCTATAGCAACCGGGACTTAAGTTCTAACGTCAGCTGCAGTGACGCGCTGACTTTACTAATCAACGATTGGCTCTTTCACTAAGAAGGCGGAGCTTCGCGGCCATGATGACCGTTGCATTGTTCCCCATTCAAAACTACACGAGTGACATGTCTTTGGTATTCTATAGTCTTTGACTACAGTTACCACACCTCAAGACATCGATCAAATGATATATTTCAAGACATTCGTCCCGTTTTTATCCTTAAAACGCTATTGTGAGTAGGATTAATTTCTTACGCAGCTCATTCAACAGCTTCGTTGCTAGTTCCAAAACGTCATTTTAGAACTAGTAACGACGCTTGGGCTGTTAATAGCAAAATAATGCCGTTAATAATGAAGTTTAGACAGACCGAAAGACAAGCAGACAGACGGAAAGAGTGAGGGAGAGAAACTAAATGTATGACTTCACCTCTCTCACGTCTGTGTCTCTCAAGGGTGACTGGCAGCATCGTCTCTACTAACAGTTAAACTTTAAGTTCATTTTCTTCAAGACCACGCCGTTGTTAACTCGCTTGTGAGAGCGGACATGTCGTTTTTAAGTTGTTAATCGTCAGAGCAGCGCTAACAACATTAGCGCGGATGCTAACGCGAGTGCAAACTGTAACTTTATGTGTGTGCATCTGTGAGGTGAGTGAGAGAGGGCGAGAGAAATAGAGTTTGTGCTTTCCGTACATAATAAAACGTAATATAGTGAGGAAAAAAACATGGAAATAATCTGTCGTTTTTATCCTGATGTTTATTGTTTACTGTATTTATTAGTTTGGCCAGTGTCATTGTGGGTTTGAGTTATTTTGCTGTTTTGGGCTGTAAGGTCCTTTGAAATAACTGAAATCGTATGGCGAAGTGATATAGACATGCACTGCGGTCTAAAGCTGCCTGGAACTACGTTCGCCGTGCGTTTCCCTGAATATAATGCACACCTCTAGAGCGTTCGTCAGCCAATCAGATTCAAGCATTCAACAGCCCTGTAGTATAACTACAAATAAACACTGTGAATGTGCAATTGAGGTCAAAAGTTTACATACACCTTGAAGAATCTGTAAAATGTTTAATATTTTTCCAAAATAAGAGAGATCATACAAAATGCTTGTTATTTTTTATTTAGCACTGACCTGAATAAGATCTTTTACATAAAAGACGTTTACACAGTCCACAAGAGAAAATAATAGTTGAATTTATAACTATGACCCCATTCAAAACTTTACATACTCTTGATTCTTAATGCTGTGTTGTTAGCTAATTGATCCACAGCTGTGTTTTTTTTTTTTTTTTTTGTTAAGTGATAGTTTGAGTCTCTTCTTGTCCTGAACAGTTAAACATGCTGCTGTTTTTCAGAAAAAATTCTTCAGGTCCAACAAAGTCTTCATTTTTGTGTATTTGAACCCTTTTCAACAATAACTGTACAATTTTGAGATCCATTTTTTTCACACTGACGAACTCATATGCAACTATTACAGAAGGTTCAAATGCTCACTGATGCTTCTGAAGGAAAAAAAGCCTCTAGAGCTGGAGGTGGAAACTTGACTTTGAAGGTTAGGGTAAATTTAACATTTTGTCTTTTGGGAAACATGTAAGAAATAAGAAAAGAAAAAAATGTAGCCTAAACACTTTGTTCAAAAGTTTACACCCCCAGGCGTGTAACGCACCCTTAATGCGTTGTTTTTCCTTCTGGAGCATCAGTGAACCTTCTGTAATAGTTGCATATGAGTCCCTCAGTTGTCCTCAGTGTGAAAAGATGGATCTCAAAATCATACAGTCGTTGTTGGAAAAAGTTCAAATACAGAAAATGCTGAAAACCAAAGAATTTGAGGGACCTGAAGGATTTTTCTGAAGAGCAGCAGGCAGTTTAACTGTTCAGGACAAACAAGGGACTTCTGTACAACTATCACTGAAACAAAAAAAAGAAACCTCTGTGGATCATTCAGGTAACAACAGTATTAAGAATCAAGCGTATGTAAACTTTTGAACACGGTCATTTTTATAAATTCAACTGTTGTTTCCTTTTGTGAACTATACGTAAATTTCTTTTATGTGAAATATCTTATTCAGCTTAGTACTAAATGAAAAATAACATGCATTTTGTATAATCCCTGTTATTTTGGTAAAGTAAATTAACATTTAGCAGATTTAGCAAGGTGTATATAAACTTTTGACCTCAACTGTATGTATGTGCCACTTTGTAGGAGCTAAGCAAACATAATGGTGTGTGTGTGTGCGTGCGTGCGTGCGTGCGTGCGTGTGTGTGAGACCCTATGAGTCTACAGCTCTGTCAATATGCCAGGCTTAGAACCTCAAGCCAAGTAGCCTGAAACTGTTCACAGCTGCTGCAGGAGACCAAATGTCATTGGTGAAGCCTCCTGCTGATGGAAATAACACAATTATTGATGGTTAAGGTGAGGACCATGAAACCCTGCCCACTCAAAAGGAATAGTTAATTTTTTTTTCAGGCTTTTCTTGTGAGATTTGCACACAATTTTATGAATTTAGTTCGGTTTAAGTACCCTAAATGATTGACTAAATAGAGGAATCAAAGGTTTCAGACACTTAACAGCTGTACTTTCTTAGTCAAGTCTATTTTAGGCTGTCTTGCTGTAATTTCACAAGCTGTGAAAGACATTAGGCCGTGACACATGAAGTGTGCATGTGCTTTCCTCTCTCCCGCAGGGAAGTGGTGAATGCCTAGGTTCACTTTACTGTATTGTCTGAGAAATGGCCCCGAATTGGCAGCTATTATAGTTTGTCTATATTGCAATGGCTTTTAAGCGAAAGAATAAATTATATTAAAAATTATATTAAATGTATAATAAGACTTTGCCTTGTAACAAGGCATCAGAGATTAAAGAACAGCTTCTTCATGTGCCAAAAACAATGCTGATCTTTAGTATCGTCTACACTTTATGGATTTTCAGAATCTTTCTGGGTTTTTGAAGAAAACATTCCAGGATTTTTCTCCAAAAAGTGGACTTCAATGAGGATCAAGGGGTTGAAGGTCCAAATTGTTTCAATGCAACTTCAAAGAGCTCTACACGATCCCAAGGAGGAATAAGAGTCTTATCTAGCGGTCACTTTCTAAAAAAAAATACAATTTTTATATACTTTTTAACCACAATCTTAGCTCAAGCAAGTCACTTGACCGCCAATTGCTCCTGTGGTTGGTGTGCTGAGAGTCACTTTAGATGAATGTGTGATTTGCTCAATGACAAGGAACGAGTAAGTAGAGTTCTCTGAGGTGCTTTTATGGCTCGAGGGCCGTGTTGTGCATCCAGTCGTCGTTAACATGATGTGCTAGTGCAGTGTCTGTTCCTGTGAGGAGATCCGGTGTCATTTGTTGTTTACTTCAGCATCTGAATTACGCTGGTCGAAAGATCAGCCATGTGCTGGGATGGACAAGATGTTTGAGTGGCTTTTTTCTTCACACTTTCATCACATTAGCACGAACAGAGTCTTAATGAGCTGTCAGCAAGCTGCTGCCTCTCCGGGGGCCAACCTCTTCTGAACGTCTCAGGAGGGTGGACTTCTGTGTGCGCTCGTCGTCCTGCCATCCTCCGCTTGGCGAAGGGTGAAATGGCTTAAGACAAGAGTATTATTTTTATGGCACTCTAACCATTCCAAACTAAACTGAATCATCTCCTCTGCAAATGTTTTGGTTTCAAGTCCATCTGTCTCTGCGTGCTTGGTGCGCAGTTGACATGGGCTTTGCTGGTGGCTTTTTACACACCCACTCAGAGTGAGAAGACTAGTCTCATATATATAATGTCAATAAGCGTGATCCTTTAATCTCCCAATGCCTATAGGACTGTTCATTTGTAGTCCTAAACCCCTGAAGAGTATTTTTGAGCTTTGGGTTCCCTTAGGAGTTTCAAGAATAGTGGTTTTTGATTTATGAGGAAAATAAGGTCTATGGTTAACATTACTTCAAGGAAACTTCACATTCTGTTCTACAACATAAATTGATTCTACAACCACAGTTACACTACAACAAAGATGTCAGGTTCCATGCTTATGGAATGGCCCAGGGCCGGAAATGAACTTTTTTACCCATCCTAGGTGTATACGACTTCCTTCTTTCAGACTAATACAGTCTGAGTTGTATTAAAAATGTCCTGGCTCTTTCAAGCTTTATAATGGCAGTGAATGGGCATTGAGATTCTGAAGTCCAATAAAGTGCATCCATCCATCATAAAAAGTACTCCACACAGCTCTAGGGGGTTAATAAATGCCTTCTGAAGCAGATCAGTGTGTTATTGTAATAAAAATACCTAAATTTAAAATATTATAAATCATAATCTCGAGCTGTCATACGTGTGTTCATGAGAGTGCCAGCAGTTCCAGCAGATGATGTAGGCATAATGTTCTTGTGATAACCAAGTCTCCTTTTGGATTATATGAAAATCCTCCAACATTATTATTATTATTATTTTTTTTTATAAATCCTTATTTTGTATGACAGTTAGCAGAATCTGTTTTATAAAGCTTTAATTATGGATATTTTTCTTACACAAACTGCTTCAGAATAGGGCTGGGTGATTCTTTCGATTTTTTTGATTAATTCGAATTTACGTTTTAAGACGATTTAATTTTTTTATTAAATCGAGGTATCGCGATATATATATATATATATATATTCAGAACGGAAAACAACGCGTTCTGGTAAAATAAAAAATAACGCGAGTCACTAAGGGGACATCTTGATAGCTGCTTGCTAGCAAGTTAGCCTGTTACATTACAGTACATACAATTTCACTTACCACATAAACAGGGTAGAGAGATGATTGAAGACAATGGCGAATTATTTGCATATCAGGGCTCTAGAGTCTGACTATAACACTATTGCCTGATTTTGCTCTATTTCGTCGTCAGAAGTAATCTGAAACAAGTCACAGCTGAGCCGCTGCGCATCTCCACTCAAACACAGCGGTGTTTCGTTTATGAATGAACGTGCGTTTTTAAACGAATCTAGTGAAATGATTCAATTTTCCATTCATAGAGAGTCACTTGCTTTATTCTTGAATGAACCATCCGTTCAAACGAATCAAATGTATGAAATGATTCAGTAATTGAATCAGTGCCTTACCACCACCTGCTGGCAGATCGTTTCAGTTTTTTAAATCATTTAATATTTCTGTGTTCAAAATTGTATTTTTTTGTATACGATATAAGTGCAAGAGAAAAGCATGGCAATATATATTTTCCTCCCATCTTATATTTATTTGTCTTACAAACATTTACTGTGTCTGGTATGATAAGAATGGGGCCTGGTGGAAAGCGATCACTGATGCAGTTGCAATGTATATTGCAAAATATATGGTGCCCATATATTGTGGAAAAGCTGGGGTTTCTTTACATGCTAAAAGAAGTGGGGGGGGGAAATCGATTTAAATCGTAAATCGGATTTTTTTGTGAAAAAAATCGGGGATTTAATTTTTAGGCCATATCGCCCAGCCCTACTTCAGAAGACCTGGGGCCATGTGGAGTACTTTTTATGATGGATAAATGGACTCATAATCTCAACGCCCTTTCGCTGTCATTATAAAGCTTGAAAGAGCCAGGACATTTTTTGATATAACTCTGATTGTATTCGTCTGAAAGAAGAAAGTGATATACAACTAGTATGGTTTAAGGCTGAGTAAATCACGGCGTAAGTTACATTTTTGGGTGAACTATCCCTTTGTACCAGTGTCTTTTTGTTGGATTGTCAAATACTTTTTTGTTTGCTTCAAATCAAAGTTTGAAATTACATAGAACTCTTTAAGTAAGGCTTTACCAGCGGAGACAGCAGGAGAATCAGTACCTATATTTTAGGTGTATATATATATACACATACATACATACATACATACAGGTGCTGGTCATATAATTAGAATATCTTCAAAAAGTTGATTTATTTCACTAATTCCATTCAAAAAGTGAAACTTGTATAATGTATACATTCATTCCACACAGACTGATATATTTCAAGTGTTTATTTCTTTTAATTTTGATGATTATAACTGACAACTAATGAAAACCCCAATTCAGTATCTCAGAAAATTAGAATATTGTGAAAAGGTTCAGTATTGAAGACAGCTGGTGCCAGACTCTAATCAGCTAATTAACTCAAAACACCTGCAAAGGCCTTTAAATGGTCTCTCAGTCTAGTTCTGTAGGCTACACAATCATGGGGAAGACTGCTGATTTGACAGTTATCCAGAAGACGACCATTGACACCTTGCACAAGGAGGGCAAGACACAAAAGGTCATTGCAAAAGAGGCTGGCTGTTCACAGAGCTCTGTGTCCAAGCACATTAATAGAGAGGCGAAGGGAAGGAAAAGATGTGGTAGAAAAAAGTGTACAACCAATAGGGATAACCGCACCCTGGAGAGAATTGTGAAACAAAACCCGTTCAAAAATGTGGGGGAGATTCACAAAGAGTGGACTGCAGCTGGAGTCAGTGCTTCAAGAACCACAGGGTTTCAGCTGTCACATTCCTTGTGTCAAGCCACTCTTGAACAACGTTCAACAGCGTCTCGTCTGGGCTAAAGACAAAAAGGACTGGACTGCTGCTGAGTGGTCAAAAATTAGGTTCTCTGATGAAAGTAAATTTTGCATTTCCTTTTGAAATCAGGGTCCCAGAGTCTGGAGGAAGAAAGGAGAGGCACAGAATCCACATTGCTTGAGGTCCAGTGTAAAGTTTCCACAGTCAGTGATGGTTTGGGGTGCCATGTTATCTGCTGGTGTTGGTCCACTGTGTTTTCTGAGGTCCGAGGTCAACGCAGCTGTATACCAAGGACGTATTAGAGCACTTCATGCTTCCTGCTGCTGACCAACTTTATGGAGATGTAGGTTTCATTTTCCAACAGGACTTGACACCTGCACACAGTGATCAACGGGTTAAAAATCCAAATTGCAGTAGTTCGACTTCACATATTGCGCAATCAAAAGGTCATATGGAAAGGTCAAAATGGAAAGGTCATATGCAAGGCATATGCAGAAGTACAGACCTACTGTAACCGACTTAAAAAGTGTACGTGTAAAGAAAGTCAAACGTTCCTTTACAAAAGAAAGGTAAAACAACAATGTCGATTTTGAAAAAGAGATGGAGTGCACAGTTTGCACCTTCAACCCATTGGCTGACACTGAAATATGGAGAAAAAATGTTTTCCTCAAAAAAAACCTTTTAACTAAAGAAAGAAAGACATAAACATTTTGGATGACATGGGGCTGGCTAAATTATCAGGAAATGTTTATTCTGGAAGTGAACTGATCTTTTAAGTAAAGGCATTCAGCAGATTCAAAATTCACATGTGAGGTACTGTATAACTGACTCCAATAAACCAAAGACCTTATTTTACTCACAGAAACCTTCTAAAAACCTGTAAGAAGTTCCCAAGGGAGCCCATAGTGAATTAGCCTCTGGGTTAGTCTACAAATTGACGTCAAACTGTGACCCATCACATACAGTCTGCTGGTCAAAGTAAGAAAGACGTCTTGATGACTCTCTTGAGTAATACTGGAGGGTTGTTTCCTGCCTGCAGTGGAATGAATCACAGTGGTGTCTGTGTTTTTTATGCAAAAGTCAAATTAATGGGGCAGTGTGTTTATTTGTTTGCTTGCTTCAGTGTTAAATTTAGCTTGTCTGTATGTGTGCTTGCTTTTGAGAATTGTCTGTGGTGTATGCGCTTTTTCGTGCCTGGAATTTGCATGTATTGTTTAGTCAGACTGAGATCCATCAGTTATCAGATATTATTTCAAATGTCGCAGAGATATCATGGCAGTGTCCTGTCTGATGTCACTGTTGACAGATACTGGGAGAGTCATACTAGACTTTTTTTTACAGTGCTGACAGGTTGTCATTTCCCGGCACCTCGGTGAAAACTGTGTATGGATGTACGGCTTTCTGGTAAGATGAGGTCTAATGTCATCATGTCTCTAGGAACGTACCACTGGTCTGTTGATTAAACCAGACTGCAGTTTCTGTATTATTTATCAGCCGAAGGTGAGACGTCTAATGTCAGTGGAAGATCTTATACAAGACCTGTTGGCTGACTGCAAGAGACTCTGCTGGATTTGCTAGCCCGTCCACCTCCTGTGCGCTTGTCTCAGTGTGATGTGGATCGACTTTGCATATGATCTGCATTGATTTTGTTTTTGTCATTGTACAAAGATAGCTTCATGCAGGCAGCTGAGGTACAATGAGTTCCTCTGGGAGTGAGAAATGAATCAGTGCGCAACTGATAGCTGAGGGCATGCGCTAAATCTAACACAGATGGTGCCGAGATTCTAATCAGCTTTTACATTTACATAATAAGGAATAATTCACAATAAGTTTAAATTTTTCCTACATTCCTTTCCTGAAGCATGTTCAGGTAACCTCATTGTTGTCATATGATTGAGGCTGAAAAAACAACAATTGAAAACTAATGATTTTGATGTTCAATTCTGTAAGCGTTTCATGACAGGTGAATGAAATACTAAAATACTCCCATTCTTGAAAGAATGACTTTTTGAGTTGCTCTTCTATTAAATTTGTCCCTGAAAATTCATCTCTGAAGTTAATCTCACAATTATCTCGCAACTTTTTATCTCACAATTCAGACTTTTTTTGTTTACATTTCGCAGCTCTTTTTTTATTTTTTAGAATTGCATGACAAATTGCAATTCTGACTTTTTTTCAGAATTGCAATGCAAACTTGCGATTGTGACTTTTTTCTAAGAATTACGTGATGCATACATGCAATTCCGATTTTTTATTTTTTTTGAATTGCATGACAAACTTGCAATTCTGACTTTTTTTTTTTCTTAGAATTGCGTGATCCAAATGTGCAATTCTGGCTTTTTTCCTTAGAACTGCATGGTACAAACTCATTATTCTGACTTTTTTTTAGAATTACGTGATACAAGTGTGCAATTTTGACTTTTTTTTCTCCAGAATTTTGTACAAATGTAGAATTGCATGATACAAATGAGAAATTCAGACTCTTTTTTTTTCTCAGAACTGCGTAACACAAACGTGCAGTTCTGGCTTTTTTCTCTGAGAATTGCATGATACAAGCCATACAAAATTTATTTTCTCAGAATTGCGTGATGCAAGCTTGCATTTCTGCCTTTTTCTCAAAATTGCGTGATACAAACTTGCAATTCTGACTTTTTTTCTTAGAATTTGCATATATGAACTAGCAAATTCCAACGTTTTTCTTAGAATTGCATGATACAAACTTGCAATTCTGACTTTTTTTCTAGAATTGTGAGATACAAATTTACAATTGAGACTTTTTTCATAGAATTGTGGGACAAACTTGCAACTCTAACTTTTTTTAGAATTGCGTGATACAAGCCTGCACTTGCAAGTTATAAAGTCAGGATTGTGAGATATAAATTGCAATTCTGAGAAATTAAGTCAAAGAAATTAAAATGAGATATAAACTAGCAATTGCAAGTTATAATTGCGAGTCACATTCAATGGAGAAAAAAGACTGATATCTTCTCAGAATTGTGAGTTTATATCTCACAATTCTCACTTAATAACTCGCAGTTTTGTTGTAAAGTCAGAATAGTGAGATATAAAATTGCAATTCTGCTTTTTTCCGCCCTCAGAATTCTGTTTTTTCAATTTCAAGTTTATATCACACAATTCTGAGAAAAAAAAGTCAGGATTGCAAATATACATCTCGCAATTCTGATTTTGTAAGTCTCAATTTTTCTCTCAATTTTAACTCTCAAGTTTAACTCTCAAAGAAGTCAGAAGTCTGAGTTTGTGTGATGCAATTCTAATTCTAAAAAAAAAGACAGAATTGTTATGAAAGATTTTTATTCAGTGGCGAATACACACTCCCAATTATGACTTTTTCTCAGAATTGCATGATACAAACTAGCTATTCTGACTTTTTTCCCTTAGAACCGCGTAATACAAATGTGCAGTTCTGGCTTTTTTTCTCTCAGAATTGCGTGATACAAACCTTGCAATTCAGAATTGCATTATATAAACTCGCAATTCCACATTTATTCATAGAATTGCGTGACACAAACTTTTAATTTAAATTTTTAATTTCTTGCAATTCTGCCTTTTTTCTCAGAATTGCGTGATAGAAATGTGCAATTCTGAAGTTTTCCTTAGAATTTGCACATACAAACTTGTAATTCTGATGTTTCTCTTAGAATTGCATGATACAAACTTGCAAATTAGACTTTTTTTCTCAGAATTGCGTGATGCTAACTTACAATTCAGACTTTTTTTTTTCTTAGAACTGTGTGACAAACTTGCAGTTCTGATTTTTATTATTATTATTTTTTTTAGAATTGCGTGATACAAACCCACAATTGCAATTCTGAGAAATTAAGTCAAAATTGACATAAACTAGCAATTGCAAGTTATAATTGCGAGTCACATTCAATGGGGAAAAAATGATATCTTCTCAGAATTGTGAGTTTATATCTCACAATTCTCACTTAATAACTCGCAGTTTTGTTGTAAAGTCAGAATAGTGAGATATAAACTTGCAAATCTGCTTTTCCCCCCCTCAGAATTCTCACAATTGAGTTTTTTCAATTTCAAGTTTATATCACATAATTCTGAGGAAAAAAAGTCTGATTCTAATTTTGGAACTCGTGATTTCGAGTTTATGTCTTGTTATGAAAAGAACTCAGAAGTCTGATCATGCAATTCTAAGAAAAAAGTCTTTTTAGATTTTATTAGTGTTTAATATTTCATTTATTGGTCAAAATGTAATTTTAATCTATTTAATCTATTGATATTTAATTTAATTTATCATTCAAACTAGCCAACACCTACTTTTGTTTTCTTTTTTATTTATTTAAACATTTTCTTGTTTTATTTATCTGCTGATATATTAGGTGATGTAATCACGATCAGAGATCTTCCCCTCAGTAAAATCCAATCACAGATGGGCACCGGAGACATATTTGAGATGCACGCCAATATCCGCTGTAAATGTCAGTTGGTCTCGACTGACCACTTGTGATCTGATTACCCAAAGTAAATGTAAACAAGGCCCACGAGAATGAAATCCTTCCAGTACCTCAGAAAACAGAGTGATTTTTCAATATAAAAGACAGCCAGAAGCTGGACACAATTTTTATTCAAAAATAAGAAGGAATTGCATTACCCAGCTGGATTTGAGCTCTCATTTTAATTTTAAATATTCTTTTATTGTTTACTTCTTGTCTGTAAAATGTTGCTATACAGGTGTAACCAACATAACGCAGCGCCACTTAGTCTCTCAGTTGTGTTTCTGTGTAAATATAGGTTGTGTTTGCTGCCATGGGAGCCAGTGTCTCAGCTGGGCGCATCAGCAACAACGTTCCACATTTTTGGCCTGTCACTCATTGTAAGCTCTTGTGACTAGGGGTGGGCGGTACACCGGTGTCATAGTCATCACCGGTGTGAGATTGCGCCACGACATGGATTTTCTAATACCGTCAATACCGGTATATTTAAAACATTAAATTTTCTTCAAACGTTCAGTTGTGGTCTGAATACCTGTCCTTATATATATCTTGTTGTAAATAAAAAAGTAAAACATATTCGTATCAGCTTTGCAGGTGGTAAAAGGGGAGTGGCCATTAAACGACTGGTGAAACATCGTGAAAGGTCGGCCCTGTAGCCTATACCAGGGGCGGAGTGGCAATCGGGACGACCGGGACTTTTCCCGGTCGGCCGGCAAAAGGATTTACACAGCGGATCACAAATTGAGCAGGCGCGAGGCGAACGCGACCGGCCTGTTAACTTTTACTTTCGATTTTGTAAAGGGAGCAGCACGTCTTATAATAGATATTTGTCAGTGAGTACAAGATTGCAACAAATCCTCCAGTCTATTTTTGTCATCTCTCTTTACTTTCGACCCGTGATCATTCAAATCTAAAGGTCATTGTACACTGAGTCCGATTTTCGTATGCGTTTTTTTTTTTTTTAGTTTTCTCATATTCGCCATCCTTATCAAAATGCTTATTATGGATGTGAAAATGCAGAAAATCAAACACGATCCAAATTTTTTTTATGACGGACGAAAGTTTCAGAGGCAGTGTGTAAACTCTATTAACATAACCTGTATTTTTTTTAACGTGCAAAAATGTCGGACGAAAATTTCGTACTCATGTGTGCAATGACATTAACTCCAGCAGCTCTTGTTGGATGCAGGGTTGCCAAGTCTGCGTTTTTCCCCACAGAATTGGTCTACTTTTAAACTGTTGCCATGGGTTGATTTCCCCCAGTTATTTAAAGGTTGTAAATATTGCAGAAATTAAATTTCAATAAAAAATATTTTTTTGTTTTGTTGTACACTGTTAAGTAAGATCTTTAGGTTTTTTGCAAAATAAATATGTTGAGAATGCATAATACTCTCCCATGTCTCTTTTTGATAAGGATACCTACCATATACTTATTATATTATGAAAATATTAACTTTATTCACATACTAAATGGACAGGACAGGCTACTCCTCCGAAAATGTACCAAAAAAAGTAATACCGTGATATTATACCGGCACCGTTCAAAAGATGAAAAATACCGTGATATTAATTTTAGGTCATATCGCCCACCCCTACTTGTGACAGACCATGAAATGGTGTAAATAGACAAGTGCAGGAAAACTCCTCAAGCTTAAAGCTTCAAAACCCATCACGGCAACTGTGGGAGATGCAGGTAGAAAGAAAACGCCCTTCAGTTCATCAACCCTGTTGTCATTTTAATGCCCGATGTACTATGTGATTGAAATCAGTGCAAGTTGTGCTTGCATAATTTATAAAATTAATGCTTCCTTCATTAGCAAAGCTCTGATTGCTTAAACCTGAAGTTCTGTCATAGTAATCAAGAGACTGTGTCTGTATACGGTAACCTTGTGGAAATCTGTTCCACCTCCCTAATAAGTGATTAGCTGCCCTGCTCTACTAGAGATCTAAAGATGGAGGAAATGTACCTACTTACATAATATAAGTAATAATTATATAGGTTTTATTTACTATTTTGTTGCACTCAGAAGAAATGTACAGTGGTGTGAAAAAGTGTTGGCCCCCTTCCTGATTTTTTTTTTTTTTTTTTTTTTTGCATGTTTGTCACACTTTAGTGTTTCAGATCATCAAAACAAATTTAAATATAAATCAAAGATAACACAAGTAGACACAACATGCAGTTTTTGAATGCAGTTTTGAATGTGTCCCTTTGATGTACTAATATGTACAATTTAGGGGTGAATATGTTACAAAGATCTACTTTTTAGTTTTTGTACAGTAGGGTATTGCCTGTTGACAGTTTTGTACACTCTTAAAAATAAAGGTGCTTCACGATGCCAAAAAGAACCACCTTTTTGTCTAAATGGTTCCATAAAGAACCTTTAACATCTGAAGAACCTTTCTGTTTGACTAAAGGTTCTTTGTGGCAAATAAGGTTCTTCAGATTCTGTAGTCAGTGCGCTTGCATGTTTGCTTTGCGGTTAACTTGGTAATGCTCTCAGGCTGTTGTTTTGCAGAACTGCATGATATACATGCAATTGCAGGTTTATATCATGCAGTTTTGAAAAAAAAAAAAAAAAGTCAGAATTTTTTTTTGTATTCTATGAGATATAAAATCTATTTCTGAGTTTTGAAAAACCTGGTTCCGAGGGGGAAAAAAAGACTTACTTAATTTTATTTCTCAGAATTGCGAGCTTGTATAGCTTGCAAGTTTGAATCTCACAATTTTGAGTTTTTCCTCACAATTTCAAGTTTATATCACGCAATTCTAAGAAAAAAATTAAGAAAAAAATCGCAATTATGTGGCGGAAACAGAATTCTATAGCCTTTTAATTTAAAAACAAAACAGAACAAAACAAAGCAGTTAAGCATCATGTTTTCTCCCATTCGTTTTTTCACAAGTGGTCCTTCTCCTTCCCCTTATTATTTCTCTGCTAGTATTTAAATTGTTGTTGTTCTTGGCAGAGAGTTGGCTCCAAAATTGACCTTTAAAAATGAGTGCACAGACATTTGATTCTACAGGTCTAGTCTTTGTATTTATATTAGAAATAGCTGGTCTAAATTTCACATAATGCATTGAAAATAAAGGCTGATAGAATCCTGAGAAAGTAGACGTCCCTTATACATTATTTATTGGTATATCATAATATGTAAAGTATGAATATGTGTGTATATAAATATTTAGACAAGTTAACCATAACAAACAAAACCATAAGTGACTGATGCACTTGTACGTACAAAGGATAGGTTTCTAGAGGGAGATGGAGATGAGAGATAGAACAGGTGTGGAGTTTGTTTTAAGTAGGTCTCTTTAGCAGCTGCACTAGCTGTGTAAGTTTATTCAGTCCAAGCGAGTGGCATAGAAAGCAGAGACTCCACTAAACATTTGCAGTGTAAATACAGAGTAAAATGATATATACATTAGCTGATAAATGATAAATGTCTACGATTGTAACGTTTGCACAGAAGTGTAACCTGAGCACATCATTATTTATATTAATACACTTGTATATTTTTAACCAAAATGTTTATTTACATTTCATCCAGCCGACAGAAGTCAGGCGATGAAATTCATGCCTTGTAGCAGTAACCATACAAGGAGCTCTTCAGTGTTGATACTAAGAGATCAAACTGGTGCTTCAGATCATTTTATGACATTAGAAGGTCCTTTAGTGTAATTTCAATGAGGTCAAATGGGTTTTCTCCTGTTGAACTGAAAAGCAGCTTGAGTTTTGTGTGGCATTAGGTTTAATGACTCCTGCCCCAGCTTGTGTTTGTCCAGCAGCTGGTTAGCATCAAGAGAAGATTCCTTGCTCTGTTTTTGTCCTCTCATCACAGGCTGTCAATTAGAGGCCTGTTCATTTTAGCCTGCAGCTTATTTGCCCTTTTCTCACAGTGTTCTCTGCCTTAGTGAAGAGAATGAAATGATGACAGCAATTACTGTAGGAGCATCCTGACGGACTCTGACACAAATCGGACGGTGATTTAATGTTTTTGCGCAGGTTTAGTTCACCCAAAAATGATTTTTTTTTATTGATTACTCACTCTGATGTTGTTTTAAACCCTTAAGATCTTTGTTCATCTTTGGAACACAAATTAAGATATTTTTAATGAAATCCGAGAGCTTTCTGACCTTGCATAGACACCAATACAACTATCGTGTTCAAGGCTCAGAAAGGTAGTAAGGACATCATTAAAAAAGTCCATGTGACATCAAACCTTAATTTTATAAAGCCATGAGAATACTTTTTGTAACCTTGCCAACTTGGAAACGTCCAGACCTCCAGCATGAGCTTGTAATCTTAACTAGAAATCATTTCAGCCATAACGTTAATGGAGAACACAAGCTCACTGAGCGATGCGAGAGATGCATTTGCAAGACTAAACACCCTCATCAGCGGCACGACTATGACAGATGCTTTCAGGAAATAAAAGCAGCATGCTTTGTCCCGGTGTTTAGGACTAATGGACCAGCAACAGTACATCAGGTTGTAGCTGTTCAGTAAAATGCTTGGATTTCAATTACATTGTTTATGAAATGCATTTAGGCTGCGCTTTAATAAAGGACTTTTTAAATAAGGTGATGTTGTAGTGGGTGACTAACACCATTCAACCTCTGCACTGTCTTTATGTGATGTGTGCACTTATAAGTCAGCTAAGTTCTGATCATCTAAAGACTTTTCTGAAGATGGATTATAGTTGAATGCAAAGCCAATAAGCCACTGATCCAAGGAAACGGCAGGCTTTGAGATTGATGTAGTCGGTTGAATGATAAATGCTTTTTTTCTCATAAGGGTTGCCTTGCCACTCTAAGATATCATTTAAAGGGATAGTTCGCCCCAAAATAAAATTCTTTAGTCATTAGTTACTCACCCTCACGTTTTTTTTTTAAACGCATAATAATTTGTTCATCTTCAAATTAAGATTTTGATGAAAACCAAGAGCTTTCTGACCCCGCATAGACAGCAACACAATATTACATTAAAGGCCCAGAAAGGTAGTAAGGACATTGTTAAATTACAGATGAGGTCAAAAGTTTTCAAACACCTTGTGGAATCTTCAAAATGTTGTTTTACCCAAATAATTGTGAGGAATCATACAAAATCCATGTTTTTTTTTTCTTTTTCTTTTTTACTGACCTGAACACGATATTTCACATAAAAGATATTTACATTTACATATAGAGAAAATAGTAGTTGAATTTCACATATACAACGTTTACATGCAGTCCACAAGAGAAAATAGTAGTTCAATTTATAAAAATTACCTCGTTCAAAAGTTTACATACACTTGATTCTTAATACTATTGTTACCTGAATGATCCACAGCTGTTTTTTTGTTTTTGTTTTGTTTATTGATAGTTATTCATGAGCCCCTTGTTTGTCCTGAACTGTTGCCCGCTGTTCTTCAGAAAAAACTTTGAGGTCCCACAAATTCTTTGGTTTTCCAGCATTTTTGTGTATTTAAACCCTTTCCAAAAAATGATAGTGTGATAAAATGGATCTCAAAATCACACAGAGGACAACTGAGAGACTCGTATGCAACTATTACATAAGGTTCAAACACTTGCTGATGCTCCAAAAGGAAAAACGATACATTAAGAGCCAGTGGTGTAAACATTTGAACAGAATGTTTAGATTTTTATTTTGCCTAAATACCATGTTTTTTTTCCATTTAGTACTGCTCTTTAGAAGCTACATAAGATACTTACATGTTTCCCAGAAGACAAAATAAGTTACATTTACCCTGATCTTCAAATTCAGAACGTTTCCACCTGTAATAGTTGCATATGAGTCCCTCAGTTGCCCTCAGTTTGAAAAGATGGATCTCAAAATCATACAGTCATTGCTGGAAAAGGTTCAAACACATGAAAATGTTGAGAAAAACAAAATTTGTGGGGCCTGAAGAACTTTTCTGAAGAACAGCAGGCAGTTTAACCTTTCAGAACAAACAAGGGACTCATCAACGACTATCACTAAACAAAAAAACAGCTGTGGATCATTCGGGAAATAACACAGTTTGTAGAATCAAATGTATGTAAACTTTTGAAAGAGGTAATTTTTGTAAATTGAACTATTATTTTCTCTTGTGGACTGTATGTAAATGTTGTGTATGTGAAATATCATATTCAGGTCAGTAATAAATAAAAAAATATCATGCATTTTGTATGATCCCCTCTTTATTTTGATAAAATAATTAACATTTTGCAGATACTAGTTGTTCAACCATGATTTTATGAAGCTACAAAAATACTTTTTGTGTGTGCAAAGAAATAACTTTATTCAACAACTTTTTCTCTTCTGTGTCAGACTTCGATGTGTGTTCATAAGAATAATATCTGTCTTTGCCATCAAGTGTAATATTTGTTTACAATACCTTAAAGAAAGAAATTTAAGGTGTGTATGAATTAGTGACATGGCATGAAGAGAAAAAAAAAACTATTTAATGTTATGACTGTTCAGGAAATGGCACTCGTTATGTTGGCTTGGAGAAGCCAACATATTGTTATGCTATTTAAACTTATTATTATGTTGGCTTGGAGAAGCCAACATATTGTTATGCTATTTAAACTTATTATTATTATTAAACTTCTTCTGAGACTAAAATTCTATACGCTACTCCTCCTAGAGCTTTAAGGCTACAAGCCCCAAACTCGGCGGAGCCCTGGGCCCTGGTCACCAAAGTGTTGCTATATCTTTTTGGAATGATCAGACTTACAGTTGATTTAATATTAATTTTTTTACATGAAAAATTTCTATGGGATTTCAATGGGCTGAGAAAAAATGCGCCATCTAAAGGCGCAATACCTCTCCACTGAAGAGGCGGGACTCAAACCTCTTGCTTACAGTCACTCTGAAATCGGTGGAAATACAAATAAATACCGCTTTTTAAAATTTAAATATTACAGCGATTTAACTCTAAATACCCATTAGAACACATCAACAGCTAAATTCAGTGGTTTGAGAGCAGTTCTTGTAAAAGGAAAGCTTGCACCCTTCAGCGAGTATACAAGCCGTCAGCACGAACTCTCTCTGTATGTGCTCATAAACAACATAATTTGCACGAATTAGAACGCCTTTAAAATTAATATATTTCAGCGATTTATTTGTAAATACCCATTAGAACACATCAACAAATCAGCCTTTTGTGATCTGTTTTATTTCAAAGTTAACTTAGCTCCGAGCCGTGAAGCTCGTCTGTATAACACACATTTGCTGAAGACAGTGCTTTAACGTTACCCGACTGAGAATTAGACTGCACGTCTTTTAAAAGCATTTAAATAAAAACACTCCAGCGATCCAACACAATAAATATAAAAGAATATTTTAAAGAACTACATTAGCTGCAAATGAGCTATTCAATAGGTTTCAACGAACATGTTACCAAGCTGTGACCCACACTTTCACTTTGACTTCGGTGGAAAATGCATATAAATAACACCTTTAAAATTACAATATTCCAGCCATTTAATTTTAAATACCCATTAGAACACATCAAGACCTGAATTCAGCTGTTTGAGCGAATTTATTCAAAACCCTAAGCACAGATTGCCTTCAACGAGTATACATGGAGACGAACGACATAATTTGCACGAATTAGAACGCCTTTAAAATTACAATATTGCAGCGATTTAATTCATTCCACCCATTAGAAAATATCAACAGCTAAATGCAGTTGTTTGTGAGGTTTTTTTTTTTCATACAGAGAGCGCTGTGTTCAGCAGTGTAGACATGAGCTCCGAGATGTCCGTCTGAGAATTATACATGACTGCACTTCTTTTAAAGGCATGTAAATACAAACACTCCAGCGATTGCACACAATAAATATAGAAGAATATTTTAAAGACCTGCATTGGGTGCAAATGACTTTTTTCATAGGCTTAACTAACAGGAGATGCACGGCTGCATTTATGTGTTTGTTAACAAAGACATCATTTGCACGTCTTTTAAAGGTATTTTAATACAAACACTCCAGCGATTCCACACAATAAATATAGAAGAATATTTTAAAGACCTACATTGAGTTCAAATGACTTTTTTCACAGGCTTAACTAACTAACATTGAATGCACTGCTCAGTCTTCGTCTGCATCAAAGACATCATTTGCACGTCTTTTAAATGTATTTAAATACAAACACTCCAGCGATTAAACACAATAATAGTAGAGTAATATATTACACAGCTTAAATGCTTGCTTATTTCTGCTTTTAGGCTCAACCGCACAGCAACGCGTCGTGGCTTTCAAGCACGCGCTGTACACTTGTTGTATGGCAAGCCGTTTTAACCTAAAATACACATAAATCCTCTATGGCAAGCTGTTTTAGCCTAAAATATACTAAGTATTACTTTTCGTGATAGCATTTTTACTAGCAACAATTCAATCAGAGAGCTCTAAGGGTTCTGGGCTGGCCCTTTTGCCCGAAGGCTGCCCGGTTTGCTTCTCCAAGCCAACATTTAAAGTTTGTCATCGAACTTTAGCTTCTAGTTATTATTATTATTATTAAAATTCTTCTGAGACTAAAATTCTATACGCTACTCCTCCTAGAGCTTTAAGGCTACAAGCCCCAAACTCGGCGGAGCCCTGGGCCCTGGTCACCAAAGTGTTGCTATATCTTTTTGGAATGATCAGACTTACAGTTGATTTAATATTAATTTTTTTACATGAAAAATTTTTATGGGATTTCAATGGGCTGAGAAAAAATGCGCCATCTAAAGGCGCAATACCTCTCCACTGAAGAGGCGGGATTCAAACCTCTTACTTACAGTCACTCTGAAATCGGTGGAAATACAAATAAATACCGCCTTAAAAATTCAAATATTACAGCGATTTAACTCTAAATACCCATTAGAACATATCAACAGCTAAATTCAGTGGTTTGTGAGTAGTTCTTGTAAGAGAAAAGCTCGCACCCTTCAGCGCTTATACAAGCCGTCAGCACTAGGCTTCTCTCTCTCGACATGTGCTCACAAACAACATAAATTGCACGAATTAGAACGCCTTTAAAGTAAATATATTTCAGCGATTTGTTTGTAAATACCCATTAGAACACATCAACAAATCATGCCTTTTGAGATCTGTTTTATTTCAAAGTTAAAGCACTGTCTTCAGCAAATGTGTTATACAGACGAGCTTTCACGGATCGGAGCTAACCTGACTGAGAATTATACATGACTGCACGTCTTTTAAAAGCATTTAAATAAAAACACTCCAGCGATCCAACACAATAAATATACAAGAATATTTTAAAGAACTACATTAGCTGCAAATGAGCTGTTCAATAGGTTTCACTATGTTACCGAGCTGAGACTTACTTTCACTTTGATTTCGGTGGAAAATGCATATAAATAACGCCTTTAAAATTACAATATTCCAGCCATTTAATAGTAAATACCCATTAGAAACACATCAAGACCTGAATTCAGCTGTTTGAGCGAATTTATTGAAACCCCTAAGCATTTCCTTCACCGCGTACAGATTGCTTTCAACGAGTTTACATGGATACGAACGACAAAATTTGCACAAATTTGACCGCCTTTAAAATTACAATAATGCCGCGATTTAATTCAGTCCACCCGTTAGAAAATATCAACAGCTAAATGCAGTTGTTTGTGACTATTTTTTTTTTCATACAGAAAGCGCTGCATTCAGCCGTGTGTTAGACATAAGCTCCGAGATGTCCGACTGAGAATTATACATGACTGCACGTCTTTTAAAGGCATTTAAATAAAAACACTCCAGCGATTCAACACAATAAATATAGAAGAATATTTTAAAGACCTGCATTGGGTGCAAATGACGTTTTTCATAGGCTTAACTAACATGAGATGCACGGCTGCATTTATGTGTCTGTTAACAAAGACATCATTTGCACGTCTTTTAAAGGTATTTTAATACAAACACTCCGGCGATTCAACACAATAATAGTTCAGTCATATAATAAAAAGTTTAAATGCTTGCTTATTTCTGCTTTTCGGCTCAACCGCACGGCAACGCAACGCGGCTTTGAAGCAGGCATCACTTATTCCAGTATGGCAAGCCGTTTTAACCTAAAATACACATATTAATCCAATATGGTGTTCTGGGCTGGCCCTTTTGTCCGAAGCCTGCCCGGTTTGCTTCTCCAAGCCAACATTTAAAGTTTGTCATCGAACTTTAGCTTCTAGTTATTATTAAAATTCTTCTGAGACTAAAATTCTATACGCTACTCCTCCTAGAGCTTTAAGGCTACAAGCCCCAAACTTGGCAGAGACCTGGGCCCTTGTCCCGAAAGTGTTGCTATATCTATTTGGACTGATCAGATTTACAGTTGATTTATTATTAATTTTTTTTTACATTAAAAATTCCTAAAATTTCGCCCTCTAATGGAGCAATACCTCTCCACTGAATGGAACTCTCCACTGAATGGAAATATGTCCCATAGATTTGAATGGGCTGAGAAAAAAAGCGCCCTCTAAAGGAGTAATTCCTCTCTACTCAACAGGAGATCGCTGAGCTCTGACCAACTTCCACTTTGACTTCGATGGAAAATGCAAATAAATAACGCCTTTAAAATTAAAATATTCCAGCGATTTAATTGTAAATACCCATTAGAACACACCAAGACCTGAATTCAGCTATTTGAGCTAATTTATTCAAAACTCTAAGCATTTCCTTCACCGTGTACAGCTTCAGCACGTACTCTCTCTGTATCTGCTCACAAACGACCTAATTTGCTCGAATTAGAACGCCTTTAAAATTAAAATATTACAGCGATTTAACTCTAAATACCCATTACAACACATCAACAGCTAAATCAGTTTGTGATCTGTTTTATTTCAAAGTTGAAGCAGTGTTTTCAGCAAATGTATTACACAGACGAGCTTCACGGCTCGGAGCTAACTTACCCGACTGAGAATTATACATGACTGCACGTCTTTTAAAAGCATTTAAATAAAAACACTCCAGCGATTGTACACAATAAATATAGAAGAATATTTTAAAGAGCTACATTGGGTGTAAATTAGCTATTTCAAACGTTTTACTAACGAACATGAGATGTACGGCTGCATTATCAGTCTGTCAACAAATACATAATTTGCACGTCTTTTAAAGGCATTTAAATAAAAACACTCCAGCGATTGCACACAATAAATATAGAAGAATATTTTAAAGAGCCGCATTGAATGCAAATGACCTGTTTCAAAGGTTTTTAATAACGAACATGAGATGCACGGCTGCATCCGTCTGTGTCAACAAAGAATTCATTTGCACGTCTTTTAAAGGTAATCAAATAAAAACATTCCAGCGATTGCACACAATAAATATAGAAGAATATTTTAAAGAGCTGCATTGAGTGTAAATGAGCTATTTCAAACGTTTCACTAACGAACATGAGATGCACGGCTGCATTTATGTGTCTGTTAACAAAGACATTATTTGCACGACTTTTAAAGGTATTTTAATACAAACACTCCAGCGATTCAACACAATAATAGTACAGTCATATGATAAAAAGGTTAAATGCTTGCTTATTTCTGCTTTTCGCCTCAACCGCACAGCAACGCGTCATGGCTTTGAAGCAGGCGCTGCACGAATCTCCTATGGCAAGCCGTTTTAACCTAAAATACACATATTAATCCACTATGGCAAGCTGTTTTAGCCTAAAATATACTAAGCATTACTTATCGTAATAGCATTTTTACTAGCAACAATTCAATTACAGAGCTCAAAGTGTTCTGGGCTGGCCCTTTTGCCCCAAGGCTGCCCAATTTGGCTCTCCAAGCCAACATTTAAAGTTTGTCATCGAACTTTAGCTTCTAGTTATTATTAAAATTCTTCTGAGACTAAAATTCTATACGCTACTCCTCCTAGAGCTTTAAGGCTACAAGCCCCAAACTCGGCGGAGCCCTGGGCCCTGGTCACCAAAGTGTTGCTATATCTTTTTGGAATGATCAGACTTACAGTTGATTTAATATTAATTTTTTTACATGAAAAATTTCTATGGGATTTCAATGGGCTGAGAAAAAATGCGCCATCTAAAGGCGCAATACCTCTCCACTGAAGAGGCGGGATTCAAACCTCTTACTTACAGTCACTCTGAAATCGGTGGAAATACAAATAAATACCGCCTTAAAAATTCAAATATTAAAGCGATTTAACTCTAAATACCCATTAGAACATATCAACAGCTAAATTCAGTGGTTTGTGAGTAGTTCTTGTAAGAGAAAAGCTCGCACCCTTCAGCGCTTATACAAGCCGTCAGCACTAGGCTTCTCTCTCTCGACATGTGCTCACAAACAACATAAATTGCACGAATTAGAACGCCTTTAAAGTAAATATATTTCAGCGATTTGTTTGTAAATACCCATTAGAACACATCAACAAATCATGCCTTTTGAGATCTGTTTTATTTCAAAGTTAAAGCACTGTCTTCAGCAAATGTGTTATACAGACGAGCTAACCTGACTGAGAATTATACATGACTGCACGTCTTTTAAAAGCATTTAAATAAAAACACTCCAGCGATCCAACACAATAAATATACAAGAATATTTTAAAGAACTACATTAGCTGCAAATGAGCTGTTCAATAGGTTTCACTAGATGTTACCGAGCTGAGACTTACTTTCACTTTGATTTCGGTGGAAAATGCATATAAATAACGCCTTTAAAATTACAATATTCCAGCCATTTAATTTTAAATACCCATTAGAACACATCAAGACCTGAATTCAGCTGTTTGAGCGAATTTATTCAAAACCCTAAGCATTTCCTTCACCGCGTACAGATTGCTTTCAACGAGTATAAATGGAGACGAACGATATAATTTGGACGAATTAGAACGCCTTTAAAATTACAATATTGCAGCGATTTAATTCGTTCCACCCATTACAAAATATCAACAGCTAAATGCAGTTGTTTGTGAGTATTTTTTTTCCATACAGAGAGCGCTGTGTTCAGCAGTGTAGACATGAGCTGAGATGTCTGTCTGAGAATTATACATGACTGAACGTCTTTTAAAGGCATGTAAATACAAACACTCCAGCGATTGCACACAATAAATATAGAAGAATATTTTAAAGACCTGCATTGGGTGCAAATGACTTTTTTCACAGGCTTAACTAACTAACAGGAGATGCACGGCTGCAATTATGTGTCTGTTAACAAAGACATCATTTGCACGTCTTTTAAAGGTATTTAAATTCAAACACTCCAGCGATTAAACACAATAATAGTAGAGTAATATACTACTACACAGCTTAAATGCTTGCTTATTTCTGCTTTTAGGCTCAACCGCACAGCAAGGCGTCGTGGCTTTCAAGCACCCGCTGCACACTTGTTGTATGGCAAGCCGGATTAACCTAAAATACACATAAATCCTCTATGGCAAGCAGTTTTAGCCTAAAATATACTAAGCATTACTTATCGTAATAGTATTTTTACTAGCAACAATTCAATCAGAGAGCTCTAAGTGTTCTGGGCTGGCCCTTTTGCCCGAAGGCTGCCCGGTTTGCTTCTCCAAGCCAACATTTAAAGTTTGTCATCGAACTTTAGCTTCTAGTTTTATTATATTATACATATAAGATGCAAAAGCTGAGGAAGATTATTAGACTCAGACTTACACAAGCAATTATAAGTAACATCAGCGGGCTAATTATGCTAATGATAATTGCATACAATCATTCATTCGGCTAGGCTGGCAGTTCTAATATTGTTTGTAATTTATTTATAACAAGAATTCTTTAAGTTTATGAGCACTGTTATAAAGTTGACATATTTAGACTGGGGCTGTATGTATGTTTAATATCCCCAACACACAGATGCTAAGGAGAAATGTTTTGTCCTGCACCTGAATTTCTCTCGATTCTTCACTTGTGTTTTTTCCCCACAGCCGCAATGTGTTGCTGTTTTAAAAATCTATTAATATTTTATTCCCCCTTATAAACTCCCAACCTAAGGCTGAAGTCTTCTTGAAGTGTCTGGAAGCCTGTGGGAACATAGGCTTGGGATTTCTGTAATGAACAATGAAGCTTTTGCTTCTTCTTCCATATGTCATTAGCTTCAGAATTCCATACACAGTAGCCGCATTTTAAAATTTCATCACATGGAGCCTTCCAACCTGACAAAACCAGGCGATAAATCTCACACATGGCCGCTAGATCTTTAAACTGCGTCAAAGGCGTGATTTGACCGCCAGAAGGGTAACAATGGGGTGAGGCGTCAAGACGAACAGAGCCTGATCACAGAATATATACTTTCAATAATGAGGGAGGGTGCCAAATGCGCAATCTGTGGGGTTGCTAGGCAACTGCATCAGCATCACTCCAGCAGCCTTGTGTCAAGAAACGCATTGGAGCCACGCTTTTGAATGGCATCGCCTGGCTTGTGTATGTGATTTGCAGCACATTGATTGAAGCACGCCCCATTGCCTGCCTCTTATCGGCAAAGGTAAAGACACACACAGGGTGAATTGCTCGGTGAAGGATGTCATGATTCACAGGCGTCACAGCACTGTTGGCAGCATTCGTGTGACTATTGTTGTGGAGTCTTTAGTCACAATGTATCACCACAAGTTGACAGATGAGCATGTTTCACGATTCCGTAGCCTTTCCTCTGTAGCATGTAACACTGTCAGTTATGAGCAGCACAGCGTTTAGAAGGTCTTGCTGTGTGATCATTGGTTAGTAATCAGTAGGACACTATCAAACTGTGAAATGCTCACTAGAGTCAATGCTGACGGAAGCAGAGCACACTTATAAAAGAGAATCTGTGCTCTTTAATTTAGATTTACAGCCCTAGTAGATTATACATTTATATACTTATAAATATGGCAACGCAAAGCTACACTGTAAAAAAAAATCCGTGAAATTTACGGTAAAAAACTGGCAGCTGTGGTTGCCAGAATTTTACCGTAAAAAATGCGGTAGCAATGTTTTACATTTTAAGGTTTTCACTTAAATTTACAGGTAAATACCGTAATTTCATACTAAAAACCGTAACTCATATAATGGTAATGTACCAACTTTTTGAAGCACTGAAATCTGTTTTGTACCTTTGTAATACAATGATAACCACCAAAAGCAGATGACAACATCACATGATGAACCAAAGTTCATCGCACGGAGGTTTTAAATAATAACATATATAGAAGGTGCACAGTGTCATTCACACAAACACTAAACACCATCATGATAACACACATAAAACTGAAATAATGCAAAAAACATTAATTTAACAAGATTAGATGTAACATACAACCCTAATGTACAAAACTGCCAAGAAAAAAATTAAGATGAAGTTATTTCAACAACAACAAAAAAAAAACATCAAATAAAAAAATTAAATTCAGGGAATTCTGGGAATGTCAATTAACGGTTATTCACTGTAAATTTTACGTTCTTTTTCACTTCCAAAAACGGTATACTACCGTAAAATTAAATGCAATGTCCAACACAGTTTTTCACCGTATATAGAAGGGGAACTTACCGTTAACCATTTCACAGGTTTTTACCGTAGCATTTTTACAGTTTTTTACCGTTAAATTCACTGTCATTTTTTACAGTGTACCACTATTCCTACCAGGATTTAGCACCAACCTTTTCAGCTTTCCTCATTAGAAGATTTTTTTTCTGTCCAGTTTTCATGTGTTTTGACGAGCTGATATGTCTGGAAGCCTGTTACAAAATTGTGAGCTATAAACTCAAAATTGTGATATAAACTCGCAATTGCAAGTTATAAAGACAGAAGTCTTGCAATTTTAAGATTGCTCACAATTCTGAGAATTCTTCAGAATTGTGAGTCAGAATTGCGAGATATAAACTCAAGAAATTGCGAGAAATAGTCAGATTGCGAGATATGAACTCACAATTCTGACTTTTTTTCTTGCAATTCAGAATTTTCGTTCTCAAAATTGTGAGATATAAACCCACTATTGCAAGTTATAAAGTTATAAAAAGATAGAATTCTTACAATTCTGACTTTTTTTCCTCAGAATTGCGTGATATAAACTCAAGAAATTGCGAAAAATAGATTGCGAGATAGAAACTCACAATTTTGACTTTTTTTCTTCCGCAAATGCAAGTTTGTATCTCGCAATTGTGAGTTATAAAGTCCAATTTTGAGGTTAAAAAAAGATTAAAGGGTTTTCAGAGTTCCGAGTTTATTCGCAATTCTGACTTGCTGATATAATAACTGACTAGAATTATGAGGTTATCTCACAACGAGTTTATATTATGCAATTCTGACTTCATTTCTCAGATTTGCAAGTTTATTTCTCAGAATTACGAGTTTATATCTCCCAATTCCGACTCGCAAAATGATGCTCTGACTCATTTTGTAACTATTTTTGTTGGCAATTTTTTTTTTAATGGATGAAATGTAAAAATACCTTATTTTAATATACTTATACTTAAATGCAAGGCTGCACGTATCTGATCAAGTCAGTAAAAATTCAGTAAAAACAGTAGTATTGTGAAATGATATTAGAATATTTTTTTTTATTAATTAAATTTATTCACGTGATGACACAGCCTGCAGTCTTGATCACATGATCCTGCAGAAATCATTATGTTCTGATTCAGTGCATTGAAAACAGTTGTGCAACTTACTATTTTTGTGAAACCCTTTTTTTGTCTGGATATTTGATCCATCCGATCAGAGAAATGGCTTGAACAACCTATATGAAATCACTTTTGATCAAATGAATGTGTCCTTGCTAAATAAAAATATTCATCTCTTTTAAAAAATTCTACTAACACCAAACTTTTAAAAAGCAGTGTATATATCAATTATATGGCTACATTTAAATTTATGTTCGCTCAGAGAGAGCAGTTATCATGTTTAGGTATGAAACCGCTCCGCAAACAGTCTTTTCAACCATTTATAGTTCAGATATAAACACTGATGTCTATGATAGCGATCAAAATACAGCAAACCATCAGCTTCAAATTGGCACTTCAAATAGAGGTTGTTAATTACAATTTAATTGTGGTGACAAATGGCTGTTAAAAATGTGCTTATTATTAAATCATTCATTCAAGAGATTTGTTCAAAAATGATGATTCATTCAGAAATTAAACAATTGAAATATTTATGAGTCATTGAATTAATAATTCAAACAATTATATATATATATTTTTTAAATAAATCATTCAAATGAATTATTATTAATGAATTCATTTCATGTTATTTTTGGTTAGTTCAGAATCGTGATCTCTGTTTAAAACCAAAAAAAAATTGTGATTTTTAATTTATCCAAAATCGTGCAGCTCTGGCAGCCTGTTTATCCATGATCTGTCAGGGCTCGAAATTAACCTTTTTACTTGGTAGCACTGGTGCTCCCAACTTCAAAAAGTTAGGAGCACCCAATTTCTTTTTAGTAATGTGCCAATCTTGATTCGTCATGGCCGATTCTTATTGCTGATGCTTTACAAGCAAATTGGCTGATTTTGAAAGCCTTTATTATTATTATTATTATTATTATTATTATTATTTTACGCCTTAAGCAACGGACAACCACTGCATTTTTAAACCATCTACAGTAGAAATAACAAAAAATTAAATGACACAGCTCTTTCTTAGTTGTGTAGACAATAAACGTTGCCATAAACAAAGTAGGCTACTATTTCAATATTTAAAGTGCAAATAGAGACCGAATTTTTCAAGCATGATCTAGAGCTATAGACAGTTACACAACCTATAATAGCCCATATACTAATAACAGCCTAGATGTGTTATGTAGCCTAATTTGCGCACATTGGGGAGTCGCTCTATAAACGTGCGGTATTAAAATTGCTTTTGAATGCTCCTGCGCGTTTTACTTTCGGTTTCGTTTTAACGATCGCGTGAAACCCTCTGTGGCACTGAGCGTGCATTCTACAATACAAGAGATTACTTTAACAAAACCATTTGAAAGTAGAAAGAGACAAACGGGATTTTGAAAAGCGTGTCCCCAGTGGAAATTACATCTTTGCGTGAGTGGAACTCTGCCGCTGAGTTAGCATTTGATGTGAATGTATGCCACGTTGGACAGTATATTAAGACACCAGAACTGTATCTGGCAGAATGTGCTCTGGAGCACGAAATATACTATATTTCTTTAAAAGCAGATTGTGGAGACCTTTTAATTGTCCAACATCAAAAATCGTCATCACACACCCCTAAATTGCAATGCAGTTCAAGAAAATCCCGAATAGAGGTTGGTTGAGAGAGTGGAGCTCAGTGTCAGTGACCTGGAGTGATAGACGGCTAATATCTCAAATCTGCATTAAAGTCAAGAATGTAAAGATGAAGTATTTTTAGTTAGTTTGGCGAGAGCAAAGAGGCTGTCACTGCATCAGCTCACAGCAGTCTGTAGCGAAAGTTTTGTAAAGAAATGAAACCAAGTCACACCACAACAAATTCTCGCACTTGCACAAATGCTCTTAAATATAATTTGAGGTCGTGCAGATTAAATTCTGGGAGCATATGCGACCAAAATGGTCGCAATTTTGAGCCCTGTCTGTTGATTTTAGTAGGTTCAAATTTTCAGTCTTCGACAGAGTGGCCAAAAAACTGCTTGATTCATTCATTAATTCATCTATAATCAATAATTGAATTCAAAATTTTCTGTTTCAAAGATCTGCTGGTCTAATTACATCTCTGAAATGTTCATAGACTACTACATCTTGCTGTTTGAAGAGCTCATTGATGATGCTGTCCTTTTAACGTCTGCCCTTTTTTTTTTTTTTTTGCTCTTGCAGCTTCCTGAACATCTCCAGACTCAGTAGTGCTGGAGCCTCAGACGCATTTCATCCTCTTCCTTATCGATTGTGACTCCTCTCTCCTCTCTCCCTCTGCTGAGGGAGCACCTGCCGTCTGTACTTCTGCTGTCCAGTAAACCAAAGCAAGTGACTTCAGTGTACACACACTGAAAGACAGTCCTTTTACACTCACAGGTACCCTGGGCCTTTTTATTATTCACCTGAGATATCATATTCCTGCAGGCCAAGCAGTATACACTATAGCCTTCTCTGCTTCTGACATTCAGATGTCCTTTTTCCAGTACGACTACACTTGTGTCCAAGGAACTAGCCTATGAAGACCTCGCATTTCACAATTCTGAGAAGCAGTGTCCAAATAACAGGAAATAAGAACACAGCTGCTAAACAAAGTCTCAGTGGCTTGTGTCCACATGTCAGGGCATTCAGATCCCATTTCTCTCTTAGAAGCTTGTCCCAATTTGACTGGAAACGTGCAGCAGGAACTTAAGAGCTTGTCAAGACTGATTTTGTCTCATGTGATGTATTTTTGCTGAGAACAAAATATAATTGGTTCCCTTAATTAATCTTCTGCCTCATTTGGGGGTTCACTGGTATGTCAGGACAGCCTGATGCCCTTGAGGATTGTAGATAGTAAAGATCTTGTCTCATTAGAATAAGAAGTAGACTGAGAACTCCATTCCCAGTGCACAGGAGTGTGTGTGTCCACACAAACAGTACATGTGTGAACATGTAGTGACTGATCAAATCTGATCTTGCTCTCGCACACTCCACTTCTCCTCTGTAGACTGTTGGAATGGCTGCTAAACCTCATCCACCTCTGATGAAGAAACACAGTCAGACCGATCTGGTGAGCCGACTCAAGACACGCAAGATCCTGGGCGTCGGTGGAGAGGACGATGATGGAGAAGTGCATAGGTCAAAGGTCAGTCTTTGTATTTTGCATTGTTGTGTCCTTATTCATTTCCTCTCCCAAGTTCCACGTGACTTGCATACCGACTTACACGCGCTGAAACGCAGGTTAATGTTTTGCATTCAGTTCTCGTAGGGAAACGTATGTTCATATTGTCAGTGTGTGATATGAGCTGTACAAAAACACAATGCAATCTTTTGCTCGTCTGATAAGCTTTCTCGCTTTTGTATTGTGGTTTTTTTTATGTGGCCTGTTTTTATTTGGGGTTCATTCTAGCTGTTGCTTTTTGAGTAGTATGTTGCCATTAGTTGGGTGTTATAAAATTCCAGTCCAAAATACCCACATCCAAAATGTGAGTAAAAATCTGCTTTGTTGAATAAATTAAATGTCACTTGCTAGACTAAGATTATAGTGCATGGCTATGCCAAATTGTAAGAAAGACCTGACTGTTGCTGATGTAAGTGACATGCAACATTTAAAGCAGACAGACACAAACCGTCTGCTAAAGAAAACATCTGTCATGACTTGTCTGTCTTCTCAGTGGAAAATGTAATTTTTCAATTTTGAGGTTTTTTTTTGTCCTCCAGAACTAATGACACATGAAATATTGTTGAATTACAGCAACAAATCATGATTATGGCGAACAGAATTAAGATTTTGTGATTTACAATATATGAAACACGTGTGACTCTGGACCACAAAACCAGTCATAAAGGTATTTTAGGGAAATTGCCAAATAAATAAGCTTTCAATTGATGTATGATTTGTTAGGATAGAACAATGTTTGGCCAAAATACAACTATTTGATAATCTGAAATCTAAAGAAATACATATTACTAGAAATACATATTACTAATCAAAAATTAAGTTTTGATATATTAAGAAATTTAAGAAATGTATAAAATATATTAATGAAACTTGATTTTTACTTAATATCCTAATGATTTTAGGCATAAAAGAAAAATCGATAATTTCGACCCATAAAAGGTTATTGTTGGCTATTGCTACAAATATACCCATGCTACTTACAACTGGTTTTGTGGTCCAGGGTCACATATTGGCTTAAATAATCTATTTGCCATAAGAGGAAAAAGATTTGCTTATTATCACCAGGGGAAAACACACACACACACACACACACACACACACACACACACACACACACACACACACACACACACACACACACACACACACACACACACACACACACACACACACACACACACACACACACACACACACACAATGTTGCCTCAGTCTCCTCCAAAGGTGATATTAGATTTTAGATAAGCCAGAAGGTGCAGGGTGCCAAATTTGGGCTGTAGGGAGGCTGAGTCACCTGGGTAATTTGATGTTTTACCAAAAACCTCTGCATGAGATGGGCACATTGCAGTGATGATGCAGCAAATCACCAGTTGCCCATAGCTGTGGCCATTTTTGTCATATTGCATCTCTCATCTCATATTTTTCATATTAAAAGACTGGATATTTTCCGGACAGCCATATACAGTGGGTATTGAAAGTATTCAGACCCCCTTAAATGTTTAACTCTTTTTTTTTTTATATTGCAGCCATTTGCTGAAATCATTCAAGTTAATTTTTTCCTCATTAATGTACACACACAGCACCCCATATTGACAGAATACCACAGAATTGTTGACATTTTTGCAGATTTATTAAAAAAGAAAAACTGAAATGGCCCTAAGTACAGGTATGTATTCAGACCCTTTGCTGTGACACTCATATATTTAACTCAGGTGCTGTCCATTTCTTCTGATCATCCTTGAGATGGTTCTACACCTTCATTTGAGTCCAGCTGTGTTTGATTATACTGATTGGACTTGAATAGGAAAGCCACACACCTGTCTATATAAGACCTTACAGCTCACAGTGCAGTCAGAGCAAATGAGAATCATGAGGACAAAGGAACTGCCTGAAGAGCTCAGAGACAGAATTGTGGCAAGGCACAGATCTGGCCAAGGATACAAAAAAAATTCTACTGCACTTAAGGTTCCTAAGAGCACAGTGGCCTCCATAAAAATGGAAGACGTTTGGGACGACCAGAACCCTTCCTAGAGCTGGCCGTCCGGCCAAACTGAGCTATCTGGGGAGAAGAGCCTTGGTGAGAGAGGTAAAGAAGAACCCAAAGATCACTGTGGCTGAGCTCCAGAGATGCAGTCGGGAGATGGGAGAAAGTTGTAGAAAGTCAACCATCACTGCAGCCCTCCACCAGTCGGGGCTTTATGGCAGAGTGGCCCGACGGAAGCCTCTCCTCAGTGCAAGACACATGAAAGCCTGCATGGAGTTTGCTAAAAAACACCTGAAGGATTCCAAGATGGTGAGAAAAAAGATTCTCTGGTCTGATGAGTCCTTTTTGGCCTTAATTCTAAATGTTATTTGTGGAGAAAACCAGGCACTGCTCATCACCTGTCCAATATAGTCCCAACAGTGAAGCATGGTGGTGGCAGCATCATGCTGTGGGGGTGTTTTTCAGCTGCAGGGACAGGATGACTGGTTGCAATCGAGGGAAAGATGAATGCGGCCAGTTACACTGATATTCTGGACGAAAACCTTCTCCAGAGTGCTCAGGACCTCAGACTGGGCCGAAGGTTTACCTTCCAACAAGACAATGGCCCTAAGCACACAGCTAAAAGAACAAAGGAGTGGCTTCACAACAACTCCGTGACTGTTCTTGAATGGCCCAGCCAGAGCCCTGACTTAAACCCAATTGAGCATCTCTGGAGAGACCTAAAAATGGCTGTCCACCAACGTTTACCATTCAACCTGACAGAACTGGAGAGGATCTGCAGGGAGGAATGGCAGAGGATCCCCAAATCCAGGTGTGAAAAACTTGTTGCATCTTTCCCAAAAAGACTCATGGCTGTATTAGATCAAAAGGGTGCTTCTACTAAATACTGAGCAAAGGGTCTGAATACTTAGGACCATGTGATATTTCAGTTTTTCTTTTTAAATAAATAGCAAAAATGTCAACAATTCTGTGTTTTTCAGTCAGTATGGGGTGCTGTGTGTACATTAATGAGAAAAAAAAAACTTTCAGCAAATGGCTGCAATATAACAAAGAGTGAAACATTTAAGGGGGTCTGAATACTTTCCGTACCCGTATATATCTCAGCACAAGATTGTAGGGATGTAATGATATCAGAATCTCATGATAAGATAATGCCTCTATGTATTCCATGGTACAATATTTATTGCTATATTTTAAAAGACAAATTAAGACTTAGAAAAAAGATGTACATTTTGTACATTTTAAAGTTAAAATCTTGTCTAATGCACTTTAAGAGTTCAAAATTAAGAGCTTCAACCCATTTTCTTAATTAAGAAAACTTAAGTCAGAAAAAAGTTAGTGAATTAGCTTGTACCTGAAATGTGAAGCCTTTTTAAAGCAACTCTCTTTTTAGTTGTGGTGTCTCAGTCTAAATTACATTCACACTGGTGTTTTATGAAGCCCAAAAATTAGAATACAGTATTAATAAAAAATATATATATTATTGTTATTCCTCTGACAGTAATAGTAAAATGGAAAGATGTTTATTATTTTTGCTTCACATTTCAGTAAGGAAATTACAATATTACAATACTTTGGATTTGGACTGCAGTAATGTTACAAAATTAAACCGCTAGCTGTCAGCAATTCATACTGCACTTTTAAGCTTTTATAGCTTTTATTTGAAAGGAAACTGCAGTGGTGCTTTTATTTTGACAGAAAACTCCAGCTTTAGTGAAAACAAACAAAAAATACATCTCACTAAAATGCTGTAATCATCTACTCTTTTAAATGTTGGAAATTAGGTAGATGTGAAAAAGATGCATAACTGGTGGCCGTTGTGTTAATTGTTAATTCTAAAACCTAATCTGTAACTTGTAGTCTTTTGTGATGTGCAAGATCTCATGCAATCAGACAGTCTTTTCATATTTTTTTTTACAACAGTTTATGTGTCAGTAAATCAAACCAGTCACTAAACAGTGAACCTCACACTTTTATTTAAATTCTGATCAAACCCTATACAGAAAGTGATCAAAGAACAGTCTCTTTTAAATCACTAGAGCTGTCAGTCACTTCCAGTTCAGCATGAGTGACTTGAGATCTGCATGCCAAAACTTGCCATAATGGTAAATGATGCTGTCTACACTGTTCATTGGGATGCATTGTATCTGCCTTGTGTTAGTTATGATGAAATCAGTTGTGTTGTAATAGTGTGATCATTGCAACACAAATGATGCAGTGATTGGCTACAATGCTCAGATCGTTAAACTTTTATGCAACGAGAGTAGCTCTAAGTATGATGTTGTAATCCAAAAATTTGTTATTTTTGGCAGCTTTAATGGTCCAATACATAATCACTGCAGTGAGCATATACATTGAAATCTTAAAAACTACAGACCAATTTAAACCGTGTTCAGATTAGAAGAATAAAATCAGGGTATGAAATATAATTTTATTTTTAAATTATGGCAGTTTTTGATGTAAAAAAAATACTACTAATATTGTAAGTGCAACATTGCAGCTCTTAAAAAATATGTTTTGTCATCAAATATTTAATGTATAGTGTGTGTTCGATTATCTCATTACTGCTGTTACTATAAAGCAAGTAAAACCTGTTCTGATTTAGTTTATTCTTGTTTTGCTTGGTACTTGTACATGAAGAGCTTTATCCAGAGATAAGATCTACACTTGGTGCACAAAGTAATCTAGCATCTCTAGGGGATATGAAGAATTTCGATACTATATATATTTCTAGTGCATCTAAGTAATGTTCAGAAATGCACTCTCTGATGCTTGTACCCATATCCGAGGTTGTTTTTCCTCGCTGGTGAACTAGAAAATTGTTGAGCTGTTGTTTGCGAGAGAGAACGATGGACCCATTCGCTACTAAAAATAAATGAAGGAAGCAGTCCATTTTACTTTTCAGTCGTCCTCAAGCTGTACACCCACAGGAAAGTGAGCATGACGTGGTGAAACGACTGTTGTTTTCTCTATGAGCAGGAGGGCTGAGTTTCCTGTATATAGAGTGAAGGGTCTTAGTTTATGTGGAGACGTTAGGGTTACTCAGAGCTGCGGTAGGGGCCCTGTCCTGCGCTTCCCCTTTTACCACGTCTGATTCAGTTTTGTGGTTATTCACTGATATAGGGGCTTTTGTAGGATGTTTAGCCATTTAGCAGCATTTCTGGTAAACACACTGTGCCTATTCAGTATAATTTGAGAAGGAATTGATTAATGATTTAGGCATTTAAGCTCCCATTTGCAGAGATTAAATTAACATACCATCTGCACTACACCTAAACCTGCCTAATAGTATGAACAAAAGCAAATGTGATGTAAAAACTCAATCGCAAGCATGCCATCTTAGCTTGTTTTTTGATCTCTCATCTTTCAGCTCTTTCATCGTGAGTCATGTTTTTCACGGGATTCGTACCCAAGGATTCCAAGTCCAGTTCTGTGCCGGTTGAGCTACCGAACAAGCTTGTTACGTCTAGAAAGCAAAACACATAGAGCTGTAATCATAGCCGTGTACTAAAACGATAAGTGCTCGCCTCTAGTGTTGATTTCTGTTGGAAACGGCAGTGATATCTACTTGTTGTGTCTTGCGAAACAGTTCCCACAGGGGTATTTTCGTCATGAAATCAAGAACAACTTATACATGGCAAATTTTACATGTGGCATGTTAGTTTGGATTGTGATTAAAATGCAGTGGTTCTACAACCGTTTCCTTCATTCTGATTTGTATATATGTACGGGAGAAAAAACATGAAAAAGTTTTTTGGTCAAACCGCCCGACACCAATTTCTCAGATTTAACAATTATGGACTTTGGAGTAAAAACTAACAACTAAAAATTGGGATGGCCAGCATTTCAATTAAATTATATTCCTATTAAAAATTGTTAGGGTTAGTTCATTAATTTATTTGAATCATTTACAGTTGAGGTCAAAAGTTTACATACACCTTTCAGAATCTGCAAAATGTTCATTATTTTAACAAAATATAAAATATATTTGTTTTATTTAGTGCTGACCTGAAAAAGATGTTTCAAATGAGATGTTTACATAGTCCACAAGAGAAAATAATTGGTGAATTTTTAAAAAACGACCCCAATGACTCTATTCAAAAGTTTACCGCTGTTCTTCAGAAGTATCCTTCAGGCTTTTGTGTATTTGAACTGTTTCCAGCAATGACTGTATGATTTTGAGATCCATCTTTTCACACTGAGGACAACTGAGGGACTCATATGCAACTATTACAAAAGGTTAAAATGCTCACTAAAGCTCCAAAAGAAAACACAATGCATTAATATCCAGGGGTGTGTACATTTTTCCTATTTTTTTCATTTAGTACTGCCCTTTAAAAGGTACTTGTATCCCGGGAGACAAAATAAGTTAAATTTATTTGAAATTAAATTCACCCTGATCTTCAGATTCAAAATCTTTTCACTCCCCGGCTCTTCATGCATTGTGTTTCCTTCTTGGAGAATCAGTGAGCGTTTGAACCTTCTGTAATAGTTGCTCCCTAATAGTCCCTCAGTTCTCCCCAGTGTGAAAAGATGGATCTCAAAACCATATAGTCAGTGTTGGAAAGGGTTCAAATACACAAAAATGCTGGAAAACCAAAAACATTGTTGGACCTGAAGAATTTTTCTGAAGAAGAGCAGCCAGTTTAAGAGATCAGGACAAACAAGGGACTCATGAACAACTATCACTAAATAAATCAAACACAGCTGTGGATCATTCAGGAAACAACACAGTATTAAGAATCAAGTGTATGAAAACTTTTCAATGGGGTCTTTTTTTTATTTTTTATAAAATTTAACTATTATTTTCTCTTGTGGTCTATATGTAAATGTCTTTTGTGTGAAATATCATATTCAGGTCAGTAGTAAATAAAAAACACCATGCATTTTGTATAATCCCTCTTATTTTGATAAAATAATTAACATTTTGCAGATTCTGCAAGGTGTTTGTACAGTAAACTCATTGCAAATTAAACTATTTACTAAAATGAATTAGAATTTTCAATGCTACTCTATAGTCCAAATATTTAGGGATGGTATGTTTTTTTATTTATTGTTTTTGAGAGTATGTATAGTACTACAGCTGCACGATTCTGAATAAAATGAGAATCACGATTTTTTTGCTTAGAATAAAGATCACGATTCTGGAGAACTTTTTTATTTTAAAGATTTACCCCTGAACATTAGGTTATCAAACAGCAGTAAAATAAGACATAATAAACTTTGCTTTACATTTAAAGAAATGTAATGAAAAATAATGTTATAATGTAAGAGAAAACATCACCATTAAACATTAAAAAAATAAACATACAAAGGTATTATGTCAGAGTAAAGCGATTTAAAGATTCTTAGCTAGAAACAATAGCCTATCAACATTTTATAGCTGTTTTTTTGTGTTACAAATTATGTAGGAAAAATAATTTGACTGTTGCCTTTTTCCCTTTTACACTTAAGTAATAATAAGAAATGATATATCAGATGAAAACTTTCAAAATTCATCCTTTGAAAGTTATTTTAAAATCAGACATTGCATTAACATGGAAAATGTACATCAAAATCATGTTACGAAATGTTTTTGTCCATGAATTATACAGAATTATGTTTCAATTCTTCATTTTCACGTCTCTGTTCAAAAATGGGAGTAACAGTTAAGGGGCTAATAGATATATATGGTTCCATTGCTCTGCTGGTCCATAAATCAGGCACGATCAAAGTACTTCTCTTTCAATATTCAAAGTGCAAACAGAGACCGAATTTTTCAAGCATGATACTATCTACACAACTTCTTATAGCCCACATACTAATAACAGCCTAGATATTTTATGTAGCTTTTGAATGCGCGTGCGCGTTTTACTTTTGGTTTCGTTTTAACGATCGCGCGAAAGTCTCGGCGGCGCTGAGCGTGCATTCTACAATACAAGAGATTACTTAAACAAAACCATTTGAAAGTGGGTGGACACCAACGGGATTTTGAAAAGCATGTCCCCAGTGGAAATTATGCCCCTGTGTGAGTGGAGTTCTGCCGCTGAGTTATCATTTGATGTGAATGAATGCCACGTTGTACAGTACATTGAGACAGAGGCGCAATGAATTGCATCTGACAGAATATACAGTATATTTCTTCAAAAGCAGATTGTAAAGACCTTTTAATTGTCCAACATCAAAAATCGTCATATTAAAAAAAAAAAAAAAAAAAAAAAAAACGGCTGGTTCCTAGTTCAGTGTCAGAGATAGGGAGCGATTGATGGCTAATATCTCAAATCTTTATTAAATGTAATAAAGTAAAGATGAAGTTTAAATGTGACCCTGGACCACAAAACCAGTCTTAAGTCGCTGGGGTATATTTGTAGCAATAGCCAAAAATACATTGCATGGGTCAAAATTTTTGATTTTTCTTTTATGCCAAAAATCATTAAGAAATTAAGTAAAGTTCATGTTCCATGAAGATTTTTTTGTAAAATTCCTACTGTAAACATATCAAAATGTAATTTTTGATTTGTAATATGCATTGTTAAGAACCTAATTTGGACAACTTTAAAGTTGATTTTCTCAGTCTTTTTGATTTTTTTGCATCCTCAGATTTCTGATTTCAAATAGATGTATCTCAGCCAAATATTGTCCTATCCTAACAAACCATACATCAATAGAAAGCTTATTTATTGTGCTTTCATATGATGTATAAATCTCAGTTTTGTCAAATTTAACCTTATGACTGGTTTTGTGGTCCAGGGTCACAAATGGTTATATAATGTTGGAGAGAACATCAAGGCTGTCACTGCATCAGCTCACAGCAGTCTGTGCAGTAAATAGACTAGCGAAAGATTTGTAAAATATAAATAAAATATAATTGGCTGAATCGTATAAATGCTGGATTAAGGTCGTTTGGGGGGTCGAATTGAGATCGCAATCTTTTTAACTGATTAATTGTGCAGCTCTAGTATGTACACATGTAAGAACACAATTTATGTAATAAGGAAATTTTGTAACATTTTAAACGTTTAAATTGTTTTAAATAAAATATCCCCAAATAAAATATTGTATACTGTTATTTTGGCATCCCAAATAAGGTGTGTTATGAGCTAAAAAAGAAAATTCTGTCATTTAGTGACTCTAAACCATTAAAAATCTATATGACAGAAAAAAAGATATTCTGTAGAATGTTTTCATTTTTGTTCTTTTAATGAAAATCAGTTGTATTCAGAGCACTGGCTTTTTTATGGAGGGGGGAATACAATTCTTTTATGTTTCACAGAAACAAAGAAAGTTGTACAGTTCTGGAAAAACATGAGCTTGAAATTTTCATTTATGGGCGAACTATATCTTTAACAAAGAGGATTTTTGAATATCAACTTGTTCTGTCGTAAAGGTGTGTTTACACCACTTTGTTAGAAGTTAAGTAGTAGTAGTTAGTGGTTAAGATGGAGCAACCTAACACTGAGTCACATCCTTCCAATGACAGATTTACAGTAGGATTTCTGTTGCTTTCCTTTCCTTGCATTGCAAAGGTCTTCCTTCACGCATGTGCCGGTGCTTGATGAAGGATGAAGGAGCGGAGTGGTCACACAGACCGGATTATTCCCTCCAAAACAGCATTGTTTATTTCTTCCTCTTCCTGCCTTCTTTCTGCCCTGGTCACTGGCCTGTGCCACACTATTCTGCATTATTATTCTTGCTAAATGCGTCTCACGCTCATGATTCAGGTCGGCTTCCTGGAGAAGGGTCTGTTCCTGTGAAATCCACACATGCTGGAATGACTGTACAGACGCATGATTTAGTAATGGCACAGCCGCCAGAGGCCAAACTCACATTCAAACAGATGCACATGTCAGAACACATGCACAATCACACCTAGCGAAGTGCTCTTTTATTGTGCATGGCCTTTTGGTGTAAATGACCCACAAAGCATCTAAATGGAGGTTTCATTTGCATCAGCGGTAGAAAGAGACAGAGCCAGTGTGAAGATAAGGTAATAACACTGATCTCTCCATGTCTGTTTGCAGTGTTTTGATATCCTCAAAAGCGCAATATTTGTTTATATGTCTTTCGCACAAGTCGACCTGGGCCATGGTAATAGCTCCCATGAGCTCACTCTCATTGCTATGCCTGGCTTTTATCTTGCGCATTCAGAGTCTGACCTGCGATAGCCTCTAATCAGGATGTCGGCACTCGCTGAGAATTTTTTGCAGAGGCCAAAGCAGCCAGCAAATTGAAATATTTGCGCTGTTTTAGAGCTCAGAAAGGGCTTGGCCGTCGCAGAACCAACCACCAGATAAAATGCAATTTGCAGTTAGCCACTTTGCCGCTGTGAATTATAATGAAATACGACAGCTCTAAAATTAAAACGGGATTGGATTTAATTTAGTTTAATCTGTCATCACTACAGTTGATCACCTCTGACCTGGAAGCAGAAGTTTCTGCTTAGTGATGTAAGTCTGTGTAACTTTGTAATCTTTGTAAATCATTTTAAATTGGCCTCAGGTTTTTTGGTTAACAGTTACCACTGTCGTTTGTGAAAAAAACTTAAATCTGTAAAAAAACACACTGATTTATTAGGTTAATCAAAAAGGTAGTTGTGAAATACATACCAGTAATTACATACCACTGCAGTTTCTAAAAGAAATGAACACCAGAGGCGGTAAAACGGCAAGCACTTGTAATTGTTTTCGCAGAGCCTGGTAATCCCAGGAGAGTGCCTGCATAGTTGTACATTTAAATGCTGACAGCTAAACACTATCATAACGTGTTCAGGCTAACTTTATTCAGCTAGCGATACTTCTCTTCAAGGACATCTTAATCATAGTCTTAATAACCAGTAACTTGGCTTTATAATCATGAACACATTTTTAAAATCTTGTAATATTTTAAAGCCTTTATTATTTTTCAACTCTACAGCTGTGCAATAAAATTTACTTCAAATATTCACTTTTCATTCATAAAATATCTTTTCACAGAAAACGGCTTTTTAAGATGAAAATGACATGAAATTACTCATATATCCAGAAGATGGCAGCAGAGGATCAATCATTGGCTGCACTTAAGTATATAGTATAGCAAGTGCAGAAAGTCATTAAAATAAATAAATAAATAAGCTCAGACACAAACAGTCTATAAGGGTGAGTTATTTAAATACTTATATATAGTTCACTACAAATTAAATAAGTTAAATATTAATGGTATAATAAATAATGCACTCAATATGAATCAATATTCATAAAACCAGCCTGGTTGACTGGCTAAAACCAGCCAACCGGCCTAGATTCGTTTTAGTTTTTTTTTTTTTTAGTTTTTTTCAGCAGGGTTCATTAAAATCATACCATGGTCTGCTCTCTGTGGATTCTTTCTGCAGAAAACACAAAGCAGATACAAACTATAGTGTCTTCCATGTCAAGAGGCTGTTTACAGTTTAATGTTGTTGTTTTTTGTAATGCAGGGAATTTCTTTCCTTTTTTTGCTTTGAGTTATTTCCCTTCAACTTATTCACTTTCTGTCAAGTGCACAGGTTTCAAAAGCTTGTACAGTGGTGTCCAAAGTCTTGTGACTCATAAAATCCTTCTATATTCCTTTTGTTTTTTAATTTAATCCAGTTTTTAATTTCAGATTTCATAAATTATATGATCAGCATAACAAAAGTTTTTCTCAAAATTGTGGGCTATAAACTCACAATTGTGAGAAATAAAGTCAGAATTCAGATTTTTTTTCTCTCAGAATTATGTGATATAAACCTGCAATTGCGACATTTTTGATTAGAATTGCGAGATATAAACTCACAATTGTGAGATTTTTGTATAATTGAACAATTATATCTCACAATACTTAATTTTTTATACTTTATTCTTCCTGGATTCTTTATAACTCACAATTAAGAACAAAAGTCAGAATTGTGAGATAAAAAGTCACAATTACCTTTTTTATTTTTTATTCAGTGGCAGATACGGGCTTCCATATATATTACATGATGCAAATTTCACCACTTAGAATTAGATTTTGTTCCACCTTAAATTTCATTACAAAAAAAATCTACCCTCCGTAATGTTGGAATCTGTATTATTTAGATTTTTAGTTTCGTTTTTTTTTGGATCGCAAGTATCCCAATCCTACTGAAAGGTTTTGTAAAGCACATACATTTACTGAAGGTCTGATCCAGATCAAAACTAAGAGATAATCTAGTCATGATCTTCCTTTTGAACATCCCATTTTCCAGATAAATGCATTCCAGTGCGAAAGAGCACTGAGCTTCAATGGAAGAACAACGTCTGAACATCTATGCAATGATCCGTGTCACAGTACTTTTTTGACACAATGTCACAAAAACAGCTGAGAATCTGAAATATTTCTTTTGTTTAACTTTTATTTACTTTTAAATGTTTCAAAATAAAAAATAAACTGTAAAGATGCATTTTGAGATCCTGAGGGGGAAAAAAAATCGGTCCCACTCTATGTAATATATTCATTGTGTTTCATAGCTGCCTGGCTATTTTTGACATGTCTTGTCGAGCAGAAATCAGATTTTACTCTCTTGTCTTTCAGCACTCTTCACACTCAAGCATAAAATGAGCCTGTCTATCTGCTCTTATAGATATTGTTGGATTGTGTTGTCATTTCATTTACTTGAATAGTCTTCTCAGCAGAGGATGAGTTGAAATACGTTCTGTATGGCAGCACGAAGCAGTAGTATTGGATGTAGTGAAAAAAACCTATTATGTCTTTTGTTTACTTTTGGTGCCATTGTGGTGATTGTCTGGCCAGCTCTGGGCATCTGCATTCTGTCAGTCACCAAATCTAATTTATTTTCAAGTCATTAGCACATCCTAGTATGAAGCCCAGCAGCAGCATCTGCTGTATCACTGTGGCGGGATCTACAGGGACCTGCACTCATAGTGTGCGTTCTCTCTTTATCGCCGCATGCTTATTTTCCCACCTCTCCTGCCTCCGTTCTGTGTCTTACATTGGTTTTCTCTTTCTTATCTCCCTGTTGCGCTCCCATTCTGTCTCATTTCACAGTCTTTTTAAGGAAACCCATACAGATGCAATGACGCTGTGGTAGCCTGCCACACTAAGTGGGATTATGGAGGTGTGGTGTTTTATCTGCATTCGCTGAGCACCCACTGAGAATAAATGAAACATCATTTCCTGCTTATATCCGTCACAGCATTTAGAATGTCATCAATCAGCAAAGCTGGAGATGTGGCTTAAATTAAAATGCTTCTTCCTTGCACAGATTTATTGAAAAGCAATAAATCATGTGATGCTGGGGTGCTAGTCGACTAACCTAATCTTTACATTCAGCCCAAACCAAACCATCATTCAAAAGTTTGGGGCCAGTAAGAATTTTAAATTATTATTTTTTTGTAAAGAAGTCAGTACATGTAATTAGTGAGGGCAAAATTTGATCGGTGATGGGAATAACGGTGTTACTTTTTTTTAGTAACGAGTAAATGACTGTTTTCCCCGTTACAATGCCATTACCATTAGGCTCCTCTCTCAGCCATAGGAAGCTTTGCAAAGTGTTGCGTTGTTCTACTGAGGTAAATTCTGGCTTATTCCTCTCAATGCGTCGTCTTCCATAAACGAGAAGGAGCTGACATGAGCTTGATGAATGTTCACGTTTGTTTTCGGAGGTGATGTCCACACATCTTAAGTGGATGTTTAAAATATTTGAATATTTCAAAAGGGGAGCTGCTCGTGGCCGTGATTACATTAGAGATAATGAGTTTGAAGATAACAACTGGAGCTTGCGTTGTTATCATACGGATTACTTTATCAGAGAAAATTTGTTTTCGACAGGACTTCATTTAGAACTAGACATTTCAAGCTTTCTATACATATATTTCTCATGTCTGTGAGGGAGGTATTCGCTGAGGTTCAGGTTGTTTTATTTATGTGTCTGTAAAGAGAGATTAAGGAGACAGAGAGAGAGCGCACCATTTATTTTCTTTATTGTACAAAAGCACATTGTTTTGTTGTTATTATGACTATACACAAATGAAAGTAGACCCTTTGCAGTTACAAATGAGATCATATCTGCACGATCAAAAATGAGGAGTATTTTTAGATCTTTTTGTGGTCTTCAAAAAAAAAAAAAAAAAAATGAGACAGACCGCAAAGGAATTAACAGTGCTGCCGCGGGATGTTTTTCATGTTTGCGCTTTGAAGCGACCCCAATAGCGTGATATTTAGTCCTTGGAAGTTGTCACTCACATTGTCCCACAGCAACATTTTTAAAGTAACACAACAGTACTTTTCCCTGGTAATTTGTTACTTTTACAATGATGTAATTCAGTTACTAACTCAGTATTTGTGAGAAGTAACTAGTAACTATAATTACTTTTTAAAAGTAATGTGCCCAATACTACAATTGATCAAAAGTGACAGTTAAGTTGTTAATAATTGATAATTTTACAAAAAATCTGTTTCTATAATGTTATAACTACTTATTCATCAAAGAAATGTTAATTAGACAAGTAATTAATTTTCAAGATTGATGATAATACTAAATATTTTTGAGCACTGAATCAGCATATTAGAATGATTTCTGATGGATCGATCATGTGACTGAAGACTGACATAATGATGGTGAAAATTCAGCTTTGCCATGACAGGAATAAATAACATTTTAAATTACTACATTAGAAAACATTATTTTTTAATGATAAATAATGAGTAATAATATTTCACAATATAACTAGTTTTATAGCACTAATAAACTAATAAAATCGTTGTCACCTGACAATAGGAAATGATAGGTCTTCCAGGCAAAAAGTGTAGTTTTTAAATTATATTTAAACTTCTTATTATAACATAAAAGTTCTTTAAAGTTGTGTCTTGTGACGTTATGTTTAGGCACAGAACGTGTCAAACGAACTAAAACCGAAAGCACAATATGGCTAAATCCTTTCATAAAGTCTGTTTTCGCTGCACGTTTCAAAGCAAAGCGCGCACTTCATTTAAGCGATCAGCTCGTGATCTGTTTTTTTTTTTTTTTTTTTTCGCACCCCAGAATGGCTTCGTTAACGGCATTGGGTGTTTAGTTTGGTGCGTGTTTGGGAACGCAACGGCCACCAGTTATGCTTTGTTTTTGCGGCAGATGATTACAGCCTTTTATTAGATTTGTAGTGAGGCACTACTTTTTACTAAAGCTGGAGTTTTCCGTTAAAATAAAGCTCTATCGTTTCTAAAACACCAGTGTGAATGTAATTTAGACTGAGACAGTATTCCACAACTAAGACTTTTATCTGACTCAAAGGATTAGTTTACTTTCATAACAACAATGCACAAATAATGTACTCACCCCCTTGTCATCCAAGATGTTCATGTCTTTCTTTCTTCAGTTGTAAAGAAATTATGTTTTTTGAGGAAAACATTTCAGGATTTCTCACTTTATAATGGATATGGATGGCGCCTCGAAGTTTAAACTTCCAAAATGCACTTTAAATGCAGCTTCAAAAGGCTCTAAGTGATCCCAGCCGAGGAGGAAGGGTCTTATCTAGCGGAACGATCGGATATTTTCGAAACAAATTGAAAATGTATATACTTTTTAACCTCAAATGCTCGTCTTGTCTCCTCTTTGCGCAGCAAATGTGAAGTCTGTGTGATTCGGGTAAATACAGTTAGGGTATGTCTAAAAAAATCCGAAAAAATGAAAAAAGAACTCATAAGAGTCATTTGTTCATGAATTAAACTATGGTGAAGCTCTAGTGCGATTTCTTTAACAAATGATTTCTATGAATTTGTTCTTTTAATGGATGGTTAAAAGCCGAGCTACTGGTGTGAATTAATTTCTCTGTTCTAAAGTAATCGATTTCCTTAGAAACCAAAATGCACCTCGAGGAGCAATAAATGCTCTTTTCTCTCTTTCAACCGTTTTAAGCAGCCATATGGGAACCCGTGATATGCTGCTAATTATAGAACAGTCTCACCTCCCAAAAAGGTGATTAAACAATTGAGCCAACACATTGATTTCCTTGTAGTGTTGCCATCTTTGTTTAACAGCTATCAAGCAGTAGGTGGATGCATTGAATGACAGCCATAAACTGAATATGTGTGAATCTGTGGAAATCATCAGAGACACAGTGTGGGTGGCTGCATTTGCTAATTTATCAAATTGGATTTCATGCTAAAAATAGTGTGTTATTAATCCACCTATCCACCAGTGGCCCCCGGACGGCAATGTTCACAAGCGGTTTCTTCACTTAAATTAAAGATGTCTTCATGATTCGCACCACACGACTGTGGACAACTCAGTATGCGCTATCAATTCATCATGCTTCAGAGTGATATAGTTGTTTTTGTTCCTCCGAAGTGAATTCAGATTGGAAGTTTCTGTCACGTCTTGCAAGATATGACTGTTTTTTATTATTCTGAGTGTTCATCTCCCTTGTGTCTTTCTCTCTCTCTCTTGCTATCTTTCTTTACTCTTCACTTCCTCCTCTTTTTCTCTCAGATCTCTCAGATGCTGGGGAATGAGATCAAGTTTGCGGTTCGAGAGCCTGTGGGACTGAGGTAAGACAACATCCCTGTGCTGTTCTGCCGCGCTCTACACCGCAGTGCTTAGGGGAGTTTGCTCTTATAAACCTCATTTATTACGTTCTGCCTTAGGTCACCAATGCAGAAAATAGCAGGCCTTTAATTAAAGCACAGTTATTTTGACAGGCCACAGATGAAGCAGCTGAACACTGTGCATATGATAAATGTACAAATTCAGCTTCTGTTTAAGTAATGTGTGTCATTTTGTCTCTGGGTAGTAAAGCAAATGATTTATGTAAGAAGAATCCCCAGCAATATTATTAGCTTCGAAGTTATAACACATTTCTAGAATATATGCAGTGGGGTCCAAAAATTTAAAACCACTAGTAAAGCATTTTTTTTTATTAAATACATTTATTAAATACATCAGACTTCAGTGTCATGTGATCCTTCAGAAATCATTCTGTTGTAATGATTTGGTGCTCAAGAAATATTTCTTCTTATCATTGTTGAAAACATTTTATTGGACTGTTCTGCTTTTAATACAACTAGAGAACATTTTTTATCAATAATAAGGACTTATTTCATAAGATTTTACCAGAGAAGTAACTAAATTCTTGCCATGAAAATATCCTCTGTTGCTGACATAGCTTTACATCTACATTACATTTACATTTAGACATTTAGCAGATGCTTTTATCAAAAAAAAAAAAAAAAACTTACAAAAGAGGACAATGGAAGCAATCAGAATCAACAAAAGAGCAATAACATGCAAGTGCTATGACAAGTCTCATTTAGCCTATCGCAATACACAGAGCAAGGTTTTTTTTAAATTATATAATAAATAAAAAGAAAATAGAAGTAAAGAAGAAAAGTAAAACTTTAAAAACTGTATACTACTACTAATATTGGAAACAGTTGGGCTGTTTGATATTTTTGTAGATACTGTGATGAAGATTGATGAAATGAAGAAGATTCTTTGATGAATAAGAACGGCATTTATTTAAAATAGAATTTGTTGTAGCATTTAAAATTTCTGTAATGTTTGATCAATTTAATATGGAAGGCCATTTATGTCACTGAATAAAAAATAAAAAAGGGTTATAGCAGCTTTTTATCTTACAGTTCTGTTTTCTTAGACTTGCAATTGCGAATTGTAAGATATAAACGAGCAATTTTGAGAAAAACTGGACTTTGTAACTTGAAATTGCGAGTTTATATCTAGCAATTACGAGAAAAAAAAGTCAGAGTTTATCTCACAATTCTGAGAACAAAGTCAGAATGGAAAGTTTATATCCACAGTTGCAAGAAAAAGGTCAGAATTGTAAGTTTATATCCCGAAATTTTGAGGAAAAAGTCAGAATTGCGAGTTTATATCCCAGAATTGTTAGATACAAACTCACAATTCTGACTCAGAATTATGAGTTATTCTCACTATTCTCACTACAAAAAAGCAATTATGACTTTATAACTCCCAATTGCAAGAAATAAAGTCAGAAATGCAATTGTGAGGAAAAAGTCAGAATTGCGAGATACAAACTTGCAATTCTGAGCAAACAGTCAGAATGGCAAGTTTATATCCCACAGTTGTGAGAAAAAACTCAGAATTGTGAGTTTAGACCCCCCCCCCCCCCAATTATAAATTTATACCTCGCAATTTTGAGAAAAAAAGTCAGAATGGCAAGTTTATATTCCACAGTTGCGAGTTATAAAAAAAGTCAGAATTGTGAGTTTATATCCCGAAATTACAAGGAAAAAGTCAGAATTGTGAATTTATGTCCTGCAATTGCGAGAAAAAAGTCAGAATTGCGAGACACAAACTTGTAATTCTGAGAACAAAAGTTATCGACTGATGTTTACATTACCTCGTAAGGTCCTGGCAGATCACTAGATGAAAAAATGCACCCAGGAATCGAAACGAGGAATCGAAATTTTAATTTTATAACAAGTATCCGATTCTTTATCTTAAGTATCCGATTCCAGAATCGGAATCGATTTTCGATTCCCAACCCTAGCAAAGAGCATCTTCATCTTCAATGGAAGAAAAACATCTGGCCATCTTCAAAAAGAGATCATAAAAATGTCACAGATTTACTAAAATTGGTCAGAATCTAAAATAATATCTTATACGTTTTACATTAAAACATTTCTTTAAGTTTATTTACTGGTTTAAATGCAATTGCAGTTCCACATGAATTCCAGATATTTGATCTCAGGCTTTTGAACTCTTCAGTACTGTATATCATTGCCCATGGCATTCTAGAATAGAAAATGCACAATCAAAGTTAGCCGTCTTCTCGACTGACTCTGATGTTTTTTCCTCTCTCAAGGTTATGGATCCTCTTCTCCGCTGTGGTTTTCACAGTCATGGCCCTTATGGTAAGTTTTAGTAACTATATTTAGTATCATGAGGAGTCTATACATTAATAATTAATTTTAAATGTGTGATTTACAGGCCCTAGCTTTCCCCAACCAGCTGTACGAAGTTGTATTCGATGAAGAACAAACAGCCACCAGTGTCTCTATACGTCTCTATGGAGGGGCCATTCTCAGTAAGTCATTCAGTGTTTTTAATAATGCAAAATAGCCTAATGATCTCTCACACTCTTAATTAGAGGTTGTCATGTGGTCAGCACATTGATGGGCCATAAAAAGACTCCTCTATGTGTCTTTTTTAACATCCTACTCAAGGGGCTGTATGTTTTTGTGTTTGTTGTGAGAGTAGCTGGCCAGTCAGCCAGTGGATTGTGAAGAGAAGCGAGGAGGAAATATTCCCTGCGGGGCGGCACACTTTCCGCTGCTCATTCATTAATTGCACATTAAATCGGCCTCTTTCTGGCTCACTGCAGACAACAATTTTGCACAAATTAGTAGTGCAATTATTCCATTCTCTACCTGATCCCCTTTCAAATCTTGCCCTCAAAAATTAAACAGATGAGATGTATTTTTAATATTACTATTTAATTCTCCTGGTAATTGTTACGTCTGTCAGTATGTGTCAGTCGCCGTTCTCTAGTGTCTCCGCCGGGTCAACATTTTCTGTCTCAGCCCCCCAGTGATAAGTTACCTTTAATTAAGTTTAGTTCACTGGAACAGTGAACATTTGTGTCATCTCACTGAACAATTCACTACATTGGTTTAAACTCTGAAAATGAACTAATTTTTCAGTTGCTATTACTTTAAGCCTTTAGTGTCACATGATCCTTCAGAAATCATTGTAAAATGAGATATTTTTTTTATATTATCAGTGCTGAACACAGTCATGCTGCATAAAGGAGTCGTTCACTTTCAGAACAAAACTGTACAAATAATGTATTCACCCCCTTGTCATCCAAGATGTTCATGTCTTACTTTGTTGTCGTAAAGAAATTTTTGAGGAAAACATTTCAGGATTTCTCTCCATATAATGGACTTCTATGGTGCCCCCGAGTTTGAACTTCCAAAATGCAGTTTAAATGCAGCTTCAAATGGCTCTAAATGATCCCAGCCGAGGAAGAAGGGTCTTATCTAGCGAAATGATCGATTATTTTCTAAAAACATTTACAATTTATATACTTTTTAATCTCTACACAGAGTACACACAGAGCTAGACAAGATGAGCATTTTAGGTTAAACAGTATATAAAATTATTATTATTATTATTTTTTTTAGAAAATAACATCGTTTTGCTAGATAAGACCCTTCTTTCCTCAGCTGTGATCGTTTAGAACCATCTGAAGCTGCATTTTGGAAGTTCAAACTTGGGGGCACTATAAGTCCATTATATGGAGAGAAATCCTGAAATCTTTTCCTCAAAAAACATAATTTCTTTACGACTGAAGAAAGAAAGACGTGAACATCTTGGATGACAAGGGGGTGAGTACATTATCTGTAAATTTCTGAAAGTGAACTACTCCTTTAATATTTATGTGGAAACCTGTTTTTTCAGGATTCTTTGATAATATAATATTTCATAAAAATAGCATATATTTGAAATCCAAGTCTTTTTTAACCCTTACTAAAATGTTTACAAGATATTACTGATTCAAAACTTTTGAAAAAAATTGTATATATAACACTTTCTCATTTATTTGACTTCTTTTTGGCAGGTCTCTCTCTGATCATGTGGAATGGCTTGTACACTGCTGAGAAGGTTATCATCCAGTGGACGTTACTTAGCGAGGCGTGCTATTTTGCCATCCAGTTTTTAGGTTTGTTTCAATAAGAACTAGAGTCTTGCATGCTTCCTTGTCAGCTCTACATGGGCCCTGATGCTACTGCCCTCTAGTGGTTGTGGTTTCTCCATGGATGCATTCAAGTACATTCATGTGTATTGGACCTTTTTTTGTGGTTTATTGCACATAAGAATTTGTCTGAAACATTTACAAGAGATAAAATTAATTTCTATTTAATTTGTTTAAATCTATTTTTCACATTAACAAAATATTGTTTATGTAGAGCATAGGGCCAATATATAGCATTCTTCTAAGTTAAGTTTTCATTTTCAGAATTGCATGGTTGTATCATTATTTGGAGAAAAAAGTTTGAACTGCTAGTTTATATTTCACGTTTCTGAGAAAAAAGTTTGAATTGTTTGTATATCTTAAAATTCTGAGACAAAAGTCAGAATTGCAAGTTATATTTTACAATTCCTTAAACAAAATGTCAGAATTGCAAGTTTATATTTTACAGTTCAGAGAAAAAAGTTTGAATTGTGAGTTTATATTTCGCAATCTGAGAAAAAAGTCAGAATTGCAAGTTTATATTTTACAATTCAGAGACAAAAGTTTGAATTGAGAGTCTATATTTTACAGTCCTGCCAAAAAAGTCAGAATTGCTAGATTATATTTTTACAATTCTGAGGAAAAAGTCAGAATTTATATCAGTTTATATCACAATTCAGAGAAAAGATGTTTGAATTGAGAGTTTATATCTCAGAATTCTGAGAAAAAGTCAGTTTATATCTAGCAATTGAACTAGCAATTGCAGCAAAAAGCCAGATGAGGAAAAAAATAAAAATGGCAAGTTTATATTTTACAATTCTGTGAAAAAAGTCAGAATTGCAAGTTATTTTACAATTCTGAGGGGAAAAATTCAGAATTATGGAATGCGAACTTGCAACTGAGTTTTGATCTCATAGTTCTGAGAAAAAAAGTTAAAATTGCGAGTTTATATCTCACAATTCTAAGACAAAAGTCCGATTTGCAAGTTTATATCAGAATTCTGAGAAAAAAGTCAGAATTGACCTTATGCACGCATAAAGATAAGCCAGCTCGTAAACTTCCGCTGAAGCTCATTTTATATGTGCTATATATTCGGTGGACACTCTTGAGACTCATCTACTGCCTCGTTCTTATCAGAAACTGAGAAAAAAAACAATGTTAGCGGCATGAACATTCAGTTTCATATTATTCAACAATCCTGTACTCTTCGTATCTGCATAGTTGTACGTTTAAATGCTGACAGCAAACACTATCATAATGTGTTTAGGCTAACGTTAGCTAGCTAGCGATTCTTATCTTCAAGGACATCGATCTTAATCGTATTGTTGATAATCAGTAACTTGCCTTCATAGTCATGAACACATTTTTTAAATCTTGCAATATTTTAAAGCCTTTATTATTTTCTAACTGTGAAATAAAATTTACTTCAAGGACTCACTTTTCATTCATAAAAACGGCATAGATGACTTTTCATGGAAAACAACGTCTTTTTTAGGCTAAAATAAAATGGAATTACCCCATATAACCAATAGATGGCAGCAGAGGATTTATTATGCGGCTGCCTTTTAAACTCCCTATATCAAGACGTCTTGCTTTTCGATTTATTATAAAATTACTAGTATAATAAATTGTAGTACTTTTAACGCCCTTAGATATATATATATATATATATATATATATATATATATATAGTATAGCAAGTGCAGTCATTAAGCTCAGACACAAACAGCCTATAAGGGCGAATTATTTAAAAACGTATGTTCACTACAAATACGTTAAATATTGATGGTATAAGAATTAAATAATGCACTGAATATGAATCGACAGGAATTTGAAATATTTTATATAATTTAATAACTACATCTTTTAAGTTTTATCTTGAACTGTTAACTATTTAATCTATTAAATAGCTTATATTAACCAACACAAACTTGTTACTGCTGTAGTTTTGTTACTCTGAATTTAGTCTGAATCATTTAAGCTCTTTTTTTTGACATCAGCTTGTCATGTTTCGTCCGGTTATTACTGTCAATCATAGCAATGACTCGCACATATTTAGCCGATTTACTCGCAAATTTTTTTAAATCGCCATTTGTCATTCTTGAAACGGTATACATGGACGTTTGGTCCTCTTAGACAAACAACACTTTTCTTCGATTGTGAGTGGATTATGTAGAGAAAACGAACAAAGTACGCTCATATTACGGCACAGTACAGTTGACCGGAAATGACTTAGCTGGCTTGACTAAACAAGGAAGTAATTTGTGCATATGGTCAATTGCGAGTTTGTACCAATTCTGAGGAAAAATTGTAAAATGTGATTTCATAATTGCGAGGAAGAAAAAGTCAGAATTGTGAGATAAAAACTCTCAATAACCTTTTTTTTCTTATTCATTAGTAGAAATGGGCTTCCATAGTAAGGCTAATTAGTCATTGTGATATTTATGATACATTTATCTTGATATTTGGATCACGTATATCTTCGCTTCACTATGTTACAGTGACCTCCGTCACTCTGGTGGAACTGGGCTCCCTACCAAATGCTGCCATCCTCCTCCTCCTCAGTCGCATATTCTTCCTCACTGTCACGCTGTCCTACTACTACCATCTGGGACGCCGGCCCAAGAAGATCTGAGAGCCCCGCGAGCACCGTTACAACACATGGTGCTCGGGGAGTTGAGCGACAAGCCACTGGGCTGGAGTTTCAATCAGAAGCTTTGAACAGTGACACAACCAACAACATCAACCTGTTCACCTGGGCAAGGACAACATTTTAATTTCAGCTTAAAAAACAGGAGTTTGCCTTTACAGCGCAAACTTCTCTTTTTGTTTTGTTTTCTTGTTTTAATGGGAAATACTAACAATATGGTAGCCCTCCTCATTCACCGTTTATCATGTAACATATTGCACACCGTAGCCGAACTTGGACCGCTGGCATAACTGTCTGTAGCTATGGTATCAACAAAACTGCAAATCATTTTGTGTAATAATGCCAGTGAGCTCCTAGTCATGTGATTTGCGTAAGGGTGGCTAGTAAACACTAGATTGTGAGTTTTTACATGCAAAGCTTTGAGATTTTGAGCATTGTTCCTGGTTGGTATATTTGTATCACAGCTTTATCACTGAACTAGGAACAGTCTGCTCATCGAATAGGAATGGTTTTGAAAAGTTATACTTAATGAATGACAGACGCAACAGGGTCATTTGTTTGGTGTGTTGGCTTGTTAAACAGTTAATAGGTTTGAGCTAATTATTCATATTTCAAGATATTCCAGTCAAGTTTGTCATCAAGATGCCAGCGTATATAAACAAGAAATGTTTTAGGTTTAGTACTGCCACATGGTTGTGTAGCACAATGACGTTTGGTTCGTTTTAACAAGCAATGTAGCATTATTTTCCCTCACTTTTCCCTAAAATTGCCTTAAACTGCACAAGCGTTCCACATGTCAGCACACTGCCAGGTGTTTGTATTCTCCAAATGATCTGTATATATTTTGTTGATTTGCAATTCTCCAGTTGCTTATTTATTGGCCTGCCCAAAATTTTTTGCATAAGTTAATTAGATTTTTTATTTTTAACGTTCGTAGTATAACTTGCATGTTTATTGTCTGAGTTGTTAAGTCAAGAAATGATCTTGTATGCCCTTGATAACAAGTTCTATTGAGACAAACTGCAAAATCAAAACGAGTCATATGTACGGTAGTTACATGTTTGCTGCCTTGTGTGTATTTGCTAATAATTTTCAAAGTGTCCATTTGTACAACTCACATTAAAAGCATAATAGAATTGGAAGCATTTTTTAGCTTTAATAGCATAATTTGGATATTAGATATTAGTAAAAATGTTGGAAGGAATACATTTAGCAAGAACCTATACGCTATAAGTTAAACATCTGCTGTTAAATGTTGCGTACGAGGCTACCGCCTGTTGGTTGTTTTCATATATGGTAGAAAAAAAGCGTGTGTCTATGTACAGTATGTGGACAAAAGTAGCAATTACTTGCAGGGTTTAATTAGGCTTTACTTTTAACCTGGCCCAAGTCCAAACCTCTGCTATACATGGCTCAAAATAGGTAAGTTTGAAGGACCAGCCTTGTATAGGCTCATTATGGCAAGCCGTTTTAGCCTAAAATATACTAAGCGTTACTCGTCGTAATTGCAATTTTTACTAGTAACAATTCAATTAGAGAGCTCTCTAATTGGCATTTTTACTTGTAAAAATGCAATTACGACGAGTAACACTTAGGATATTTTAGGCTAAAACGGCTTGCCATAGGCTCATGTTTCTTTCACATGTCATGATTTCGTTTTTTTGTTGTCTTTACATGGAAACGGGTTCATAGTTCAAATCTTAGTACAAACCTTTCCTCTCGCTGTCGTGTACAGTCGATATTTTTTCGTTGACAGAACCAAATCAGTTATAACTAACTTAGTAGGCTAATTCCGAATAGGCACGGCTATTACTGTATCTTCTTTTCCTCATTAAAAAAAAGCAAGCTCTCGTCCCTCTTAACACTCGCCCAGCTAAATACGATGATGGATAATGCCAAACATGAATCATTTGTTATTCACGTCTCCTGATGAGAATTGTGTTGCCATGCAATTAGAAAAAATCCAGTTAGCTGCGAGTGGCTTCAGCTGTCTGCCGATGGTATACATAATGCCTCTGAAGGGATGTTGTACTTTTATTAAATGTGTGTGTGTGTGTAAATATTTTATTGAGAGATGTTATTGTTATGGACCTGCATCGGTATCTTTTTGGAATAAAGAAAATGTACATTTATTGCAACTGTCATTTAAAGTCCTTTTTTTTGTGGTGAGATAAACTCTTGAATAATGAGCTTTTACCGCTTTTACCTCAGGCTAGCTTTAGCTTTTTGTCGGCATATACACCAGTTTGTATATGTATAAACTGAGAATAAATAAGCTTTCCATTGATGCATGGTTATAGGACAACTATTTGAAAATCTGAAATCGTAGGGTGCAAAAAAAATTATTTTTATTTTAAAGTTGTCCAAATTAAGTTTTTACAAATGCATATTACAAATCAGAATGTAAGTTTTACTATATATATTCACGGCAGGAGGTTTACAAAATATCTTAATGGAACATGATCTTTAATTAACATCCCAATGATTAAATGAAATGAAACATTGGTCATTTGACCCATACAATGTACAGTCGTGGCCAAAAGTTTTGAGAACTACATAAATATTGGAAATTGGAAAAGTTGCTGTTTAAGTTTTTATAATAGCAATTTGCATATACTCCAGAATGTTATGAAGAGTGTTCAGATGAATTGCATAGTCCTTCTTTGCCATGAAAATGAACTTAATCCCGAAAAAAAAAAAAACTTTCCACTGCATTTCATTGCTGTCATTAAAGGAACTGCTGAGATCATTTCAGTAATCGTCTTGTTAACTCAGGTGAGAATGTTGACGAGCACAAGGCTGGAGATCATTATGTCAGGCTGATTGGGTTAGATTGACAGACTTGACATGTTAAAAGGAGGGCGATGCTTGAAATCATTGTTCTTCCATTGTTAACCATGATGACCTGCAAAGAAATGCGTGCAGCCATCATTGCGTTGCATAAAAATGGCTTCAAAGGCAAGGATAATGTGGTTACTAAGATTGCACCTAAATCAACAATTTATAGGATCATCAAGAACTTCAAGGAAAGAGGTTCAATTCTTGTTAAGAAGGCTTCAGGGCATCGAAGAAAGTCCAGCAAGCGCCAGGATCGTCTCCTAAAGAGGAGTCACCTGCGTGATCGGAGTGCCACCAGTGCAGAGCTTGCTCAGGAATGGCAGCAGGCAGGTGTGAGCGCATCTGCACACACAGTGAGGCCAAGACTTTTGGAAGATGGCCTGGTGTCAAGAAGGGCAGCAACGAAGCCACTTCTCTCCAAAAAAACATCAGGGACAGATTGATCTTCTGCAAAAAGTATGGTGAATGGACTGCTGAGGACTGGGGCAAAGTCATATTCTCCGATGAAGCCTCTTTCCGATTGTTTGGGGCATCTGGAAAAAGGCTTGTCCGGAGAAGAAAAGGTGAGCGCTACCATCAGTCCTGTGTCATGCCAACAGTAAAGCATCCTGAGACCATTCATGTGTGGGGTTGCTTCTCATCCAAGGGAGTGGGCTCACTCACAATTTTGAGCAAAAACACAGTCATGAATAAAGAATGGTACCAAAACACCTTCCAACAGCAACTTCTTCCAACAATCCAACAACAGTTTGGTGAAGAACAATGCATTTTCCAGCACGATGGAGCACCGTGTCATAAGGCAAAAATGATAACTAAGTGGCTCGGGGACCAAAACGTTGAAATTTTGGGCACTTAGTAATTAAATATCCTCTACTATTCTTCATAAAATAACGCATACAGTGCTTTCAGAAAGTATTCAGACCCCCTTAAATTTTTTTTATTTTGTTATTTTACAGCCTGATACAATTGTTTAAATGTTTTTTCATTAAAAAGCACTTGACATTTAGCTCAGGTGCCTCCCATTTCTCTTGATCATTGCTGAGATGTTTCTACACCTTGATTGGAGTCCACCCGTGGTAAATTAAATTGATTAGACATGATTTGGAAAGGCACACATCTCTCTATAAAAGGCCTCTCAGCTGACAATGCATATTGGAGTGAAAACCAAGCCATAAGATCAAAGGAACTGCCAGCAGAGCTCAGAGATGAAATTGTATCCGGGCACAGATCTAGGGAAGGCTACAAAAAAAAAAAATCTGCTGCACTAATCTTTCCGAGAGCACATTGGCTTCCATAATTTGGAAGAAGTTTGGCGCAACAAGGCCTCTTCCAAGAGCTCGTCGACCAGCCAAACTGAGCAATTGATGGAGAAGGGCCTTGTCTAGACTGGTGACCAAGAACCTGATGGTCCATGATCCATACTCCATGCTCATATGCAGAAGGGAGAAACCTACAGAAGGACAAACATGACTGCAACACTCCATGGCTTTGGGCTTAATGGTGGTGTGACCAAACTCAATTCTCTCCTCAGTGAAGACACATGAAAACACACTTGGAATTTGCAAAAAAGCATCTAAAGAACCCTCAGAATCTGTGAAACCATATTCTCTGGTCTGATGAACATTAGTTCTAAGCATCCTGTTCGAAGGAAACCAGCTCTGCTCATCATCTGCAGAGTACCATCCCAAAAATTGTAGTATCAGGCTGCAAAACAAAATTGAAAAAAAGTGAAGTGGGTCTAAATACTTTCCGAATGCACTGTACATCGATTAATGTAGTGCTGTTTCAAAATATCAGAAAATGCATCTCCAGAAACATTAGGATAATATGTATTTTATCCACTTTTAATTTTTTTTTTTTTTTTTTTATGTAAGAGCAGACGCAGTCATTTGTAACTTTTATGTGCGAGGCTTCCGGTCTCAGCCGCTTCCAGCTGTTTTGTAGATCGTTTTGCTGCTTGATATTTTAAACTGGTGTGGTTTACCATATTATGTTAATGTATAATCATAATTCTGAACACAGAGGTTTGTAGTGCAAACATTTTTACCGTTTATTGTTATTCTTTTCTCTATTTTCCTAAAGCGGCTAATGAACCGGAAGTTACGCACAATCACACGGCTTTTGCGTCCAGTTTTTGCTCTTTTTGAATGATCAGTTCATCTGAAGTATGTTAATCTCACACATTATTAACAAATGTTTTTTCCGCTTTTGTCCAGTGGATGGCAGTATTGTCAAAACAATATATGACGCCATTACTGATTATTTGCATGATTCTAACAGTAATTAGACTTTAGCAGTTCTAGCTCGTATGAATTATCTATCATAGAAAATTACATTGATGTTGTATGTGAAATAAAATTTTAGGGGGACACATTTAATGAAAATGTGTTGGGGCTTTAACCTTTCACTTAACAGACTCCTAACCCTAACCCAACAGACTCAGACAGGTAGACGCTTGAAAATAAACTACTAGGCTAACAAATGTATGCCAGAAACCTGTATTTTATAAATGATAAAAGTTGCATAAATTAAGTTCATCGCACAGATCTGGTCCATATGTGTGTTTGTGTGCCAAAGTGATACATAAAAGGATGATTTTTATTAACACATTTCCATTCCACAAAGCTGTGAAACCCAAAACCCAATAGCCTCCATGGTTTAGGATGTGGTGGAATGAGTTTCTTCGGAAATACCAGTTAAAACTATAAAAAGGGAGGAAACATGTTTTCCATCTCTGTCATAAAGTATGCAATAAAACCGACAGAACCATCCTGAAAACAATATTCGAAGGATATCCTTTCAGTGTATAAATTATGACTTTACAGTCGGGACAATAACTAGCGGTTATGGCAGAGCTCTGACTTTGGCGGAAACTGTGGTCACCATAGCAACCAGTGTGTTCAGCCAGGCAAGGGCGGTAAAGGGTTAAAAAAGTGGTTTTTCACATGCTGCTGCTCTAGTCTTTTTGTTCACTCTCAAGTAGCGCGACAACGAACTTACTGACAGCTGCTCAACGGATCCTCCTTGAGACTTGACACAAAAGAGGTAAATGTTTCTCAGTTGGTCTAAAAATGTTAGTATATAAGTATTAAACGTGATTTAACTTGCTGCTAGCCCTGAAGTAGTGTTTATAAGTTAATATAAACTTATTAGTAAATGAGGTCCTGAGAAGCAATTTTTTTTTTGTTTACCTTATTCGCGTTTTCAGACTGTTGTAAACTAGTTCTGCTCTATTTTGAAGTGTTTTGTTCTTTGTATATGGCTTTAAATGTTCGCTGATGTGGCACTGGCAGCTTGTACCGTTTTCACTGCGTTCCTGTGAACAATCGCAAACAGCTGAATTTGACGCGACTTAACACGCACATTCTCTTCGTTCACACGCATGTCAATGAATTGCAGCTGGTTTCGCCAGTTTTGCAGCAGTTTTGATGGTGATTTGGTTTCTTCAGAAACTCTGAAACACATGAGGATCAACAAGTTGTCTACGTTGCAACAGTGAGACAGCCTTGTTGGTTTTAAAAAGCATTGGTGTGTAAGCACAACCCGTTGTATTAGCTTTATATGTTCACACGGTCCTGGAACACCTATGAGTGAATTTTTACATTGGTTCTGAAAGCTGAATAAATAAGCTGACTATTGATGTATGGTTTATTAGGATATGACAATATTTGTCCGAGATACAACTATTTGAAAATCTATAATCTGAGGGTGCAAAAAAATCTAAATATTTAAGAAAATCGCTTTTAAAGTTGACATTACCAATCAAAAATTAAGTTTTGATATATTTATGGTACGGAATTTACAAAATATCTTCATGAAACATGATCTTTACTTATATCCTAATGAAAGTATAAAATCGAAAAGTTTGACCCATACGATGTATTTTTACAAGACTGGTTTTGTGATCCAGTGTCACATATAATCAGTATTATATTTATTAAAGCCAAGTATGAATCTCATCAAGTGTTCTTAAGAAGTTTACATTTATTCCAAAATAATGACTCAAGACTGTAACCAATGAAACAATATTGTTTATTTGTGAACTATTTAGCTGTTACCTTTGAACTATTTTGGAAAGTTTTGGATCATCAGTCATCAAAGCTCAATGAATATTGGTCAGACAGATTTACTTTAAATTTCACCAAGCTGGTTAATATTAAAAACTCCCACAGATCATGTTTTCAGGCCATTTTAAGTCTTCTTTTGATGTAACAAAGTTACTATATCTAAGTGTGTGAGTTGTTGGTTTACTTTTTAAAATGAGTTTTCCTATTAACACCATTATATTTTTTGTTCAGACTGATTCATGAATGCTCATGAACACAAGAGCTGTGATTTATCACATGAACAAATCACAGCCGAACATAACCAGTTATATCCAATCATATCGTCGATGGAAGCATTTTTCGCAGAATTTACCACAGGTTGTTTTTCATGTCTGCGGGTTGAAGCGACCCTAATAAAGTGATATTTATCCCCTGCAATGCGAACTTTGCCAGGGGAAACCCACCAAAAAACGTGTATTTTACCTTGCTGAATGCAATTTGTAATGGGGGAACCCCCTCAAAATGCTGTTAGGCTAGTTTTGAGTAGCAATTGGGTGGGTTTTGTTGTGAAAACCTGGCAACCCTGCTTTCCCCCATTCATTCTCAATTACCCCCCAACAAACCACCGCAGGTTTTAGGGGGTCTGTTAAAACTCAATGGGCTCAGGGGATGTGAAATAGACGCAGGCTCCTGCTGTAACTGCCTGCCTTGGCTACTTGGAGGAAACACTCCTGAGATAATAATATATAGATCAAATATCATTAGTTTGTCTTTTCACAAAAAAAAAAAAAAAAGAGAATCTTGCTAAGCACAATCTTCGAAACCAATGTTTATTTAAAATTGCCTTAATAATAACACACTTTGTTTAATGGCTCAGATATTTGAACTCAAAGCCAGAAATATACTCAAAACGCGAGCATTTGGCCAGCGTTGTATGGAGAGTTTTTAAGAGTTGTCATCAGTTGGCCATATTGGTGGCACTGAATGTAAACAATGCAACTGAACCGAATGAAAACCACATATTTTGCTGATTATTGCTGTTGAAAATGGTCTATTTTTGTCATGTTTTGGGTTGTACTAATCGGTCAGACCAGGAAAAACATTTGGAGTACTATAGACTGCCAACATTTGTGTTTGTTCTTATAATTTTCGATTAGGTAGGTGAAATATTAGGCTAATATCTTAATTAATATTGCTTGTGTATCTTTACCACCTGTTAACTTTAGTTTGTCAAAATATTGCACCTTTTCCTGCTCACTAAGTCCTTCGCCGTAAGTTGCATCTATAAAATACAGTAGTGTTCTATGATTACAGTGTATATTAATTCAATTTACCAAACATAAATTGAACAAAAACACAAGCTCTGAGCAGAGTCTGTAGCAGTTTTAAACCATGCAGAATTTTTGGTAGAAAAGGTATCTTCCTCTAAAGTGATTTGAATGCACCTCACATAGTAATTTTGACTTCCCAACTCTCAACAGACCTTTAGCCCTAGCTGTGACAAATCTCAATACTTAAGGAGATGATAGAGTTAAATGTGTGTGCCATTAAACAGGATGTGTTATTATACAAGTAAGCCGCTATAAACATATTGACATTAGAAAACCTGTTCAGCAAGATTCTATTCCATTTATTGCTTCGCCACAGTTCTACTGAACGGAAAAACATTAACGCCATTTAATAAAGCCATTCTAGGATATTAGGGTCACTGGTCTGCTGTCAGGACTGCGACAGCTGTCTGTAATGAAAGCACAGATGTGGAAATAGGTCAGAACTGAGTTTGGGCTGAGCAGTGGATGCGTCTTCAGGTCCATAAAAGGTTAAGGGCTGGCAGACCTCCCAGGACGTGTCTCTGACTGGAATGAGCCCTCAGAGAAAAAGAGAGAGAAAGAGGGCAAGGATACAGATGTTCCTTTTCTTTTACTTTGACTTTTCCAAGCTGGAAAACTCCTGCTGTAGGAGCCAGCTAAAAATGGGATGCTACGGTGTGTTCAAGAGCTGCTTTGCCAAGACTTCTGCCTGTAGGAGAAACTTAATAGGCAGCTCTTTTTCATAAGGGAAATTTAGGTTTGGGGGCTTTCTAAAAAAAGATTTCATGTGCATCAACGTTCCTTGTTGCAAACTATAGTAAACCAGTCATAACTTAGCTTGCATATATTAGTACACACTTCATTTAATGCCTTATAATTATAATTATCAACTTTTCCAAGCATTTAAAAAATATAAATATATATTATATATATTCAAAATGTTACTGTTTCTGCTGTACTTTGGAACAAATAAATGTAGGCTTGGTGAGCAGAAGAGACTTCTTAAAAAAAACATCAAACATCTTACTGTTCAAAAACTTTTGACTGATAGTGTATGTAGGACTTCTTCAATCAGTTAAGGTGTGTTTAAACTTGTAGTTTGGTTTTCATAGTTCTTTTGTTCCAGACCAAAAAAGAAAATTATAGATTGAGGCATTTTTCATGCCATTTATTATAACACCAAACCTAACAATACAAAAGAAAAAGCACAGGGACACATATGGCCACAACCTGTGTTTAGTTGCATAAATGCTTATACAAGTACAAGTTTCAAGTTAGTCATAGTTCTTTTCTCTCTCTCTCTCTCTCTCTCTCTCTCTCTCTCTCTCTCTCTCTCTCTCTCTCTCTCTCTCTCTATCTCTCTCTCTCTCTCTCTCCGTCCTTAGGACTGGTCCTAGCTTTTATGAGCCAGTTACATAACTTACTGAACAAATAAGACTCAATACTCCTTGGGTAACTGCTAGTTGGTCAGACTAGTTCTTAGGACACAGTCTGGCTAAGTATATGCAAATGGCCCTTGATTGGACAGTTTTTATGACATGTATAATGCAAACTTACCAAACAAATAAAACTACTGTGTGTGGGGCTAAATCAGTGCACATGAGGTGGTATTTTTAACTCGAAAAAAGCTTATAAAATATGTAAAGGAGTCAAAACAGTGCCAGGAATTCCTCTGTCACACACACTGACGTTTTTGCAAATATTCCCGCAAATGTTATAAATTGTAAAACTTAAATACATTGTGTGACGAAACATTTAGGTTTGATGATTGTAGTTCAAAAACTCCTTCAAATTAAAAAAATCCCCCCATAAGAGTCACCTAAAGAGGGATTTCCCCCCCATTTTCCAAAATGAAATTCAGGCCCTGGTACTGCCCCAATGACAGCTTTTGCACCTTTATCTCTGTGAGCCCACGTTTGCGCCATCAGAGTGACAACTGTGTATGAGAAGACAGCAAAATGAATAGATACCACTGCTTTCTCGACTTTTTTTCTGTTTTAATTTTTTCAGGATTCCGTTTTTTTCCTTTTTAATTTTTCTGCACTGTTTTAATGGTTAAATAAAATAAAAAAATAGTCAAAAAACATGATTGAAATCATGGAACTCTTTTAACAGCAATTTATTACAATTTTAACTAATTAGATTTTTTAAAGCTCTATGAAATACTTTTTTTTTCTTCTCAAATTCAGTTTTATTTTGACCAAATTCTGTGATTTCCATAAATTTTCTGGATTCCATTTTAAATCAAAATCAAAATTAAAATTAAAATCATCTTTAATGAATAGATTTTTTTAATATAAAAAATATATATATTATTATTTAGTTTTTATATGTTTCCAGAAATACTGTGCTGTGTTTAAAATTTTCTGGTAAATAAATTATGGTAAATATTTTTTTCTGGTAAATATTCCTTAAATAATATTTCAATAATAATTGTATTAGTAGTAGTAGAGGTAGTCATATTAGTGCTATCACTACAGGTTCATGTAAAGTTTCTGTTTGTATAAGATGTGACCATAGTTTTTCTCAAAAGAAATGGTAAAATGCTCTCAGAGCAGTTCTAGAGGTTATGTTTATGTGTTCATATACTCGTATATTGAGCGCTGCACGCTTCAGTATGTGTGTAGTAAACTAAACTGCATCTGCACCATTTATTCACACAGAGACATGCAGAACATGCAGGATTCATATTTAAATTGTAATAATTATGGCTTAATGTTCACAGGTACTAGTCTTTATCACGTTTTGATTTACTGACCTATTTGATTTATTCATCCAATTTTGTCAAATTCCGTGATATTTCATGTTATACAATTAATTCCTTTTTTATGATTGGATTCCGCGATTCTGTTCACGTTTTCCACATTGTGAAAATCATAAGGTCCTAACCAACACAGAATGACACATGCATCTATTTGTCACGAATCTCATGCACAATTTTAAAAGAATTTGGGAGTCAGTTTTTACTGAAGGTGAGCAGAAATTATTAGGGATGCACCGATCCGTATCGGCCGATCACTTGCACGTTTTGTCAGTAAAGCCGGTTCTGTAATCAGCGGTAAATGCCATCAGGTGCGTGATCTCACGTTGAGCCGTATATACTACACACAGCCGTTGTTCACTGACGAGCTGCGCACATTCACACTGATAATGAACATTGATTTGCGCAGCTCATCGGTAAACAACGGCTGTGTGTAGTATATACGGCTCAACGTGAAATCACGCACCTGATGGCATTTACCGCTGATTACAGAACCGGCTTTACTGACAAAACGCGCAAGCATGATCGGCCGATTCGGATCGGTGCATCCCTAGAAATTATATTAATTGTTACACTCGGATGTACATCGCATTACGCAAGAACAGATTTGTCACTACTTCCATTTCATTACTGCACAAATTGGTTTTCATATTTGTTTCTCTTGTGGTCTGCAGCCTAGTTGAAAGTCTGATCAAAACCCTTGACACACATGAGGAGAGTATTTATATCTGGCAGAGGTTGTGTGTGATTCTTTAGATGGCTTTTGTCACTTAAAGGGATAGTTCACCCAAAAATGAAAATTTGATGTTTATCTGCTTACCCCCAGGGCATCCAAGATGTAGGTGACTTTGTTTCTTCAGTAGAACACAAATGAAGATTTTTAACTCAAACTGTTGCAGTCTGTTTGTCATATAATGGCAGTGAATGAGTTCCAAAATTTTGAAAGTAAAAAAAAAAAAACATGCACAGACAAATCCAAATTAAAACCTGCGGCTCGTGACGATGCATTGATGTCCAATTAATGATGGTGCATTTTGACATAACTTTTCGTGTAAGTGTGTAGCAATACCATGCAAAAGAAAACTTAATTCAGCATTTGCACGCTGATTGAGAGGCGTTTTCGGTGAGCACACTTTGAGTGTTTGTGTATGCAAAGAAACCAGCAGGCTTTCAAGTTCTGGCAAGACTTTTAAACACGTGCGAATACTGAATGTCACTTTCGTAATAATGCATCGAGTCAGTAAAATTTCCGTCAACTGTCCCTGGACTCGGCTGGACTCGGCAATTATTCCCGAGTCCGAAAAGCTTGAGTCCAAGTCAAGTCCGAGTCAAAATGCATCCGAGTCCATGACAAGTCCAAGTCCGCTAGAAATTTAACTCGAGACCGGACTCGAGTCCGAGTACAAGTCCGAGTACCCCTACTCTGTGAGATTGGGTAGGCTTTCAGACTCTGCATAGACAACAACACAACTAACACGTTCAAGACCCAGAAAGGTAGTTAGGACATCGATTAAATTATCCATGTGACATCAGTGGTTCAACCTTAATTTTATGAAGCTACAAGATACTCACAAAGAAAACAAAAATAATTGTATTTAACAAATTCTTCTGTTCCGTGTCAATTTTTAAACTTGAACCACATGGACTCAATGACTCATTTCAATGATGTCCTTACTACCTTTCTGGGTCTTGAACATGACCGTTGTGTTGTTGTCTATGCAGGGCTTTCATTAAAAATATCTTAATTTGGTATTACAGTATTACAGGTCTTACAGTTTTGGAACGACATGAGGGTGAGTAATCAATGAAACAAATTTCATTTTTAGGTGAACTATCCTTTTAAAATCTTACAAATGCAGCAATACAAAGTACTATATAGGGCAGAAACTTTTAACATGCTCTCCAATCCCCTTAAATGGTGAGAGGTTTTTAATTTTGTAGAGAATGATGGAGGCTAACAAACACGTGTTGACAAAGTACGGAAAATTGAGTTGATGGTGTGGTAGATAATTGTTTCCCCCTGTGATTGTAATGCTTGTGATGTGGCGGTTGAAGACCCGGCTCTCATTTAGCTATAGCTCGACCTAGGGCTGCACGATATTGGGAAAAAATTACATTGCAATATATTTTTTTTCTTGCGATATATATTGCGATGTGTACAAATTCATTTATGTTCATCAGGTTGTTTTAAACTGCTTAAAAATCAAATAATAATTCAAGAATAATTGGGGTAATTTTGTAAGCATTTTCAAAGAATAAAAAAATGTAAAAGTACAGTATAATCAAAACCCTGAAATAAAATACTTTTTAAAGCTCATTTTGGGTAGTTTCATAAACAGTTTGACTCACCTTATTCACTGTCAATTCAGGCAAATCAAGGCTCTAATATGAAATTAATAATGAATGTTGCTTTTACCCTGATGAAAGGGAAATCAGCTTCTTCCTTTCACGAAAAACATTAAAAGCTTAGCCAAGATGGAGGAACAGCTGATCATAGCTGTTACAGGGAAAACATTTTTTTAGCAGCAGAGCTACTGCAACCAATTTTTAGTTTTGGAAATCCATTTATCTTTGTTTATTTATCTTTACTGAAACTTCCGCGTCTTTAGGAGAGCGCGGGTCATGGTTGCTTAGCAAGTTACTCAAGTTACAGAGCGCTTTGGAAAGAAGGAGAAAGCGGCACGCCTAGCGTTTTCCACGCGTTTTAGGCGCGACATGTGAACGGTCCCTTAAATTCGTAGTGTTTCCGCGAGTTTTGGCAACAACTGCCAGGCACTCCCGACAAAGCACCTGTTTTTGGTCAGCAGCATCCTTTTTGTATCCAAAATACTTCCATATGACCGACGTTGCGTTTCTTTTTGCGACCAAATCTTCCATTACGGCGCTTTTCTCCCGTCCCGCGCTCATTTCGCCATGCGCACGCAGAGACTGCATGCATGAAGTAGGTGAAGCAACGTGTGCATTGTAGTTTTTAAAGAACCTTTAAACATGAGTTAATTACTTTATTTTAGACAAATATAGATCCGTGAATAGAAAGTTTAGAAATACAGAAAGTACATTTTTAAATCAGACACACATACATTTTTTTTGCCCTGCATCGTGACTGCCACGATGTGACATTGCGATGACAATGCTGAAACGATCTATCGTGCAGCCCTAGCTTGACCTTCCTCTTGGTGGAGGGGTGAGAGGGGAGACTCATGGGTAACTGGGGCGTGAGACAGTTTCCCCCTTTAAGTGGAGCATTCACGCTGCCTCAATTATGGTTGCCATAGGAATGCCCTGAGAGTATGAAAGATGTTGGCTGGGGGGAAATCATAGGGTTATGCAAAAATAGTGTCTTGTGAGACCCAGAAGCGGTGAGTTATTACTTGGCCCATAATTTGGGTCTTTGGAATCAGTCTAAATTACTAGCAAACTCAAGAAGCTGTACTTAGTAATGTTTGAACTGGTTGACATTTGAACTTGAAGAATGTAAGGAAAGAAGACGAGAATAAGATTTTCAAATCCTTTAGTTGTGTTCTAGGCGTGCTCTTGGCGTTCACCCAAAATAGTATATGATAACGTTTTTTACCTAATGATGGTTCATTAAAGGTTCTGCCGCCTCCTTTCCCTGAAGACGGCATTAATAATTTTGCTGCACCTCTTTTTAATCTGTTCTCTGTTGAGCACGTTCCAGACATGTAAATCAGTGGCTCCCACACTGGAGACAAACTTGTTGTGTACCCATCCCCCCGTAATTTCCTGTCTGCTATGTTGTCTGTATTAAAAATGCCAAAAAAATAAAAATGACATGCTAAGAGATTTTGCATACTGCAGTAACAGTAACTTGCATTAACAGTGTTCACACCATAATTGAAGAAACAAATATAGTGTACTTTATAGTTATTTTGTCTTCAATGTGTAACTTTTTGAATTATTTTATGAAGTATTATGAAGTACTGTGAGTGTGTCACACTTAAGTCCCCATAATGTATGCTATTTAAATTTTTGTTTAATTGAATGACAATTTTAAATCTGGCAAAAGGAAAATCATACATTATTGAAAACATTTAAAAGTATATCTTTTTTGTTTTATATTTTCATTTTTTTGGTTCTTTTATTAAATCATATTTTCCATTTGCCACATTTGTGATTAAAAAAAACATTATTAAAGACATATATAAAATTTATTTATTTCCATTTGTTATTTGTGTATTTATTTATTTGAAAAATCCTATTCACATTTGTGGGGGAAATATACATTGTTAAAGACATTTAAAAGTATATATATTTTTTGTTTTATTAATTTACTTTCATTTTGCCATTTTTGCATATATATATGCGCAATATAAGTATTGAATACATTTAAAAGTATAGATTTTTTGTTTTGTTTTATGTTTTGCATTCATTCAATCAGTCATTCATGCAATCATTTTCAAAACTCTATTTTCCATTTGACACATTTGTGAATAAATGAAAAAAAAACATTAAATACATTTAAAGTATATATTTTTGGTTTTATGTTTATTTATTTGTTTATTTAATAATAAATATAAATGATTATATAATATAGTTAAATAGATATATATATATATTGAAGTCATATCTAGTTCCTTAGCAATAAGTAAATAAAAGAATAACATAATAAATAAATTAATAAAAAATATACATATATTTATTTGTTGACTGACATGCAAAAAGTCCAAATTTACATTTATTTTTCTTCATAAGTACATAGAAAAAGCATATAAGGACACTGAGTTGAAAAGTTTGAATATAAATTTCAGCTCTGACTGTTAAAAATGTAACAGTACTGTACAGATGCATTGATTGACAACATAACGTAAGACAGTTTACTCCTTTGTGTGTATATTTAACACCAATACATGTTTAAAAAGCATGCATGTGCTGAAGCACTGTGAAGTTCTTTGTCAAACAGATAATAGTCAAAGAACAGTTGCTGGGGGAAGTTATTTGTCTGTAGTGATTATCCTGGATTAAATTTCTGGTCATGTGATCTATAAGTATCTAACATCAGCAGTGTAGAGTTTGCTTGGGTGTGTTCAGATGCTTTGTGTTGTGCTAAAAAGCCTAGGATAGGACAGCTCTTGTCTATTGTGTGGATTGGGGCAGCATGTCATCATTGTATTATGGAGGGGATGTTGTGATTGACCAGAGAATGGGTGACATCTGCACAGCTGAGTTACAGTACAGCCGACAGCGACCGTAGATTAGTAAAGAACAGAGACATTACCACAGTTTCCACATGGCACAACTACTTACACTTCACCATAAACACATTCACACACACAAGCCAAAGTGTTTGTTTGTTCATGTATTTTGGCTGTTTAAATGACGTTGTATTTCTCTATTTCTATTTGTGGCTGAGGGTTTGAAAGCCTGCTGCAGTATGCTTTGTGGATGTCAATCATGAAACTGCTGAATAGAAAGCCCAAATTCTCTGACACCTGATGAAACTTGCATTTACTGCCTTTGTACTTCCCCTTCCATATTTATGATTGTTTTTTCAGGCCAAACTGCTGAATGTTGAAGAATAAGAAAAGTCCAAACCTGTGTAGCTCAGTATTTTTGTCACGACTGTGAACATGCTTACCAGTGGAAAGAGGGGAAATACATTTAGCTGTGTTGTTATTTCTCTGAAATAGCCTTTGTCAATGAATAAAATACAGTAAAAGACTGCATTCAGCACAGAAAAGTCCAGAGTCTGGTATATAGCTCCCTGGAGTACTTTAAAGAGATGACGCCAAGTAAGCTTGGCTCTGTGACTCCCTGGCTTCATATCCTGATATATTGCTTATTACACCAGACTGGAGTGTGTGTGTGTGTGTGTGTGTGTGTGTGTGTGTGTATGTGAGAAGAAGAAACAGTCTAAGTGAGAAATGCAAGAGTCATGCTCTCATGGTTACATTTTGAATCCCCCCTTACAGAAATCTTACACTTAATTCCCAGTGGCTTCATTAGAAGTTCATAGAGGCTTTTAAAGGATTAGTTCACTTCCAGAATAAAAATTTCCTGATAATTTACTCACTCTTGTGTCATCCAAGATGTTCATGTCTTTCTTTCTTCAGTCAAAAAGAAATGAAGGTTTCTGAAGAAAACATTCCAGGATTTTTCTCCATTTAGTGGACTTTAATGGGGATCAAGGGGTCGAAGGTCCAAATTGCAGTTTCAATGCAGCTTCAAAGCGCTCTACGTGATCCCAGATGGGGAATAAGGGCCTTATCTAGCAAAATGATGGGTCATTTACTAAAAAATGAATACATTTATATATATTTTTAACCACAAATGCGCGTCTTGCACTAGCTCAACTTAAGGCATTATGCAATCATGTTGAAAAGGTAAACGCGTCGGAAGTTCTTCTAACCCAGTTTACAAGGCGAGCGTGCAAAGAAAGTCAAACGCCCTTAAAAGGTAAACAACAATGTCGGACGATTTAGAAGTTGGAGGAGAAAATGAGATGGAACTTTTTGCCCTACCCTACTTTTTTGAACCGAAGAACTAACCACGCATGACCTTTCCAACGTAATTATGTAAGTCATAGCTAGTCATCACAGAGCTAGTGCAAGACGAGCATTTGTGGTTAAAGTATATAAATTTAACTTTTTTTTTATTTTAGAGCATTTTAATCATTTCGCAAGATAAGATGCTCATTCCTCTGAAGGGATCATGTAGAGCCCTTTGAAATTGCAGTTTGGACCTTCAACCTGTTCGTTCCCATCAAAATCCTGAAATGTTTTCCTCAAAAACCTTTATTTCTTTTTGACAGACATGAACATCTTGGATGACATGGACTGAGTAAATGATCAATATTATTATAAATTTTTATTCTGAAGGTGGACTAATCTTAAAGAGTGACAATATTTTAAGAGCAAAAGTCAAGATTTCTGGGATGTATTGCTTCAGGATTTTCTTTTTGCATGATTGGACATTAAAGGATTCATGACATGGATTTCTTTTATTTTAAAATTTCTCTTAAGGTTTACTTGTGTTAATTTTTATTTTCACATGTGGAAAAATTATTATTTTCAGCCCTCATTCTGACCCTTTGTATAAAACCTATTTTAAGGGGCAGGTCCTTTAAGGCTTCTCAGTAATCGGCCACTGTTATTATTGGCTAACATCATTGCATAGGAAACCGTATCAACCTCTCTCACTATTGTATGTGAGTGTTTGGACAACAAGATAAAAAAAAAGGTAATTTCCAGACAGGGCATTATTAAAAGCATTTACTTATAGTTTGTGATGCAGCTGCAGTCAAATCTAGTACCGCTTCATCTTTCAACAAATATTCGGGTGGGCAACAAATACAGATGAGCGGGCAGGGCCTATGTTGAGAAGACTATTTGTCGATGCCTTGCTCTGGAGGCAGTGTTTATGCAAATGTTTATGCCGCTGTGACATCACAAACGAGTCATTTTTGGAGCTTGATTAAATAAATGCTTTGTTTATAATGTGGAGGACATTTTAAGCTATTAAACTTTAAGGACATTTAACTTTAACTTTAAAGACCTATTATATGCCAAAAGATAAAGGCTAATTTGATTCCTCATGTCATGACCCCTTTAAGTGTCAACCTACCACCATACTAAAATTGTTTATTGTAAGCAAAAATGTGTTTAGAATCAAACTTTGAAATGTATTAATATTATGATGAATTAGCCTGGGTGTCCCCATGCTGCCTTCCGCGCAGCGCGATTTTATTCACGCTGGAAGGTAGCATGGAAACCATGGACCAAATTTTCACCTCAGATAGGGAACCAATCACAGAACGGGGAGAGAGCAGCAAGACGATGACACCTTCTATGCGTCGCGACCAAGCGTGCCGTAGGTGTCCTGAAAAGTGAAGCCAAAAGTTTTCAATCGCCTCCCGGTGGCTGGCTGCAGTATAGGTCATAAACCCCGCCCTCTCCATGTAATCTAATGGGACGTGAGCCAAACTAAATAATCAAATTACACGGCAAATAATTTTTTTCCAAAGGTGATTTCCATCGTGTGAGGTAGTTCTTATAATGCTGATTCATGTTCAGGTGTTCGTTTTTCTAATAAGTTTGCATTTAAGTAGTTATTTGATGCTATAAAAACGGGGTGTGTTGTCATGATTGTGATCGTGCGATTGGGTCTGCGGGAGTTTGGGCGGGACTTTGACACCGCGGCTCCGCCTCACGACACTAGTGCGCATGCTCTGGCTCCAAACAAACCTCTACTGCGCATGCTCTGGCTCCAAATGACGTAACTTCCCCCAAGATGGTAGCGGCCATATTGAGCTGTTTTGGCTTCACTTTTCTATAGTGGAAAGAAGCGGAAACGCGTTGTCCATCTTTTTTTACAGTCTATGGTCGCGACTCACCGAAGCAGTTTGTTTATAACTATGGATCCAGCATGGCAGCAAGTTATCATTCGATGCAGCCGTTCACATGTCACGCCTAAAAAGGCGCGTCGTTTTCTCCTTTCTAAACCACTCTGTAGCTTGCGCATGGAAAACGCGAGCGCATCGCAACCGCGTCGCTTCCATTATGCGCGCGCATACCGCGCGTCTACATTTGAAATAACAAACTTTAGCGCGCAAAAGACGCGACATGTGAACGGCCCCTTAGATAGTGTTCTAAGTAGTTTAGAACGCAAGTTTATTTTGAAAAAAGAGCAACTTTTGGCGTTAAACCATCGCTCTGTATACGTCATCCGGTATGATTGAAACGATTGGCTATGAGCTACACACAGGCGCATTTGATAGACATTCGTAGCCTAGCGCCCAATAAACGGCTCTGGGCATTCGTAAACCACGCCTTAAATACGAGAAAATGAACATGTGGTTCCCAGACCACGAATCATGACGAAGTCATAACGTGGTCTGGCGTTAGCCAGGCTAATGATGAATTGCAATAGAATTACAATTTTTTTTATCCTCCATTTCAGAAGTTAAGCCTATTTTTGACAACGCCCTTTTTTTTTTTGGAAAACTACTGATATTACTGAGTTACCCTCATGAGATCTATTTTTCAGAAAAGAAAGTCTTCTGATGAGTTTGTATTATGTATCATGCTCAGGGAGTGTAGGATGCTCAGCAGAGGAGAAGATAATTGAGTAATTTCTTCAGGGAGTTTTACCAGAAAGACATTTTTAAAGCTCTGACTTCATAATGTATCTCATTTCAAAATGTCCCTGTGTAATGAACCACAAATGAATACAATGAATAGAATATGCAGATAATGTTGACGTGTTACAAAATGCTTAATGAGGAGAGACCAACTGCCAAAATGACTCATAAGTTATAATGAACATATTTGCTTTGAGCTGGCACACCAGTATTAATTATACATGATTGCATGATTCTCTGACACGTGTCTTCCTTTTGACACAAACAAGTAAACACTGCTAAAGTTTGTTACGCATTGCTCAGGGTGAGGATATACTGTTTAAAATGTGCAGTCAGTGTGATTTTTTTTCTTTTTTCTTTTAATTTTTTTTATTAATACTTCTATTTAGGAAATAGGAATGATGTATTATTTTGATCAAAAGTGACAGTACAGTCTTCTACATGATTAAAAAAAAATTACATTACACTGGAACTTAACTGGAAACTCTAAAAATTCTTTTTACAAATTAATACCATTCAGTAATGGAACTGAAAGTAATCAACCAGGCCAGAATACCTAGTCAAAACTAGATCACAGCTGTGATTTATGGAACTGTTTTTTCCACTTTATTTCAGCGAGAACTTACACATCATCACCTGCAGACTGTTTTTAACAATGTGCAGAGTGAAACTCTTTAATTATTGTTGTCATGTCCACAACTTGACTTGCTCTGTGCCAATTAGGAGTTGTCTCTATCAGCATTAGTGTCCTCCTTCATGTCCTTCAGAGTTTTGATGAGATTTCCTCTCTTTTACAGAGCAGCAGTCATGGGGAAAGGATGCATTGCCGCCACCAAGTACTTCCTGTTCTTGTTCAACCTCCTCTTCTTTGTAAGTTTACACACTCCTACACCTTTATTCTGAGTCTCAGCAGGAACACTGCCTATGAGTTCAGAGCATTAGCCATGTGGCTCTGTCAATAGCACTGGTCTTCAGGGTTACTATGAGCTAACACAGGTTGAAAGCAAGGTTACGAAGTACAAATCTGTAGAAAACAGTTATTTTAAGTAGTAAAACATTTCAAAATTGTACTGTTTTTGCTGTACATTGGATGAAATAAATGCAGGCTTGGTGAGCAGAAGAGACTTCTTTAAAAACATAAATCTTACTGTTCAAATACTTTTGGTCAAAATCCCCAGTAATATGATGTAGATTTCAGTGATGCGCAGGTCAATGTATAAACAACCCGAACCCGACCGACGTTTTCAAATAACCCGCCCCAAACTTGGACCGCAAAAAAAAAAAAAAAGTAAATATTGTACCCGACCCGCTTCCTGACCCGCATGTTTAATATTTGCGACTGACAGCAGCGATTATATGCGGCTATGCGGTGGAGATGCGTTCACTGTCAAACATCATTCGGCATTAATTAGGTCATTTTGTCAAAAGAAATGTTCTTGATTACAAGAAAAATACAGATTGTTCTTGTTGTGATTTATTTTGTCTTTCCTTTATACAGATTTAAATAGTTTCGTTTTCGAAGTACTCAAATGATGTCAGTGATTCTCCGATGTTAAATATGATCAAGAATTATTTTAATTTGATCTACAGTGTAATAAAAGTTAAGAAAAAGATTAGCCTATAGCCCTAAATATATATCGACTACAAGCTAATTCCTTTTTTCTTAACTTTTAACTTCTAAAAAATATCAATAATATTAAAACAACTTAATAGGCAAGGTTACCGAATTGTCTTATACAAACATAACGAATGCACTTCAAAACGAAGTTTTCATATATAAATTCAGGAATCACGAATATGACAAAATGATATTATTTTATATTTGTATAGCTATAATAGTTGTATCAAATCAATAAGGAAATTATAGTGCCTTGAACTTAAGTAATGTTTAATTTCGTTCGTTTCGCTCTCTGGAAATGTAAAGAAAAAATATAGTTTTTACTTGGAATTCGTTTTATATCCCTGGTTTTAAACAAGCATATACATGAGATAATTTATATATTATTGCTTGAATAAACGTTTAAAAATAGTGCTAGAAATTTTATAATTAAGGAAATTAAACAGACCTAGGCATTTGAAAAGACATATTGAATGTGTCTAATGATTCCAAAAAGAAAGAGAAGCATTGGACATAATCAAAATATTCGAGACATTTATTAGGAAAACCATTTTCTTAACAATTAAGATGCTGCATGTGTTTATCCAGTCTAATTGAAGTGTGCGTCTCTCCCACGACTTTCCCAACAAAAATCCCACCCCCTCTCAGAAAATACATAAAGCTGACATTACTGAGCTATATGCGTTTAAAAGTAGCCTATTAACATGGTACAATAGCATTGCTCAGTTCAACGTGTTGGAAATCGGGCATTTTGTCCCGCGTCAGCATTTATTCAACAGTTAATAACGCTCAACATTCAAAAGGTAAATATTATTCAGCCAATAAAGTGTAGGTCTACGTATTTCATAGAAAATTGTGTCTAGTACTATATTAATTACAAAGGTTTAATTGGCATCTTTATTTCAAACGACCCGACCGACCGCGACCCGAATATCATTAAAAATCATTTTGGATCAACCCGCGCATCACTGGTAGATATATGTAGGAAATCCCTGTTACTAAATTGTTCAAGCTTAGTAAAGAAGCAGGCCTGTTCATTGTTGCATTTCTTAGGAAACATTTAACTTGACCAGTTGTGTCTCTGATTTAAAGGTTCAAAGGTTAATGAAAAGCATGTGTCTGATTTTTCCCTTCTGAAGACCCTTTAATTGTACAGTAGTCTGGTGTTTTACTACTTCCCTCTCCACAGTGGTACAGAGCCACAAGCCACAGACAGCAGACTGAAACAGGGGAAATGCCCCTTAACAAGAGGAAATTAAACTTCTCTGATCCAGTTCATTTAGAGGATATTTTGGACCCATTAGTTTTGAACTTTGGAGCCGGAGTGCATGTGATCTCAGTTCATTGGAGAGTTCCTGTCTCTCTTTAGCAATTATCTAATGTGCACAGTGCTCTCATTCACAGTCCAGTCAAATTTTACACTAAGATCAGCTCTGAGGAGCCAAACGGGTCAAAAGATGACAAACACACATGCGACATGTCCTTTATGTTTGTTTGTTCATGCTTGTTTTTTTGCCCTGTAGATTTTTGGAGCTGTAATCATGGGCTTTGGACTATGGGTCATTCTGGATAACCAGAGTTTCATCACGGTTTTGCGTAAGTACAAAAACACTAACGTAACTTCCTGTTCTGATGTATGTAATGGTCTCCCTGAGAATATGTCTTAATACAGGGTTCCTATAAGGTGCTTAAAGAGGTTGACGTACTAAAGTTTGAAATTTAAGGCCTAGAAAACCCTTGAAAATAGCAGTGTTTTTGAAGAGGTACTTAAATTATTGAAAGACAATGTATCTATGAAATAAGTGTTTAATTTTGTCACCAAGCACGTAACTTTTCATGCAAAATTTAACAATTCAAAAAATACTTTCTTAGTTAATATCATGAAACTAGCAAGCTTAGCCAGTAGTAAACTGAACTGAAGATGCGAAAAGAGGAACAGATGAACAGAGGAACGAATCAATTGAGTGAGTCATTTACACTGAAACCACTCAGATTGATTTAAATTAGTGACTTTGATCATTCTTTTCAAGTTATTCACTAGCAAAAAACAGACAGAATTAAAGAGCCATACATTTTTTTTTAATTTAAACATCACTTGTAATGATTTTCAAAAGCACTTATAGTGATGGGTGAAATGGAGCTTTTTTTAAAACTCTGAATTTCTCTCCATATAATGGACTTCTGAGGTGCCCCCGAGTTTGAACTTCCAAAATGCCGTTTAAATGCAGCTTCAAAGGGCTTTAAATGATCTCAGCCGAGGAAGAAGGGTCTTATCTAGTGAAACGATTGGTTATTTTCTAAAAACATTTACAATTTATATACTTTTTAATCTCAAACGCTCATCTTGCCGAGCTAGACAAGACGAGCATATAAAAAGTAATTTTATTTTTTTTGAAAATAACCCATTGTTTTACTAGATAAGACCCTTTTTTCCTCGGCTGTGATCGTTTAGAGCCCTTTGAAGCTGCATTTTGGAAGTTTGAACTCGGGGGCACCATAGAAGTCCATTATGTGGAGAGAAATCCTGAAATGTTTTACTCAAAAAACATAATTTTCTTACGACTGAAGAAACTAAGACATGAACATCTTGGATGACAAAGGGGTGAGTACATTATCTGTAAATTCTTGTTCTGAAAGTGAACTACTCCTTTAAAATGGAAAACCGTTATTTTCAATTGTAATAATATTTCATAATATAGTATTTTTGCTGTATGTTTGCTCAAATAAATGCAGCTTTAATGAGCATAAGAGGCTTCCTTAAAAAAACATTTACAAATCTTGCTGACAAACTTATTCTGGTCTGGCAGACAGTTAACCATTGTCAGTGAGTCAGAGCAATATGTTGCTGGTTACAGATTTTCCTGTCTTCACTCTTGAATTCATACTGGTGTTTATTTGATATAGATGGGAATGCACAGTGAAAGCAGCTGCTATTCATGCACTTGGCATGGGGAGTTTTCATTTTTTTTTTGCCATTAACCAAGTTTTCCACAAACCCCCTTCTATGCTGCACTCTCTGTTTATACGTGCACACATGCGCTCACACAGATGTTAAGTAAACCATCTGACGCTCATCGGAGAGCACTTAAACAGAGAGCGAAAGCGAAATAAGGGAAGACACAAATGATAAATGAATGAGATAAAAAAGCCAAACAGAGATTAACTGTACATGATTTGTGGAGACTCGTACTTGTACCCATACTGCCTCTGTCTGGATTCTGGACAGCTAAAGCCACGAAGGCTTCGTGCAGAAAGAGAGTGGAACAGGAAAACAAGGGTGGAAAACTAGCATAAATCCCCTTGATTTATTAATGCATCCAAACTGTTTCAGCACAGATTTGGCACTGAACTAAACTTTACGCCATTTTAAAGGGATAGCTGACCCACATAGCTGACATGTTCATGTCTTTCATCAGTCGGAAAGAAATGAAGTTTTCTGAGAAAAACATTCCAGGATTTTTCTCCATATACTGGACTTCAATGGGGATCAACGGTTTGAAGGTCCAAATTGAAGTTTCAATGCAGCTTCAAAGGGCTCATGATCCCAGCCAAGAAATAAGGGTCTTATCTTGCTTCATTTTCAAAAAAACAAACAAACAAACAAATTATATACTTTTTAACCATAAATGCGTGTGTGACTTTACAAATTACTTAATCATGTTGGAAAGGTCAGAAACAGTTAGTTCTTCGTCTGTGGACTCTAGTTCAAAAAGGTAGGGTAAGGCAAAAAACATCTCATTTTCTCCCCCCAACTTCAATATCGCCTGACATCATTGCTTTACCTTTTTTTGTAAAGTGCATTTGACTTCCTTTGCTTTATATGTTTGCTTTATAAACACTGAGTCGGTACTTCGGCCTACGTAACGTGTGACCTTTCCAACGTGACTACATAATGACTTTTATTCTCTAAACATTCCGACTTTATTCTCGTAATATTTCGACTTTTATTCTCATAATTTTGACTTTATGCTTGAAATATTTTGACTTTATTCTCGTAATATTTTGACTTTATTCTTGAAATATTTTGACTTTGTTCTCGTAATTTCGACTTTATTCTTGAAATATTTTGACTTTATTCTCGTAATATTTTGACTTTTATTCTCTAAACATTTCGACTTTATTCTCTAAACATTTCGACTTTATTCTTGAAATATTTTGACTTTATTCTCGTAATATTTTGACTTTTATTCTCTAAACATTTTGACTTTATTCTCTAAACATTTCGACTTTATTCTCATAATATTTTGACTTTATTCTCATAATTTCGATTTAATTCTCGTAATATTTTGACTTTTCTCAAAACATTTCATCTTTATTCTCATATTTTGACTAATATTCTCGTAATTTTGACTTTATTCTTGAAATATTTTGACATTATTCTCTAAACTTTTCGACTTTTCTCAAAACATTTTGTCTTTATTCACATAATATTTCAACTTTATTCTCGTAATTTCGACTTTATTCTTGAAATATTTCAACTTTATTCTCGTAATATTTTGACTTTATTCTCATAATTTCAACTTTATTCTCAAAATATTTTAACTTTGTTCTCGTAACTTCCTCTTTTATTCTCATATTTATTCTTTATTCTCAAAACATTTAAACTTTATTCTCAAAACATTTCGACTTTATTCTCATAATTTCGACTTTATTCTCATAATATTTCAACTTTATTCTCGGAATATTCCGACTTTATTCTTGAATTTTTACTTTATTCTCAAAATATTTAGACTTCTCAATTTTGTTTTTATTTTCGAAATATTTCGTCTTTATTCTTGAAATATTACTTGTAATCTTAGATTTGTTTATATTTTTTTTTAACGTGGCACTAAAACGCTGGCTTACAAGATGAGCATTTATTGTTAAAAAAATATATATACATTTTTTTGGAAAATGATTGATTGTTTCACTAGATAAGACCCTTATTCCTCGGCTGGGATCATGTAGAGACTTTTGAAGCTACATAACTGCAATTTGGACCTTCAGCTCGCTGATCCCCATTGAAGTCCACTATATGGAGAAAAATCCTGGAATGTTTTCCTCGAAAACCTTAATTTCTTTTTGAAAGACATTAACATCTTGGATGACATGGGGGTAAGCATTACAGAATTTTTATTCTCGAAGTGAACTAATCCTTTAAGCGAAAGTCTCTTTCACCCCATTGCTGAAGAAGACTTAATTTCAGAATTCAGTCCAGTGTTTGGAAATAGACATTACACTTAAATATTTTCATAAGACCAAGCCACCAAACCAATTCCCTCAGTCAAGACTGAAGTTTACATAAGTCTATATATAGCACATGCTTGGTTAAATTACTACAGGGGAATATTTATGTGACGTTGACCAAGCTCTAAAATTGTTTGCCAAGCTAGTCACATGCCATTCTTTCCTCTATCATCTCGCCTCATATTTAACATCTGTCCCCTGTTTATCAATTTCAGCGTCTCCAGATAACGCAGCGCTGGAGCCTCTTTTATCGCTACCATTTTAGAAACATTGTTTTTTCAGATTCAGCTGTTCCTCTGGAGATAGCAGGGAATATCTTAGGATATCCTCATACTTGGAGACCCTCAACTCTGCCCTTGCCTTTTCGCTAACACAAGGCCCAGTAGTCTTGTGTTTTACTGTAAGGGTCTTGTCATGGTCGCTCCCACGCTGTGCTGCACAAGGAGTTTGTTTGTTGACTTTGTTAGTCTGTGCTTTAGGGCCCTATTGAGCACGAAAATAACGGGAAGGTGTGTTCTCTGATCTGTATTTTCTTCTCTTCCTCCCAGGTTTTTTTTATAGACTTTCCCAGAACTGCACGGCTATAAAAGGGAGTCTTAGGAATTTTCTCATTATCCAGATTGTTGTGATCTCATCCCTGTTCTTTACGTATAGGTTATTAAATGGCACGTTCATTTGTACAATTGAGCTATATAGCCGAACACCCAGAACATGTTACAGCATGTTTTGTTGATTGGTTGTTTGGAGCCTCGGAGGCTGGTATGTTCAACTATGTGCAGGGTCTTAAAAGTTGTACGTTTAATGCTTTATAATGAGTATACTACCAGTCAAAAGTTTTTGAATTTTAGGATTCTTTGATAAATAGAAAAATCTAATAAAATTGTTTTGTAACATTATACACTATACCATTCAAAAGCTTGTTTCTAGTATTTCTATTTCAAATAAATGCTGTTTTCTGAAGAAACATTCTACTCTGCTGCTTTCAACATAATAATAATAAATGTATTTTTGAGCAGCAAATCAAAATTTTAGAATGATTTCTGAAGGATCATGTGACTGGAGTAATGATGCTAAAAATTCAGCTTTGAAATCACTGGAATAAATTACATTTTAAAATATATTCAAATAGAAAACAGCTATTTTAGATGGTAAAAATATTTTAGAATTTTATTGTTTTTGCTGTACTTTGGATCAAATACATTCAGGCTACCATTCAAAAGTTTGTGGTCAGTAATTTTTCTCTTTCTTTCTTTCTTTCTTTCTTTCTTTCTTTCTTTCTTTTCTTTTCTTTTCTTTCTTTCTTTCTTTCTTGTTGTACTTTTATTCACAAAGCATGTGTTAAATTGATAAAAAGTGATAGCAAAGACTTATATTGTTAGAAAAGATTTTTATTTTGGATAAATGCTGTTCTTTTAGACTTTTTATTCATCCAAGAATCCTGAAAAAATAATCAAAGTTTCCTTAAAAATATTAAGTAGCACAACCGTTGCCAACATAGATAATTCTTTGATAAATAGAAAAATCCAAAGATCAGCATTTATCTGAAATAAGATTTTGTAACATTATACACTTTACCATTCAAAAGCTTGTTTCTAGTATTTCTATTTCGGATAAATGCTGTTTTTCTGAAGAAACCTGAAAAAGTTCTACTTTCAACATAATATTAATAAATGTATTTTTGAGCAGCAAATCAGAATTTTAGAATGATTTCTGAAGGATCTTGTGACTAGAGTAATGATGCTAAAAATTCAGCTTTGAAATCACTGGAATAAATTACGTTTTAAAATATATTCAAATAGAAAGCAGTTATTTTAAATAGTAAAAATATTTTAGAACTTTATTGTTTTTGCTGTACTTTGGATCAAATAAATGCGGGCTTGATTAGCAGAAGAGACTTAAAAAACATTAAAAATCGCACTGTTCAAAAACTTTTGACTCGTAGTGTAAATACTTGCACTTTAATATTAATAACAAATAAAATATCTAATTATTTGTTGTATTTACTTTCAAAGCATTTAAATGGTTCCTGAAAGGTTGCATGCATATGGTTTTGGTTGATGGCATAGAATTTTATCCCTTTCTAGATTGATTTTTCAAAATGTACAGGGATTTTTGCTAATAGTTGCTACGATGTTCTCAAGGTACTATTAGCAAACACACGGTGAGGTTGTGGAAATTTGAAATGTTCCCTAAGACAGATGTTGTGCTCTAGGCAGGAAGCATATGTTTAGAAATGTGACGCAGAATTCTTGCATGAGTTGAGAGGTAATCTACCGACCATTTATTATTCTCAGTTTATAAAACAAAATAGTTATCTGTCACAACCGTGATGTCACAGTTTTGCTTGTAAGGTCATGCCAGGGCAAAATAACCTCATAGTTTTGTGAACTGGTGTTCGTTTTAGAAAAATTTATGTACTGACGGACTGAACACCGGAAGAAAGGCTGTGAATATCTTTCTACTAGGGCTGTCAATCAATATTTCAACAGATTTCATCAGAATGATTTCTGAAGGATCATGTGATACTGAATACTGTTTTTGTTTTGCAGAATGTAGTTTTCAGCATTTTTAGGCAAGAACCTTTTTTTAATAAAAATAATGTCTATTTAAAAAATTTGCTTCAAAGTTTTCGGAGATGTGAGCTCTAGGGCATCAGCAAGCGTTCAGCACTCATGAACCCGCCAAGAGCAGCCTTACCTCTAAATTATATTTAAATAAAAAACAAAATACTATTTTAAATTGTAATAACATTTCACAATATTAGTTTATATTTTAAAGACTTATTTTAAAAATATTACAAATCTTACTAACCTTAATTTTGTAGTGTTTGTCTACATCTATCTGTGTATGTCTATATACACTACCAGTCAAAAGTTTTTGAACAGTAAGATTTTTAATGCTTTTTTTTTAAAAGTCTCTTCTGCTCACCAAGCCTGCATTTATTTGATCTAAAGTACAGCAAAAACAGTAAAACTCTGAAATATTTTTACTATTTGAAATAACTGTTTTCTATTTGAATATATTTTAAAATGTAATTTATTCCTGTGATTTCAAAGCTGAATTTTTAGCATCATTACTCCAGTCACATGATCCTTCAGAAACCATTCTAATTCCGATTTGCTGCTCAAAAACATTTTGTTTTGAGTAGAATTTTTTCGATGCTTTTTTTGATGAATAGAAAGTTCAGGGGAACAGCATTGATCTGAAATAGAAATATTGAAAGCTGAAAATGTAGCTTTGATCACAGGAATAAATTACATTTTCACATATATTAAAAAAGAAAGCAGTTATTTTAAATAGTAAAAATATTTCACAATATTACACACACACACACACACACACACACACACACACACACACACACATATAAATATATATATATATATATATATATATATGTAAAAAATAACATTATTTGCACTAAATCAGTATTCAGTATGTTAAATTGACAGCCCTACTTTTTACACACACATCCTAGAGATATGATTGTTTTTGTGGTTTGTTTGAGGATCACGTGATTATCAAAGACTTGATGGTACTTCACACATCTCTTTGCCCTGTTTATCTATTAAAGATCTTCACGAACTAGAAGCGGCCAAACTCATTTCTGCTATGAACTGCAGGAGACTCATGCACTCGTTGTCTGTTCTGCTCAGACTAAACTTCTCAATCTCTTGACTGCTAGTTTCAAGGTCTTTAATTACTCGAAAGCTACTTATTTGTATGTAGCTAAGGATAGTAAGAACAACTTGTGTAAACCACGTAAGACCAGCCATTAGAGACATTAGAATGCATGATGACAAAAATGTCCAAATGACTTATCTTAAAACCACATTTAAATACTGAACGACTATAGATGCATAGAAGGCTTGTTGTGTTTTGAGGATGTTAGCCACACTGATAAAAGTGATAAGAGTTAGCTTGCCGTTTTTCTTCTTGCTCAAATAGTGAAATGAATATTAATCAGTCTGAAAGCCTTGTGAATACCCTTATTAGACACATTATGTTTGCAGACTTCTAGATCACGTTGTTTAAAAATATTGCTTAGGTATTTTGATAAGGAAAGTGTTATGCAATGGTGATTATTTTCACTTACTGCACCAACACCTTTTTTTTAGACTGTATATAGACAATAAACTGAGGTCTTCCTCTGCACATATCTGAAACTGAGCTGCAAAGCCTGAAGCAGGACTGATGTGTAGCTGCAGATGAGAAAGAAATGAGCTTCCCTTCCCTCACAACCACCCTCTAAACCTCAGTTTCATCTTCGGCGTCTCTGCTCCTGCTGTTTTGTGTAGCACCCCTCATCTCTGCTGCATGACAGCTGAAACTTTTAATTAAGGATGTTTTGCAAGTGAGGTTGTAATTGTTGCATTTGTGGTGTTGGATCAAATGATTAGTGCCAAAGTGATTAAGTGATCTTGATTCACTTTTAGCATCTAAACCTCTGTAGTTTTTGTTAGAGGGTGTGACTATTGTCTTCTGTTTTGTTGTTGTATGCAGATGAGTCCTCCACAACACTGAAAATTGGCGCCTACATCTTGATTGGGATTGGATCTCTGTCCATGGTTATGGGTTTCCTGGGCTGCATCGGAGCCATTTATGAGGTCCGCTGCCTGCTTGGACTGGTAAGTAATTTATGGAGTTTTAATTAAATTGTAATTTTTATTTTTATTTTTATTCAATTTTATTTCATTTTAATTTTTTACTTTTTTTTTTATTGTGCATACTAATTTATATTTGTAATATTATTACTGACTACATTTAAGCCAGCATATTTTGGCCTCTGGGCTATTATCATTTTTTATTTTATTTTATTTATAGTGCATATTTATTTATATACATAAAGCCAGTACATTTTGGTCTCTGGGCTATTATAATTTTTTATTTATTTTATTTATAGTGCATAATTATATGTATTAGGGGTGGGCGGTACATCGGTGTCATAGTCAGCACCGGTAATAAATCAATTATGTGCCTCGAACGGCTGCATTTACATCAATAATAGCTAATTCTAAATAAGGCATTACATTTTCTTCAAACGTTCAGGTGTGGTCTGAATACCTGTCCTTATACTATATATCTTGTTGTAAATAAAAAAAGTAAAACATATTCGTATCAGCTTTGCAGGTGGTAGGTAAAAGGGGAGTGGCCATTAAACGACTGGTGAAACATCGTGAAGAAAGGTCGGGCCTGTAGTCAATACCAGGGGCGGAGTGGCAAAAAAACCCGGGACTTTTCCCGGTCGGCCGGCCGAAGGACACAGCGAATCACAAACTGAGCGGGCGCGAGGCGAACTAATATTGTATATAATTTTCGCACTTTCAATATGCAGGGTATAGAAATCGCTTTTAAATGAGTGCTTGCGCTGTTTACTTTTACTTTCGATTTTGCGATAACGCACACTCTGTGTAAAGGGAGCAGAACATCTTATAATAGATGTTTGTCAGTGAGTACAAGATTGCAGCAAATCCTCCAGTCTATTTGTGTCATCTCTCTTTGCTTTCGACCCGTGATCATTCAAATCTAAAGGTCATTGTACACTGAGTCCAATTTTCGTATGCGTTTTTTTTTTTAGTTTTCTCATATTCGCCATCCTTATCAAAATGCTTATTATGGATGCGAAAATGCAGAAAATCAAACACGATCCGATTTTTTTTTTTTTTATGACGGACGAAAGTTTCAGAGGCAGTGTGTAAACTCGATCGACATAACCTGTTTTTTTTTTTTTTAACGTGCAAAAATCTCGGACGAAAATTTCGTACTCATGTGTGCAATGACATTAACTCCAGCAGCTCGTGTTGATGCAGGGTTGCCAAGTCCGCGTTTTTCCCCACAGAATTGGTCTACTTTTTAAACTGTTGCCATGGGTTGATTTCCCCCAGTTATTTAAAGGTTTTAAATATTGCAGAAATTAAATTTCAATAAAAAAATATTTTTTGTTTTGTTGTACACTAAGTAAGATCTTTAGGTTTTTTGCAAAATAAATATGTTGAGAATGCATACTCTCCCATGTCTCTTTTTGATAAGGATACCTACCATTTACTTATTATATTATAAAAATATTAACTTTATTCACATACTAAAGGGACAGGACAGGCTACTCCTCCCCAAAAGTGTACCAAAAGTAATACTGTGATATTATACCGTCACCGTTCAAAAGATGAAAAATACAGTGATATTAATTTTAGGTCATATCGCCCACCCCTAATTTGTATACACAACATTACTACTGACTACATCAAAGCCAGCACAGTTTGGTCTCTGGGCTACTATCATTTTAATTTTCTTTTATTTTATAGTGCTTATTTATATATAAGTAATGTTACTACTAACTACATCAAAGCCAGAACATTGTGGTCTCTTATTATTACTACTGACTACATCAGAGCCAGTTATTTTTGGTCTTTTTAGTTTTAGTTTATTATTTATTTAATTAATTTATTTAATAATATTTTTTAACAGTACATTATATTTATGTAATATTACTGCTAATATAACTACATCAAAGCAAGCTTGTTTTGGTCTCTGGGCCATTATAATATTTTATTTTATTATTTAATATAATGTAATATATTATAATATAATATTTTATTTTAATTATAGTGCATATTTATTTATATGTATTTCTACATCAAAGCCAGCACGTTTTGGTCTTTTATTTTATTTTATTTTTTATTGATAGTGCATTATATATTTATATACGTAACATTTCTACTTGCTACATCAAAGCCAGCACGTTTTGGTCTTATTTTATATTTTAATTTTAATTTTAATTGTATTCATAGTGCATTATTTATATTTATAATATTTCAACTGACTACATTAAAGCCAGCACATTTTGGTCTCTGGGCTATTATAATTAAAAAAAATTTAATGTTTTATTTTATTTTTTATAGAGCTTATGTATTTATATACGTAACATTTCTTCTTACTACATCAAAGTCAGCATGTTTTAGTCTCTGGGCTATTATATTATATTTTATAATTTATTATTTTTTTAATTGCAGTAGTTTTTGTCACTATTTATACAGTATTTATAAAATAAGTGTTAATAGCTTATTTTATTTTATTATTTATAGTGCAGATTTGTTTTGTATATATAATATTGCTACTGACTACATCAAAGTCAGCGCGTTTTTGTCTATTTTATATATATATTATTTTATTTAGTTATTTATTTATTTAGCCAGCTATTTTTGGTCTCTGGGCTGTTATTTAATTTAATTTTGCATATTTATTTGTAGGGGTGGGACGATACAGGTAACTCAAGATTCAATTCTGTGACGATATGTGGCCCACGATAGCGATAATATCACGATTCGCGATATCTACGATATTCAATATATTGGAAATTTCATCAACGATATATCACGATATATGTGACTGAAAAAGAACAAAATACCCATAATAAGGAAATCTTAAGCATTTATTAATGCCAACATTTTCAACACTGTGCAAAGAAATATGTATTTGCATAATAACTCACTGCCTCCTGGTCTTAAATGTAAACGCTGTACAGCTAGACAGATAAAAGTGCCTGAACATTAAAAAAACAACATGAACATTAACTAACATGTGTAAACCGTGATACTGAAACGTCAGTAGTAAGTTACTGTAAAGTGCTTTATGTTAACCTGGACAGTGGTCTCATCAAGGCATATTCTTCTTGAGGAACACTAACGCCTGTGTGTATGCAAAGCAGCACGGACTCGTTTTGCTTTCACACAGAACACGTTTTATAAACAACGTATTATTCAATGCACTTGAATGCACTTGCACACCGCTTCTGGGACGTACTGCCGGACAGCAACCGCGTGCAGTGTGAACGCTCTAATCCGTTAACATGGGTGCGGAAAAAAATACTCAACGCATACGCACTGCAGACGGAGTATGTGTGAAACAGGCGTAACTGATCAGCATGCTCAACTAGCGGAAGCGTCTTTGTTTGTTTTTCGTTATTTTCCGCCATTTTTCTCACTTCTCTTTTTCTGCGCTTCTTCTCTGTTGTTGTTAGATAACTTGTGTTCTTCACTGGCCGCTGCTTCTGCCACTTTACCCGTATTTACTCGAACAGCGCCCCCCGCAAACAGAATGGTAGATATTGGGTAGTGACAGTGACACTGACGACGGGTAAATTAATCATTTTGTGTTGTAATAAAATATCGATATTGGCCGTTAGTGTATCGATTATTTATTGCGACAGAGAGCACAACAATATATTGCAATATCGATTTTTTTTCCCACCCCTATTTATTTGTATATAATAAACTGCTGACTACATCAAAGCCAGCTATTTTTTTAAAACTGTTCACTATTATTTCAGTATTTATAAAATTACAATGTTAATAGCTTTTTTTTTTATAGTGCAGATTTTTTTGTGTGTATATATAATATTGCTATTGACTACATCAAAGCCAGAGCGTTTTTGTCTCTGGGCTGTTTATTTATTTATTTGTTGTTTTATTGTATTTTTACTAGTGCATATTTATTTATTTATTTATTTATTTCTAATATTTCTACTGACTACATTAAGGCCAGCTATTTTTGTTCTGTTCTGTTTAGTGCATTTTATTTAATATTGATAACTTTATCAAAGCCAGCTTGTTTTCGTCTCTGGGCTATTATTTTAAATTATATTTTAGTTAACTGCTGACAACATCAAAGCCAGCTAATTCTGTTCTGTGGACTATTCGTATAAATTATATTTCACTTAACCGTATTCAGTCATGGCCCTATTTATACAGTATTTATAAAATAACAGTGTTAATAGCTTTTAGGTTTGACACTTTATATTTTTTTCAGCGCAGCTTCATTGAGCACTGGACCATTTACAGAAGCCGTCAGGCATAGAGGTGCTGCTACGCTGTAGTAATCACAGACACAACAAGTCCAGAATTATGCGTGCCCAGAGCGTCTGCCGAGGGAGCCCTTCCCCATTAGCATGATAAAGAGTTAGTTTGAAATGGCTCTCTGAGGTTAATGCTGCTGGATTTACTGAGCTGGAGTGACAGGGATAAGTCAGTCAGATTTAGGGGCTGTCCGTGCAAGAACCGGGGGCCGTATTAGCTTATCACTGGATAAGCTTAGTGGTCAGCAAGGGTCTTTGTTAAACTGTTTGACCCATTTAGAAAATAAAGTTAGCTAGCTGTCACTCTTGTCATGTGCTATATCATGCAGAGTTGTGTTTGTTAATATGTCCAATAAACAAGTGAACGTGTTTGTCTGATCTCTAATGACTATAAGATATCAGTTAAAGGATATTTAAAGCAAAACTATGACGTAGTAGGCTTTGAGGTTTTAGCTTTTGTTTAGGTGTCCAGTAATTGATAGTAAACTGATTTTTCTGTCGTCTGTTTGCAGTACTTCACCTGCCTCCTCCTCATCCTCATTGCCCAGGTGACGGCCGCTGTTCTCATCTACTTCCAGCGAGACCTGGTAGGTGACCAGACCTCTGAAGGATTTATTTTAGTGCTATTTATGTACCATTGTAGTATTTATTAATATTTATAATTAAATATAATATTCATTATAATTAATTAAATTAATCATTTTATGTTCTGTTGTCATTTTAATTGTTTTTTTTAATATTTATTTTGTTTAGTGTAAATGTATCTGTAGAAGACACATATCACATCTGTCACCCTAAATGAGATATGACATATTTAAAAAGATATATATTTTTTATTTATTATAGTGATTGTTTATTTATATATAATAATACTCCTGAGTACATCAAAGCCAACTCTTTTTGGTCTTTTAATTTAATTATTTCATTTTTAATATTTGTTTTGCATTTTATTTATATAATATTACTGCTGGCTACATTGAAGCCAGGTCTCTGGGTGTTTTGTTTTGTTTTGTTTTGTTTTATTTTTATAGTGCATATTTATTTATATAATATTACTGCTAACAAAGCCAGGTTATTTTGGTCTCTGTTATTTATTTTATTTTATTTTATTTTTTATTTTTAGTGCATACATCAAAGCCAGCTCTTTTTTGCCTTTTAATTGAATTTCATTATTTCATTTTTAATAGTGCATTTTATTTATATAATATTAATGCGTGTTTTGGTCTCTGTTTTTTATTTGTTTTATTTCATTTTTTATAGTGCATATTTATTTATATAATTACTGCTAACTACATTTAAGCCAGGTCATTTTGGTCTCTGGATTGTTATTTATTTATTTATTTTTTTATTATTTATTCTTTTTTATTTTTAATGCATACTTATTTATATACATAATATTACTACTGACTACATCAAAGCCAGCATGTTTTGGTCTCTGGGTTTATTTTATTTTATTTTATTTATTTATTTTACATTTTATTTTATTAGTTTATTGTATGTATTTATTTATTTTTCATTTTTTTATCTTTAGTCCATATTTATTTATATACATAATATTACTACTAACTACATCAAATCCAGTGTGTTTTGGTCTCTGTTTTTTTTAAAAATATATTTATTTTTATTTGTTTGTTATTATTATTATTATTTATTTAATTTGTTATTATTATTATTATTTTTTTTACATTTTATTATTTTTATTTATTTATTTATTTGTGTGTTTATTTATATTTTTACTTCAAGTCCATATTTATTTATATACATAATATTACTATTAACTGTATCAAAGCCAGTGCGTTTTGGTCTCTGGGCTATTATAATTTTCTTTTAAAATTGAAAAAAAAAATTATATAATTTTATTTTTATTTTTAGTGCATATTTATTTATATGCATAATATTACTACTTACTACATCAAAGCCAGTGTGTTCTGGTATCTGGGCTATTATTATTATTATTATTATTATATATATATATATATTTTTTTTAATAAATATTTGTACAATATAATATTTATTTTATAATATTAATGTATAAATATATAATAATATATAATAATAATTTGTCTATTTAAAAAATTACTGTCTGAAAGGGATAGTTTACCCAAAAATGAAAATTGTCATCATTTACTCAAACCTGTCTACATTATTGTTGTTGTTGTTATTATTATTATTATTATTTATTTTTATTTTTTTATTATTATTGAACACAAAAGAAGATATTTAAAATAAAGTGTGTAACCCAACAGTTTCTGGTCCCCAAAAAAATACAATGGAAATTACTGGAGACCAGTAACTTAAGAAAAAACACAGGTGTGGAACAACTTGAGGGTTTGTAAATGATGACAATTTTAATTTTGGGGGTGAACCATCACTTTAAATGGTTTCATTATAGTTAGCTGCAGTTTGTTAGCTGGTAGTGTAGCTATCAAACGTACCAACGCTTAAAAAAGAAGAAGAAGAAGCAGCTTTACTGTACTTTTAAAACCTGATTAGCTTGTAGTTTAGATTAAAAAGTCGCTTCCCCAACATTGTCTTTTAGTATGTAAATATTTAGCACATTTCTCCTAAATGACCCAGAAGTATGAATAGATGTGTTATGATGGTAACATGGTGTTTGTATATCACTGCTGTGTTCAAAAAGGATGTTTCTTGCAACAGCATTACAAGCTTGCAACACTTTTTCAAGTCAGCTGTTGTGACTGTTCTGTAATCTCTTAACCCTTTGGTTTAAACCCACCGTGTTAGGTAGTAACAGGAAATGTCACAGCAAGTTAACAGGTGGCGACGGTGTAGAAACTAGGACTTTAAATGAAGTAGCTAAAGCAAGATTCAAACATTAACTGATGTAGTACACTTCCTAAATCATGGAGGAAGTGGACTTCATTCACTTTCCGTTGCACAATAGCCATTCACGGCACAAGAAGTGTCGGTGGTATGACGAGATGTTTCCGTAAGTAACAAAAACAGGTGTCACTTTTGATGTGGGTGATTCTACATCCCTCGTTTCATCTCGACTGAAGCTTATCAACAGCGCCCTCTAAAGGAACAAGGCGGAGATGCACAAACATTGCATGATTAAAAAACAACAGGATCTGCACTTTGTCATCAGCCTCTCTGTAGTATTAGGACGGATGTATACATCCTTTAATGCAGGAGTTTAACTCCCTTGTGCTTAGTCAGCCTAGCTTAAATCAGGTTTAGTTGTAGTAGCACTAGGCCATAAGCATATGGTTAATGCTCAGCTTAACTCTCTGTGTTTAGTCGGTTTTGTGTTTGTATGCATAAATGCATACTTTTAGTTTAGCGTGTCTAGTGTTCCTGTAGAGCAGGTAATTGAAGTCTGTGCATGGGCATGCTCTGTTTTCTCTGTATGCTTCACCACAGGGCATGCTGGCTGCTTTTCCCAGAACAGGGCGAGGTTCACAACAGTCTTTAACACCCTCTGTGCATAAGCAGTGCTTTGCAGTTTTAGTTTATCATTGTTGTAGCCCCCTCAGCGCAGTCCGCTCCACCACACCTCCTACACACGCATCAACTTTAAACTTCAAAAAGACATTTACAAGAAAATGTTGACTTGCACAGTGATTTACTGATACAAGGTTTTCGACGCACATATACATTTTTGAAATGTAAAGAATGTTTTGTAATTGTTTTCTGCTGCTGTTATCAGTTAGATGACAATCTGAAGGTCCAAAAAATGTGAAATACTTTTATTCACCAAGGATGCATTCAAATGATTAAAAGTAACCTTAAAAACATTTATAATAAATAGTGTTGGAAATGTTACTTGTAGGTTACAGATTACAAGTTGGGCTATTTAAGGCACTGCAGGCCAAAACATTTTTTTTTTTTTTTTTGCACCTACACTCTTAAAAATATGCTTTAAAAGGTTCTTCAATCGATGCCATTGAAGAACCATTTTTGGTTCCACAAAGAACCATTCAGTCAAAGGTTCATTAAAAAAAATCATCTCTTTCTTACCTTTTTATAATCTGTACATTATCTGTAAATTTTTGTTTTGAAAGTGAACTACTCCTTTAACATTTTTATTCCTGTCTATATCCTTTTTTTTACAGAGGGATTTGTTCATATATAATTTGCTTGTTTTTTTTGGGGAACATTTTATTCCCCCAAAAATAGTGTATATATGTCTGTTTTAAGTTTTTTCTGAATTATGTGACGAAATGAGATGCCCACAATTCCCTCTGTAAAAACTTTTGACTCTTAATATGTCAAAAAAAAAAATGAAACAAGAATTTTGAAACTGACTTCATCCAGTGTTTAGGTTTTTGTACTAAAATAAGTATGCAAATTAGCGCATATTTCATTAAACAATGCCTCATTTGCATATTTAAACCTTACATTTTAGAAAACGTGTAATACAAAAAAATATCTGCAATTACCGAAGTAATCAATCAACTGGGTAAGTAAGGTGATTTGAGGTTAAATACTGATTTAAAATGATCAGATATAGTTTAATAGCTATGATAATGTTTGTAAAAACAAATTTTTGCATTGCTATGACAGGAAACACTGACTTTTTTTTCCAAGGCATTGTTAGATGCCAATCTTTAAAAATATAGCATAAACATAATCCCAAATTGAAAATAAAAGAGTTATTAAATAAGCATGGGTCCTATTCTGTCCTAAACTCCTGAAACATCAGTGTCTCATATTTTAGAGAAATCAAATTAAATTTGTGTGTGTGCGTGTGTGTGCGTGTGCGTGTGTGTGTGTGTGTGAAGAATATTCATAGGTAACCCCTTTGTAATCATTAGCATTTTCATAAATAACTGTACTGTACTTTTCATAAATTACTGCAATATATTGTACAACTCTGGATTTTAATAATGTACTTGTAAATGTTGAAACGGACATGAACTAAAATTAACAAATGCTGTAGTTTGTTTTTCATTTGTAGTATTTTATATAGTTTTTATATTTTATATAGCTATATTTTTATATAGCTGTAGTATTTTTCATTGTTAGTTCATGTTAACTAATATGTGACCCTGGCCCACAAAACCAGTCGTAAGTAGCACTGGTGTATTTGTAGCAATAGCCAAAAACACTTTGTATGGGTCAAAATTATCTATTTTTCTTCTATGCCAAAAATCATTAGGATATTAAGTAAAGATCATGTTCATGAAGATATTTTGTACCATAAATATATCAAAACTTAATTTTTGATTAGTAATATGCATTGCAAAGAACTTCATTTGGACGACTTGAAAGGCGATTTTCTCAGTATTTAGATTTTTTTGCACCCTCAGATTCCAGATTTTCAAATAGTTTCATCTCGACCAAATACTGTCCTATCCTAACAAACCATCTCCTGTAGAGGATGCAAAAAGTTCCTCTGACTGTAACTCAGCCGCTGGGTTGTTTCATCGAACCCAGCGGTTGGGTAGAAAAAATAACCCAGCAGTTTAGTTACAGAAAAACTACCCAGCACCTGGGTAAAAATATTAAAAACAACCCAATAAAACAACCTAACATGCTGAAACTTTTGTTAAAAAAACTGCATTTTTTTAGAATATAGTTTTTTCTAATACATTTAATATAAATATTTATACGATTTTTCTTTTTTTGGATTCTTTATAACACATTTTTGGCTTCAATTAATTATACATAAATGCAACAAATTTTGTAAAAATGTTTAAACATTTGAAATTTTTATTTAGTTTCTCGCATTAAAGAATGGTGATTTTTAAAGAATATAAGATGACAGTTAGTGGTATAACAGAGAGTGTTATTCAGTTCACAATATACATCCTAACATGTCTCCATGTGCTTATTTTTAGCTAAAACATGAGATGTCCACTATTGTGAACAAAATTCTGGTGAGCTACACCGGTCATAACAAGACATCTGAGCATGCCTGGGACTACCTCCAGAGAACGGTGAGCTTTTCCTTCAGCTATTGTCTGCCATTTCCTCCCTCACTGACTTTTTTCCATCATTCCCTCAGTGAACTTACAGTAATATCTGTTGCTTATCTTAGAGATGACAGAACATTATGTTTCTTGGACTTTCCTTGTGGCTTTTTATCTGTTGTTTAACAAGCAGTTTTTCAGGTTATTTAAGTTTTCTGTGCTAATATGCCTTTTGTCATTTTATACAGATTTTTATTATTCTTTCCTGCTTTTTCTTTTCTTTTTCTCTCAGATGAAGTGCTGTGGTTGGACTGGACCATCTAACTGGACAGAAAATGTGATGATAAAGGGTCAAAAGAACAATACTCAGAATCTATACCCATGTTCCTGCAGAAATGAATCAATCAGCGGCCCATATTTGGAAGAAACAGGCTTGTGTCAAACTTTGTCCCCTGATTGGCCTGTCTTCACTACGGTACAAACATACAACCTTACTGTGTACACCTACATATACAGCTGCATATTTCTATATAAAGAGATAGTTCACCCAGAAATTCTGTTAGCATTTATTCACCCTCATGTTATTCAGAAACTGTATGAATGTTGCTATACAAACTATTTTGGTGACCATTGATTTCCATTTCATGAACAAAAAAGAAAACGGGGAGATATTTCTCAGAATATCTTCTTTTATGTTCCATAGATAAAAAGAAATCCTGTGGTGAACTAACCCTTTAAGCTAAAGTGATTTTCATTGCTAATTTTCTTTCTATCCTGATATTTTTCTTACATATTGCTAACGAGACTTCTCCATCTGTGGTGCATTCTCTCCCTCTTTCCGTTTGCTTTTAGTACAACATATGGATTTCCTTTGTGGACTGGATATTAGCTTTTCTCAGCCTGTTAACCATTCACTCCATGCCAAAATTTGAGTCCCCATTCAAGCATTTGGCACTTTCATTAATAAAGAATTGATTCATGAGTGTGGCACAGGTGGTGCTTCTGCTCATTAGGTCTCAAAGCCCAGGCATGCCATTTTTTAAAATAGATTTTATATTTGCATATTTGCTTATAAACCATCTACATTTAAAGGGAATTCTGAATTCTTTCCCATAATACAATCACTTAAATTAATTTGGAAACTGAATCATATTTGTAGCGTAAACCCAGTCCCCATTGTTTGAATAAGCGGCCAAAGCATTTACTGTAAATCAAATAGTTTCCTGTAAACTAGACCGCTGACTGTTCTAGACTTTCACTTTCTTTCCCCTAGTTTGAGTTTGGCTTGTTCTGTTTGTCTCCTCTGATGTTATCTTTGGACAGCTTGGCCTGCTCAGGATCTTTTCCAAACCCTGCATATCTTTTTTTCACTCCCCTGCCCCTGATTTGTTCTGTTTTTTTTTTTTTTTTCATTTCTCTTCATTCCCTGTGTCCAGGGTTGTGCATCTAGTGTGGAGGAATGGCTCCTAGGGAACTGTGGAGTCATTCTGGGAGTCTGTGTTGGAATTGCAGTGATTGAGGTAAACCTAAAAAGCATATTATGTAAAATGCATTACAAATTCATGGTTATTTCCTTGTAACCTTGTTTTTAATATTTACACCTTGTTATCCTATTTCTTTCTTTTATTTATTTCTTTTGGGGAAAATTACCAAAAAACACAACCTGATCTCATGAGGAAAACATACCTGTGAGAAAATACGCAAGAAAAAACATACGTACCGCCATGTACGTTTCGTGACATATTTGTTGTGAAATGTCCACTGAGTGCCGCTTTTTTTCTTTTTTTTTCTGGAACAGATGAACGTACATGTGGTACGTTTTATGTGACGTTGGGTTTGCACGTGTCCCACCACAGTTCTGACAGTTCGAAATGTCCATTGAGTGGTCCTGTAACTCTAAGCTCTGTGGCGTTTTCAAATAACGTACCATCTACACTACACCTAAACCTATCCGATAGCATGAACAAAAGGGAATGTGATGTAAAAATGCAATCACAATCATGCTGTTTTAGCTTGTTTTTTGATCTTGAATCTTTCAGCTCAGAGTCATGTTTTTTCATGGGATTCATACCCAAGGATTTAGGTATGCATCTTAAGTCCAATTCTGTGCCGCTTGAGCTACCAAGCAGGTCTGTAACATCTGGAAAGTGAAACATATGGAGCTATAATCATAACTGTGTACGAAAACGATTACAAGATCTCGCTGTTTTTCCGCCTCTACTGTTCATTTCTGTTGGAAACTGCAGTGATATGTACTTATTTGTATATATTTCGCGTTTTGCGAAAAAGTTCCCACAGGTACGTTTTTTTTTTTTGTCATGAGATCAGGATCTTTTTTTTTTTTTTTTTGCATATTCTGTATTTATAATTATTCATATATATTTTTTTCATTTTTATTTTAACTATGTTTTTATTAAATATTTTTATTTAATTATTTATTAATTTAAATTATAAAAAAAAAATCTAATATATTTTACACATTTTTACTGTAAATCTACAGTACCATAAAAAAGTTTGGGCATGGTAAGATTTACGTTTTCAAAAGATTACTCACCAAAGCTGCATTTATTTGATCAAAAATACAATAAACACAGTAATAGTGTGAAATGAGATTACAATTTGGAATAACTGTTTTCTATTTGAATATATTTTAACATGTGTTTCATTCTTGTGATGCCAAAACTGAATGTTCAGCATCATTACTCCAGTCTTTAAAGTCACATGATCCTTCAGAAATCATTTTAATATGATCATTTAGTGTTCAAGAAACATTTCTTATTATTATCAATGTTGAAAAAAGTTGTGCTGCTTAATATTTTTGTGGAAACCATTTTTTAACGATTCTTGATTTAATAGAAAGTTCAAAAGAGCAGCTTTTGTTTGAAATTGAATACATTTATGATGTTACAAAATATTTCAGTCACTATTGATTTAATCTTTACTAAAAAAAAAGTATTATTAAAAAATTATGCTTCTCTAGATGTATGTGCTATGGCTTTTACATTAGTGATCAAAAACCAAATATTTTGGCATATCCTTTTAGATTTATAGTCCATTAAAGTATTATTAGGTGGAAAAAAAGTATTATGAAATAATAATGCAATTTAAAATAACAGTTTTCCATTTTTATATATAGAGTAAAATAAAATATTTCTGTGATGCAAAACTGAATTTTAATCAGCTATTACTCAAGTTTTAAGTTTTAAGCCATATGATCCTTCAGAATTATTATCGATTTTGGAACATGTGGTACTTTTCTCAGGATTCTTTGAATAAAAGGTTAAAAAAACAGTATTTATTTAAAATAGAAATCTTTTCTAACAATATAAGTCTTTACTATCACGTTTTATTAATTTAACACATCCTTGCTGGAATAAAAGTATGAATTTCTTTCAAATATAGAATGAACAAAATAATTGACTGACCCCAAACTTTCAACGGTAGTGTATATTGTTACAAACTATTTCTGTTTTAAATAAATGCTGTTCTTTTTAACATTTTATTCATGAAAGAATCCTAAAAAAAAATCACTGGTTGCCAAAAAATATCTTTTCAACATGGATAATAAATCAGCATATTCGAATGATTTCTGAAGGATCATGTGACACTGAAGCCTGCAGTAATGATGCTGAAAACTCTGCTTTGCATCACAGGAATACATTCTATTTTAAAGTATATTAAATATATTTCTATATTTTTAATTAAATAAATGCAGCTTTGATGAGCAGAAAATGTTTTGTGTGTATGAGAGAGAGGTGGGAAACCAGATTGTGATCACTGTATCTGCTTACTTCAGCTTTTAGGAATGATCCTGTCCATGTGCCTGTGCAAGAGTGTCCAACAGGAGGATTACACCAAAGTACCCAAATACTGAGAGCAAACCCCGCTTCAGTGACTCACTCCCACATCAGAAAACAGCAGTGTTACAGCCTCTCCACATCAACATAACAACTGGAACAAAGCAGACCAGACCACATCCAATCACCCACCCACACACACACACACACACACACACTCTTCACTTTAACTTTATTATCCCCTTTAAAAATCAGAAAAATCCAGTTTAGGATCCACACTTTCCTGATAAGGACTGTTGCCTATTTTTCATTCAAAGAAACTAGTGATCTTTTACTTATTAGTGCTCTGCAGGGTCTAAATAGCTTTATATTTGGTTTCTCACGTGTGTATAGCATATACTGTACACTGACTGTTGCATTATGGTTTTCATTCTTAGTTGAATCAGAGAGCACTTTAGAGAAGAGCTATTAGCTACTTTTAAAATATTTTTATAAACCAGAGGGGAAAATCAACACTTTTTACGTTTTATCATTTTTTTTTATTATGAGAATTGTGTACTTTCAATTCGATTATGTGTATATAAATACAATTGACATACTTCAATGAGGTTTCTTCTTACTGAATAACTACATCTTAGTTATCGCAGCCCTTAACGATGGCTTTTCTATACGTAAGCGAAGTGTTATTAGCCAGGGTTGGGTCACTCAGGGCGGAGGCAGGTGCGGTGCGGGTAAAGATGGCTGCGGTTGAGGAATTCTAGGGCAAATGACAAGGTTAGAACGGCGTACTATAGCGTTTCTTGTGGTTTACATGTGAGTCGCCCTACATCGCTCTGTGGATCAGGGTGTGTATGTGGATTTAGGATGGGCACGTATACCACAGATTCTTCTGCTGTGCTGGTGTGGGTAAAGCAGCTGTTCAAGTATGTCTATAACAGGCATTTGATACAGATCCTGCTGACTAGCTTCAGCTGTAGCCTGCAGCGCCACAGCAAAATTCACATCTGTCTTCCTGTTACTGACCCATTTCAGCTGAACCAAAATAATGTGTGAAGTTGTGTGAGGCTTTTTTAATATCTTTCGTTTCCTCTTTTTAATATTTTTGTCTATGTTTTTATTATTTCAAGTGAAGCTGATGTAAACAATGTCAGTGTTGTTCATATCAGCAGTTGTTCCCGGCGTTTCTGTTGGCAGTAGTGTTTGTTCGGAAAAGAAGCAATCGAAGCTTGTTCTGAGAAGATAAGAGAATAGAATGACCAAGTCACTCTCTTTCTAGCTCAGTCCTTTAAAATAAACTGATAGTTGTACAGACTTAGAAGTAATTTCAGTCTTTTTTTTTTGTATTTTGTCAAGAAGCTGTCTTCTAGAACTCTAGTTTAGATACTGAAAGCATTTTTTTCCCCTTGAAATGGACAGATATTTTGATAACTGTATTTCTGAGGTAAAGTGAAGATGAAGGGTTTTTTTCTACATTTCTTATGCGAGATTTTCTGTTTAATTGGGAAGCCATGTTTATGTAGTAAACTGCTTAAGTAGTACAAAACATGTCTATGCAACAGTTATGAGTTGGATTAAAAAAAACTTTGACACAATCTGTGTGATTTGTCACTGAGTGGGTGTCATTTAATCTGTTTATTTCTGTCTATATGTAACGTCATGAGAGACCAAACTTCATTTCTTTCTAATAGATATTATCTTACCTTCATTGTAATGGTCTGCATTTGTTTTTGTCTAATTTATTTACATTTATATTTTACTGTATTTTTAATTAAAGTATTATTACAATAACAGTTTATATATTTTACCTATATTACGTATATTAAATGTTTTTCTGTGATGGAAAAGCTGTATTTACAACAGTCTTGACTCTCTAGTGTCATGTGATCCTTAAGAAATCATAATATGCTGATTTGGTGCACAAGAACCATTTAAAACTTGATCATAATGGGTTAACGTTTTTATATAAGGTAATTTTTTTCAGGATCCTTTGATGAATATAAAGTTCAAAAGAACAGTATTTACAATAACTTTAATAAAAATGTCTAGATAATTTACTTACCATGTCATCCAAGATGTCCTTTTTTCTTCAGTCGAAAATAAATGAAGGTTTTTGAGGAAAAAAATCCAGGAATTCAATGGGGATCAGCAGGTTGAAGATCGAAGTATTACAGTTTCAATGCAGCTCCAAAGGGCTCTACACAATTCAAGCCAAGGAATTATCTAGCTAAATGAACGGTCATTTTCTAGAAAGAATTTAAATATATATATACTTTTTAACCACAAATGCTCATCTTGCTCTGCAGTGTGCATGCCGTCTTTAAGCATTAATAATCACACTGGAACGATAACTCATGGTTAGTTTTTTGTCTGTGTACTTCGATTCACAAAGGTAGGGTAGGGTAAAAAAACTCCATCTCATTTTCTCCTCCAACTTAAAAATCCTCCGACATTGTTGTTTTACCTTTTTTGTTTGACTTTCTTTGCACATCCACTTTGTAAACACTGGGTTGGTACTTCCCTACATCATGCATACATGATCAGTAATGCATGAGATCAAGTTAAGGCAAGAGGAGCGTTTGTGGTTAAAGGGATAGTTCACCAAAAAATGAATATTTGTTATTAATAAGTACTTATCACTGCAGTTTCCAACAGAAATTAACACTAGAGGCGGTAAAACAGCAATCTTTTGTAATCATTTTCGTACGCAGTTATGATTACAGCCAGTGGTGTAGTCTAGTTTTTTGTAGTGAGTATACTGTGATTTTTCATATTCACCCATCCCAGAGCAACACCCCAAACGCCACCACACTCATTAATGCATACAGGATGCATCTATATGTAATTGAGAGCATTTTGAAACACTGCTTATGTGTTATCATCAACATTTTGATTTATTTTTAGCAAGTTTTATGAGCTGTCCATTTTCAATGCACATTTAGGGGTACAAGTTGGAACTATTAATTACAATAAATTCAGGGCTCGAAATTAACTTTTTTACTTGGTAGCACTGGTGCTCCCAACTTCAAAAAGTTAGGAGCACCAAAAAAATTTAGGAGCACCCAATTTCTTTTTAGTAATGTGCCAATCTTGATTTGTCATGGCCGATTCTTATTGCTGATGCTTTACAAGCAAATTGGCTGTTTTTGAAAGCCTTTTTTTAGTATTTTACGCCTTAAGCAAGGGACAACCACTGCATTTTTAAACCATCTTCAATATTCAAAGTGCAAATAGAGACCGAATTTTTCAAGCATGTTCTAGAGCTATAGACAATTACACAACCTATAATAGCCCACATACTAACAGCCTAGATATGTGATGTAGCCTAATTTGCGGGATTCGCTCTCTAAATGTGCAGTATTAAAATTGCTTTTGAATGCGCGTGCGTTTTACTTTTGGTTTCGTTTTAACGATTGCGTGAAACTCTCTGTGGTGCTGAGCGTGCATTCTACAATACAAGAGATTATTTTAACAAAACTGTTTAAAAGTGGAAGACACAAACAGGATTTTGAAAAGCGTGTCCCGAGTGGAAATTACATCTTTGTGTGAGTGGAACTCTGCCGCTGAGTTAGCATTTGATGTGAATGTATGCCGTGTTGGACAGTATATTGAGACGGACAGGCTTGTGAAAACACTGAAAGAGTGTAATTTGAGTCTGTTTTCGTTTCATAATTCATATCTCATTTACTGGTTTGCATAACTTGATTTCAAACTTGCGCAGAGAATGACCACCAAGCTTGATAGGTGACGTCAGATCCAGGTCACAGCAGGCTATGGAAGGCTTAATAGTTCTTATTCCATGGAATGTCTGGATACTGGATTCTGATTGGCTGGCAGGTGTGCAGTAAAACCGTTTAATGCACAGGTAGTTCCAAGTCAGTTAAATCACCGTTCTATATTAATGCGCTGCTTTAATTGATGCACGCAAACACACACACACAGAGAGAGAGAGAGAGAGAGAGAGGTCTGACTCAGAGATAGCACTGTGCTGCGCACATACATAAACTTCTTGTCAGCACTTCCCTGCGATTCTTAACTTATTGTTAAAATATCCTAGATACTAGATCGCTACATTATATTCCTCAGCAACTAGGTGGTAAAACGGCTGTTTTTGAATGAATTTGTTGTTTGTAGAGAGAGACCCGCAGCATGCAGGCAGGTACGCGCGCACACACACACACACACACACACACACACACACACACACACACACACACACACACACACACACACATGTTGGGTTTACATGTTTTATGGGGACATTCCATAGGCGTAATGGTTTTTATACTGTACAAACCATACTTTCTATGGCCCTACACCTACCCTACACCTAAACCTAGCCCTCACAGGAGATTGTGCATACTTTTACTTCATCAAAAAAACTCATTGTGCATGATTTATAAGCCTGTTTCCTCATGGGGACCTGAGAAATGTCCCCACAAGCTCAAAATCTACCGGTATTCCTATCCTTGTGGGGACATTTGGTCCCCACAACGTGATGAATACCAGGTACACACACACACACACACACACACACACACACACACACACACACACACACACACACACACACACACACACACACACACACACTATTGGAATGTCATCTCTCTCTCTCGCCTTGTCGATCGATAATTTACTGAAACAAATGCTATAATTCATTCAAATAAATGTGATCTTACCGCACTATTTCATCTCTGTGTGATTTGAAGCAGTTATTTGAATAACGTATTTTTTACCTATTCGGTCAAATATTGTGCTGCAAAGAGCAGTACTAGTTTTAACTTGTCTATAACTTGGCAAATAACCATGGAATAAGCGGGATAATCAACGGTTTGCCGTGCATTAAAGGATTTAAAATGCACTTTGCGGAGGCAACCACCCTCCGCGAACTCCACATCGTGCATTTAAAATCCTTTAATGCACGGCAAACAGTTGATTATCCCTTACATATGTCATTAATCTTCAAATAGAAGCAGCCTATTGGTCTACAGATTTTTAACTCAAACTGTTGCAGTCTGCAGTGATTTAATGGCAGTGGATGGGCACCGAACCTTTGAAAGGAAAAAAAAAACATGCACAGACAAATCTAAATTACACCCTGCGGCTCATAACAATACATTGATGTCCTAAGACACGAAATGATCAGTTTTTGCAAGAAACTGAACAGTATTTATATAATTTTTTACCTTTGATACACAGCCATGTCCAACAACTGCCCCGAGCGCGTGCCCAGCATCCGGCTCCTTACATGTGTACCCGCTCTGGCGTAGCAAACACCGGAAGCTATCTGTCGCGTTTATACAACACTCATTGTTTACACAGTGCACAGAGATTGTGGGTATAGCGGCTATTCAAAATGGTAATAACTTGCGCTTATCCTGATCGTTCAAACCGATTTAAAGCTAAAAGATTACGTTTGCTTGCGCAAACTCATCCGGGACTGTTGACTTTTCATCGATTTCCCCTTCCGGCGTTTACGTATACTACGTCAGAGCGCGTACACGTGTAACGTGCTGGATGCTGAGCTGAGTTGGACATTTCTGTGTATCAAAGGTAAAAAATGATATACTGTTCAGTTTCTCGCAAAAACCGATCGTTTTTGTGTCTTAAGACATCAATGTATCGTCACGAGCGGTAGCGTTTAATTTGGATTTGTCTGTGCATGTTTTTTTTTTTTACTTTCAAAGGTTTGGTGCCCATCCACTGCCATTAAATCACTAACAGACTGCAGCGGTTTGAGTTAAAAATCTTTGTTTGTGTTCTACTGAAGAAACAAAGTCACCTACATCTTGGATGCCCTGGGGGTAAACAGATAAACATAAAATTTTCATTTTTGGGCTAACTATCCCCTTTTTTTGAAAAAGCTAGATAAGACCCTTTTCCTTTGCTGGGATAGTGTAGAGCCCTTTAAAGCTGCACTGAAACTGCAAAAACCCACTAATCCCCATTTAAGTTCACTATATATGGAGAACAATCTTTGAATGTTTTCCTCAGAAACCTTCATTTCTTTTCGACTGAAGAAAGAAAGACATGAACATTTTGGATGAAACAGGGGTGAGTAAACTATCTGGAGGTGAACTAATTCTTTCATTCTTGTTGTTGAGAGCTGCATTGGAAGTTGTAACCAGAGGAGGGCGCTATTGGTTAACATGAGATCTCGTAAGACTAAATGTGCGGTTCCTAACTGCTGAAACCCCAGTTAAAGAACGACAAAAACCAGTCATAAGTGTCAAGTTTCTGTAATTGACAGCTGAATAAATAAGCTTTCCATTGATGTATGGTTTGTTCGGATAGGACAATATTTGGCCAAGATACAACTATTTTGAAAATCTGGAATCTGAGGGTTCTTATTAATGAATATTACTAATAAAAAAATAAGTTTTGATATATTTACAGTAGAAAATTCACTAAATATTTTCATGAAACATGATCTTTACATAATATCCTAATTATTTTGGCATAAAAGAACAATCATTCAATCAGATCATTTCAACCCATACAACGTATTATTGGCTATTGCTACAAATATACCCGTGCTACTTATGATTGGTTTTGTGGTCCATGGTCTTATACTTAAATCATATAGTTCATACAATTTCATGTTAAAAATGACAGCAAGTTTTACATTTCATAACTCTTCTTTTATCTCAAAAGATGTATTATTAATTATAGACAATATACAGAATCTTTAATTCCTCTGATGTATTTATAATTAAAGGAGTAATGCATTATGAATGTTATTTGTGGCTAATGATATCTTCTCAGATCCCCACAAGAGGTCAGTCATTATTCGAATTGAGGTCCAGTGGTCTGTTCTAATAGCAGGAGAAGAATGTGGTTTGAAACGACGATGAAAATCGTCTCGTCTGCCTCATGTGAACCTCTGCGGTCCCGTAGAGAAAAAATGAAGAAACCGCTTTGCTGTCTGTCACGGAGGACAAGCGACCTCAGAACCGCTGCCAGGAAATCTGCTTCTGTAGTTACACTGACAGTATCTGAATGCAAACTGGTGGTTTGCTTTTGCATATGATCTAAATCCATGACCCAAATTCAGTTATTCAGTTCCATATCAAATAAATTATTTATCTTTTCTTCCTCAAGTATTTGCAAATCTGCATTGCTTGTTGAATAAGTGTGATTTGTAACACAGGTTGTTAGATAGAGAGGCTACATTCTAGAGCAGATGCTGAATATGTTTTAATCTAATATGGTGTCATTTTCAGCTATTAGTTATGTAATCTCCATATGCGTGATAAATGTTGGAAAGTAACTGCTTTGACTCAGCAGCAGAATATGGAAGTTGGCTCACGAAGTGCATGCTGCATCCTCTTCTTGTGCTCTTTTCCACATTCAGAGGCTTTCCTGGAAATGGTTTTACTCATCCACAGCACAGAAGTCACCTCCACCAGAGTACCTCTTCCTCATCCTGCTGGAACACCCCTGCTGGACTTCCTGTTTTTGGTTGTTGGTTCCCTGTCATACTGACTTGTATTGTAAGTACATCTCTAGTCAATGACACTGATATCAGGGCAAAGCTGAGCCTTGACTGTAAGTGAACTCTAATGCACAACAATATCTTGGGACGCTTGAATGCCAAACTCAAATGGACACTTTGTAACAAACACAGTTGATTTGCTTTCTTATTTATTCATTCATTCAGTTTGTTACAAACATTTTGACACAAGTTTGGACAAAATTCACAATTTAAGAAACTACTTTTCATTTGGACTTTCATTGTCATAAAACACGAGTGAAATTGGATTACTTCTGTTGTTCTCTAGCAGTTAATTAAAAAATGACAATTACTCACCCTCAAAACCACTTTTTTTTCTGTGGAACACAAAAGACATTTCAAATAGGTTTCATCTGTTTGTGTCCACACAATGAAACTCATTGGAGCCCACCTTGACTTAAAATGGACAAAAACAAAACTAAAAAGATTTTTAAAAAAGACTGTAAATGTGCTAACTAAAGTACCGCATTAATGGTATGAATACTTATGCAAAATGGAATAATTTCAGTTTTTTATTTCTAATACATTAGCAAAATTGTTACAAACCTGCTTTTTGCTTTGTCATTATGGTGTATGGAGTGTACAAGTTTAAAAGTAACTTTAACATAAGGCTGCAACATACAGTAACAAAATGTAAAAAAAATTTAAGGGGTGTGAATACTTCCGCAAGACACTGTATATTTCATTATTTTCTCACTTGAAATCACACAGCAATGCTCTGGCAACCTGCGACAAAGAATTACTTCTGTACTTCTTTTTTATTTAGAGATTGATGATTTCTAAACACAGAGACAATGAATTTCTTCTTCTAAACTCTTTGACAGAATATTCATTGGACAGTCTTCTCACTGGAGTCCACCTTGACTTAAAATTGACAAAAAACGATTGTTGCATCATACCAAAAAGACTGTAAAAGTGCTTCAACTAAGTACCGTGTTAAGGGTCCCTGTTGAAAAAAACAGCATATGCTGGTTAGGTAGGTTTTGATGCTGGTTTAAGCTGGTCATTAGCTGGTTATGCTAGTCCTTTGCTGGTTTATGCTGGTCCTTGACCAGCATAAACCAGCATCAAAACATACCTAACCAGCATATGCTCTTTTTACAACCAAGGGTATGAATACTTATGCAATGGAATCATTTCAGGTTTTTTATTTCTAATGAATTTGCAAAGTTGTTACAAACTTGTTTTTTGCTTTGTCATTATGGTGTATGGAGTGTAGTTTGATGTGAAAAAACTTATTTAAAGCAGTTTAACAACGTGAAAAAATTAAATCGCAAATCACTGTTTTTTTTTTTTGTTTTTTTCTCACTCATGCGATCACGCAACAATGCTTTGGCAACCTCCAACACAGAGTTACTTCTGATTTTATTTTGCGATTGATGATTTCTACACACAGAGACAAGTTTCTTAAAAAATCTTCTAAAATTACACCCTATTCTTTGGACAGACATTTCATAACTTGGTAGCTCTTGATCCTGAAAATGGGTTGCAGGTCCAGTCTGTCAAAAGCAGAACACTCTTTCAACTGGCGCTCAGGAAATCAAGCAGAGGCAGTAGTTAAGGGATAGTTCAGTCAAAAATGACAAATACTCACCCTCAAATTGTTTAAAACAAAACCTGTATGACTTTATTATTTCTGTGGAACACAAAAAACATTTTGAACAGGTTTAAACTATTTGTCCCCACAGTGAAAGTTGTTGAGGTCCATCTTAACTTAAAATTGACAAAAACAGTCATCACATCATACCAAAAAGACTTGAGACTTTACACGTGCTTCAACTAAGCACTGCTTTAAGGGTATAAATACTTATGCAATTAAATCATTTCAGTTTTTTTAATTTCTAATGAATTTGCAGTTGTTACAAACCTGTTTTTTTTTTTTTTTGCTTTGTCATTATAGTGTATGGAGTGTAGATTGATGGGGGAAATTTGAAAGGGGAAATTTAAAGCAGTTTAACATAAGCCTGCAGCATAAAATGTGAAAAAGAAGGATACTTTTGCAAAAAAAGACAAATGCCTCAAATTGTTTGAAACCTGTATGACTATTATTTTTGTGAAACACACAAGACATTTCGAATAGGTTTCAGCAGTTTGTGTCCATACAATGAAAGTCACTGGGGTCCTTCTTACTTTAAAACTGACAAAAACAATGTCGCATCACGCCAAAAAAGCTTTTAAAAAGACCGTAAATGTCATCCTTCACCTAAGTACTGCATTAAAGGAGTAGTTCACTTTCAGAACAACAATTTACAGATAATTTACTCACCCCCCGTCATCCAAGATATTTATGTCTTTTTTTCTTCAGTCGTCAAGAAATTATATATTTTTTAGATAAACATATCTGGAAATTTCTCCATATAATGGACTTAAATGGTGCCCCGATTTTTGAATTTTCAAAATGCAGTTTAAATGCAGCTTCAAATGGCTGTAAACAATCCCAGCCGACGAAGAAGGGTCTTGTCTACCGAAACGTTCGGTCATTTTCTTAGAAAAATATATTTTTACATACCTTTTAAGCACTGAAACTCGTCCAGCACTAGGGCTTGTAGTGCGCGTTCCCGACTTTACGTACTGCGTCCACCGTGCTCTGCAACGCAGCGAATGCTTGAAGCAGTCCCATCACCTGACTCGCCGATTGTTTGTAACAGTGGAACAGATGTGGTCCAGTCGTGACAGCACTGAGATTTCTGCTCCGCTGGAAATGGCTGGCATTTTCCACACTTGCACCACCATCTCGTCTCGTTTGAACGCGGTCTGCCCGAGGCTTGTGTCGCCGCCGCGGCTGTCGCAGTTTTCTCTCTCTGACAGAGTTCATCGTCTGTGTATTCCGGCTCAAAAAGGTAGGAAACGGTGAAAAACTCCATCTCATGTGCTCCTCCAGCTTCAAAGTCATCCGACATCGTTGTACTTTATGTTGTACCTTGTTGCTAAAGAGTATTTGATTACGTTGCACTTCTCTCTTCTCAAGTTCGCTTTGTAAACACTGGGTCTGTAGTTTCGCATACGTCACGCGTGACCTTTCGACGTGAGTACGTACAGTCGGGAACGTGCACTACAAGCCCTAGTGCTAGATGAGTTTCAGTGCTTAAAAGGTATGTAAAAATATATTTTTCTAAGAAAATGACCGAACGTTTCGGTAGACAAGACCCTTCTTCGTCGGCTGGGATTGTTTACAGCCATTTGAAGCTGCATTTAAACGGCATTTTGAAGATTCAAAAATCGGGGCACCATTTAAGTCCATTATATGGAGATATTTCCAAAAATGTTTATCTCAAAAAACATAATTTCTTGACGACTGAAGAAAAAAAGACATAAATATCTTGGATGACAGGGGGGTGAGTAAATTATCTGCAAATTGTTGTTCTGAAAGTGAACTACTCCTTTAAGGGTATGGATGCTTATGCAATGTAATCATTTCAGTTTTTTTAATTCTAAGAAATTTGCAAAGTTATTATGGTGTATGGACTGTAGATAGATAGCTGTTTAAAAGCAGTTTAACATAAGGCGGCAACATAACAAAACGTAAAAAAAAAGAAGGGGTATGAATACTTTTGCAAGGCCCTGTATTTGCTCACCCTCTAATTGTTGAAACCTGTATGACTTTAGTATTTCTGTGGAACAGAAAAGAAGACATTTTGAATAGGTTTCAACTGTTTATGTCCACTTTGACTTAAAATTGACAAAAACAATCTTTGCATCATACCAAAAAGACTTGAGACTTTAAAGGTCTCAATTAAGTACTATGTTAAGGGTATGAATACTTACGCGATGGAATCATTTCAGTTTATTTCTAATAAATCTGCAAAGTTGCAAATCTGTTTTGTCATTATGGTGTAGGGAGTGTAGATTAAAGTTATTTAAAGCAGTTTAGCATAAGGGCGCAGCATAACAAAACATGAAAAAAATGATGAATACTTTTGCAAGGCACTGTGTTTTTTATTTTCTCATTTATGTAATCACACAACAATGCTCTGGCAACCTCCAACAATAAGTTACTTCTGTACTACTTTTATTTAGAGGTTGATAATTTCTACACACAGATACAATGAGTTTCTTCTAAACTTTTTGACACCCTATTTATTGGACAGTGTTTTTATAACTTGGTAGCTCTTGATCCCGAAAATGGTTTGCAGGTCCAGTTTGTCAAAAGCAGAACACATTTTCAACTGGTACTCAAGAAAACCAAGCACAGACATTAATAGTTCAGGGATAGTGCAGTCAGAAATGACAAATGCTCACCCTCTAACCTGTGTGACTTTATTATTTCTGTGAAACACAAAAGACATTTCGAATAGGTTTGTGTCCACACAATAAAAAATAAAAAATGACTGGAGTCCATTTGACAAAAACAATAGTCGCATCATACCAAAAAGACTTTAAAGGTGCTTCAACTAAGTACTGGGTATGAAAACTTATGCAATAGAATCAAAAGAAAAAAGGTCATTTAAAGCAGTTAATGAAGGGGTATGAATACTTTCGCAAGACACTGTATTTTTTATTATTTTCTCACTTATGCAATCCCGCAACAATGCACTAACAACTTCCCAGACTGAGTTACTTCTGTATGTCAGACTTTATCTATAGTGTGGTTTGTCTTAGTCTGGCATCTCAGCTGAGACCTGTCCACTATGGGTGACCCTACCAGTAGTTGTGAACTACCAGTGGCGTAGCTCTCAGCATCACTGATGCACACAAGCCCTCACAGCACGTCAAGCTGCAAACCGTGCGAGGGACCCTAACCTACCCTAACCCAACACTTTAAAACCAACTGCATATCGACCAACCACTCTAAACTTCCTAACAACTACAACACAATGCATAAAAGTCCAACAACTGCTCAGAAACACGCGAACAACAGTTTAGAAACACACAAGAAGCCATCCTGACAACCCTGTAGTAACACGATAAAATCTGCTTTAAACAACTTCAGAACCGCATATCAACTCACTGACAATCACCAAAAACATCCTAACAACCACACCGGGCTTTAATTTTACTCCACAAAACTAAAACTTATTTAAATAAATGAAACTTACTCTTCAAACTATAAACTTACACTATAACTATTTACAATATATACAGTATTTACATATCTAGGTCCCACTGTGAGATGTTCCATGTGACACTTTGGTGACTCAGTGTCTGGGCTTCTTTCTTCTGGGTTCCTCAGGCACGGGCTCTTCACTGATGTCCACATATATGTGAGGAGCGAAGCTTCTGTTGGTTGTGGAGAAGCTCTCTGTGATCAGGATGCGTCCGTCAGGCTGCTCAGTTTCCAGCAGTGAAGGGCAGTTGATCGTCTCCCACAGACGCTGCTTGATCTTCAGTCCCCGCTCAAGGCTGTAGGGACGTTGCTGACCACTGCGTGTCTTTCTCATGGGCTCCACCACAGAGCGGTAGATGTCCTGGTAGGCCTGCACACTGCAGCCGTGGATGGAGACGGGCTCTTCTGGCAAACACAGAGGTGCCACTGAAGACACTGAGGCTGCTGGACGGATAGCAGGAAGGACAGCAGCGTTCTTCAGGTATCGCTCTTGGACAGCTGGGCATGCTGATAAATCAAAAATAGCTTCACAAATTGGACGAATTGCTGAGACTTACCAAATTGTGGAGTTGTAAAGAGCTTGTTGCACTTTGATGAGGCTTCAAGGCTTCAGGGACAGTTGTGTTGATTTCAAATGTAAACTTAAGCTGCTGTACTGACATAGAATATTGAGGCTAATGTAAATGTAAACAACACTTGATATCAGTAGTAAGTCAATTAAAACAGAATCTATGTTGTATGCCCTATGTTTTGCTTGTATATTACCATTGTATTTCAGCATGGGCCTTTTCTGTGGCTTAGGCTGTAGACAAGCACAGATCATCTGGCATCATTTTGTGCAAAAAGAAGAGAAAGATCTCTGAATATTTGTTTAAACTTTACACCTGTTCTCTTTAAGTAGGTCTTATTACGATTATATTCTTTGATGAAGATCTCACCTTGTGTCAGGCCTGGTCCGGTCCAGAGGTTCACAGCGATCATGACCATAGACTGTAGGATGTTCTCCGCACACCATTTCAAACAGGAGGAACCCTAGTCTCCACACTGTCATCGGGTTTGCATGGTTCATGCCCTTCATGTTGAACTCTGAGGACAGTATGCATTTGTTCCTGCAGGAAAGTGATTTTGTCTGATGGTTAATACATTACCACATATTGCTGACTGTATATTATGCATTTCTGTGAATAATTAAAGTGGTGCATAACACATACCATGGGAAACTTTAAAGGCTGCACCCAAAGTCAATCAATTTGACCTCCATGGTGTTCTGGTTCACCAGCAGGTTCCTTCATCGAGCCTTTCATCGTAGAGCTCCATGAAGCTAAGCAAATCCATGCAAGGCAAGGGCCGCTCCATGACCATGATGTAGTGGTGGGTGTCGTCTCATAATCCAGGAGTTCAATGATCTAAGGAACAATGGGGCCCTCATTGGCCATAAGTGTCAGGCTAATCTCCATGGGGAGGCGTTTGAAATGACCGGGCTAAAAGAAAGAAAATATGACTCTTCGATGGAGGTGGTTTCCCAAATAAGGACTAAGTACACAAATCAAAACAGCTAATTGAAATGTTTGTAGTCTGTGATTAACATGAATGTAAGTTTACAAAGAGAGCACAGCCTACTCACCACTGAGATTTGGCATGTCTGGCATCATCACTGTAAATTTCACAGCCACCTGATCAACAAAACAAAGAATTAACAATTAACATGAATTAGGAATTAACCAGCGTGAAATGCAATTTTGTTTATTTATTGTACAATTTATGATCATTTTCTAATTCTCATAGTTTTATTATTATTAACCTTATTCAAGATGTCCTGTTCCTGTATTGTGTATATGAAGGTATGTAAAATAGCCATTTTATAGGGATTTTGACTCAACAACATTAAAGTAATACAGAAACATGTATGAATGGCTGCTGAAATTAATTACATTTTAAAATATATTAAAAGAGACAACAGACATTTTAAATTGTGGTAACTCCTTAGTAAATTAGGTTGATAATCTGCATTATTTTCATAACTACTTAAATACTGGTATATAGATGCATGATTTGTAATAAATGTAAAATATGTTGCTTCTATGTACACAAATTAACATCTTCAGATCAATAGTCAATTAATCTGTCGTTTATAATTTGATACTAAGACACCCCCCCCCCATCAAATCGTTTTTAAATCAATAAACTCCTTTTAAAATCAATATTTTGTGTAAAATTATTGATTTATTTTGTAGGTAGCCATGTAATAAGCGGGATAATGTAGAGTTTGTCTTACATGTGCTTCATGAGGCACACATGCGCTGTCTCTTGCTCTCTCTCCCTCTGTCATGCATGCGCTACGCGGTCTCGCACTCACTCCCTCGCTCTAGATTCCGGGAGAAACTATTTGCAGCCATCAGATTCAGTGAGCTATATATTTAATATAATAATTAAAATATAATTATTGATTTTTCATTAGACTATTTTTTGGTGCCCCCTCAGCACTCGGTACCCTACGCACAGTGCGTGATGCGCGTGGTGGGAGCGGCAGCGCTGAATGAACCTTATTGAAAAGTGTTAACTTACCATCTTATCAGTTAACTGTTAATAATCGGATAATGATTTGCGGTTGTCGGTTGGGAAAATTAACCGAAATGAGCATCCCTAATAGCTAGCAAATACAAGCAAGTTAATGTTAATGCAGCTTAAACATCCTGCCATAGTGGAAAATCACTCAAAATCGATCATCTAATCAATCGACAACAAAGTTAAATTAGTAACTTATAGGTTATATATAGACACAAGCAATAATACATACCCAGATCATCCGATCCGGCGATGTTCTTGTCATGATACCACTGTAGCGCAAGAGCGACTGAGGTAACTACACTGCGCAGCAGGAGCTTGACTGACAGGTGATCTGACCAATCATACTTCGCCATCCGCCATTTGCGAACGGTCGCAAATACGTGACATAGGTCACACTAGGTGCGTTCGACTTCAGCATGAGCTCGAACACACCTGTTTTCAGGTCGAAAAATCCGGAATTCCGGATTAATCCGGAAAAATCACATCCCTGATTAAAGCTGTTAAGTACGCAGTTTTGTACACTTTTCTCTTTTGTCCAATTTTCAAATACTTTTTTGCTTTAAATTAATTATTGTAATTTTGTGGTTCACCTCAAAGCTGGTTGGTTAGGTTCACGGTTTATAACTCTCCACAGAAGACTTTTCTAAATCTCTATGGGGGAAAAAATACTTCCGGAACCAAAAGCGCATGCGCACGTTCGCGACCTGACGCGGATAAAGGGCTTTTGCAAGTGTTTGAATGTATGCTTTATTTTGTAGTTCCACTAGCTGACACTAGAAGTGCAGAAAACTTACTTACCTTCATGTCATACCAAAATCCATGTTTTACAACTTGCATCTACAAAGACAATAAAGACATTTGAACTTGAGCACCTGCAGGTAAGAATGCGTAGTTAATTATCGTTGTGAATACGCCGTAGCAACGCGCTCTACGTAATTACACTAGTATAAAACTAATTATAACAGTCTATATAACATAGTCGTTTGTGAAATTCAACATAACCACTTTATTATAAGTTGAAGGCTATTATTTAATGAGCTTAGTTCTTTTAGCATATGATTTTTCTTGACAATGCAGAATGCTCATAACTGACAGCAACAGACTGTTTTAACAAATGTTTTATGCAATCTCGTGTGCAAAGTGTTAGGCCACTAGTATTTTCACCAGCTAAAAATGGTTTTAAATCATTTGCATAAGTGTGTCAGTAGAAAATATCAGTTTAAATTTCCAAATATTCATTTTGCCATTTATTGTAATAATACAGTGAGATTTTAATTTGCACAAGGAGTCTGGCAACAGCCAGTGCTCCACACAGAGATCTGGGCCCGTATTCACAGAACATCTTAGAGCTAATGTTAGAAGAAAATCTTAAAAATAACGGGTGTGTCAATCCTAAATTTAGGACATTTGTGCTTTATAAGTATTTCACAAAACGTTTTAGTGCTAAAACTAGCTCCTAAATCTGTGAAACATTAAGACCAAACTAAGACCAAATCACATCCCTGCTAAAAACAAACAATAGAATCTCAGAAATTCTAATGGTTTCTACTACAATTACCATTACAAACCATTAACTTTCAACCATTAAAACCAATAAAAAATGTTTTTCTGTAGTGTGCTTTGGGATGTTTTCCATTAGGATTTAGTGGGTTTACCAAGCCACCAATAGAAGGCAACTAATTACCAGTAGAGACCAACAGGCACCATTACAGTTACCATTAAAACCAGTATAATTCCCATTATAATCAGTAAAACCATGACAAATTCTGTTATGGTTTCTATTGTCTTTTTCAGCAGGGAAATGGCTGTTGCCGGTATAATCTGCCTTGGAACGTAAACATTCAAGAAACACGCTGCATTTATTTGCAAACATATGTTTTCCCACAAATCTTTTTTGGTTTTGGAGGTTATCCCAACTCCAAATTTTCCTTTGATTATATCCTTGTTTTCATTAAAAAGTTTCAAAAGTACAGTAACAGCTGTTCTTGCATCCAGTTTGGTTTTCTTTTACGTTTGCATGTCTTACTGTGAGCCATGATTATTCTACTCTGTTAATCAAAAGGCTTTTTATATGCATATCCACTAATTGTTTACAAGAAGCACACATGTAAGTGGCTGTCAATTAGCTGATCATATACTTGTTTAATGAATGACACTTAGCCTGCATTTTAAAATCTTAATTTGATTGTGGCAACATTTTTATTTTTAAACCTTAGTTTATATATGACTTCTCTGACAGAGACCCCTCCCCTATCAGCCAATTACTGTGTGCATAGTTAGTATCATCCATAGCAATGAGGTCAACCCCGACCTTACTCTTAGCTTAAGACTTCTCTCTGTTCCTTAGTAAAAGTTTGTCTCAGCAGCTTTGTGAGTAGGTTTTAAGAGAAAACTCATAGCTAAAAACTACTACTATTTAGGAGGCCCTGATCTCCTCCTCATCCAGTCTGTCTGGAATGACATGAAGAAATGAAACAAGCTGAGGCAGACTAAAGAAGAACTGTGGCAACATCTCCAAGATGCTTCAAAAGACCTACTTGCAAAGCTACCTGAAAAACTAGAGTACCTAGGGCAAAAGATGCTTTAAACGCAAAGGATAGTCACACCAAATGTTGATTTAATTTAGTTAATAGAAGTTAATTGATAAATAAAATCTACACATTACTTTTTGAAAGTATCCTAATTTTAAAGTACCTAAAACTTTTAACAGTACTGTAACTTTGCAGGAAGGTCTCTTCAATTCCTATTTATTATTACAATTAATGGCAAAATGAATGTTTGGAAATGTAAACTAATATTTTCTACTGACACACTATAGCAAAAGATAGAAATTACTGACTTAAAACCATTTTTATATGTTATTTATTTGCAGTCAACTCATGTCTGAAGTATCTTTCTCTGTCTGTCTAGATGGCTGTTTTCTTCTGTCATTCTGTAGCAGTTGATACTAACTGTTGATATCAGTAATAACAGGTAAGTGATGCTCTACACTCTGTTATGCTGTTAGATGTTACTCTTCACTAAAGGGAGGTTGATGATTTCTACAAACAGAGTCAAGTTTCTTCTTCTAAACTCTTTGACACCCTTTTCATTGGATAGTCTTTTCATAACTTGGTAGGTCTCAATCTTGAAAATGGTTTGCAGGTCCAGTTGTTCAAAAGCAGAACACAGAAAAGCAGAAAATACTTCAGGTCCCACAAATTCTTTGGTTTTCCAGCATTTTTGTGTATTTGAACCCTTTCCAACAATGACTGTATGATTTTAAGATCCATCTTTTCACACTCTTTTCACACAAGGGCTCATATGCAACTATTACAGAAGGTTCAAACGACCACTGATGCTCCAGAAGGGGAAAACAAAACACATGCATTAATATGCATGTGCATGGGGTGAAAACTTTTTGAATTTGAAGATCAGGGTAAATTTAAATTAAAACTTATTTTGTCTTCTGGGAAACATGTTAGTATCTTCTGTAGCCTTTGAAGGGAAGTACTAAATGAAACAAAATATATATGTTTAGGCAAAATAAGAAAAATGTACATGTCTCCATTCTGTTCTTAATGCATTGTTTTCTATCTGGAGCATTAGTGAACCTTCTGTAATAGTTGCATATGAGTCCCTCAGTTGTCCTCAGAATGAAAAGATGGGTCTTAAAATCATACAATTATCGTTGGAAAGAGTGCAAATACACAAAAATGCTGAAAAACCAAAGAATTTGTGGGACCTGAAGGATTTTTCTGAAGAACAGCAGGCAGTTAAAATAATGTAATTTAATATGATTACAGTTGAGGTCAAAAGTTTACACCCCCTTTCAGAATCTCCAAAATAATAATTATTTTACCAAAATAAGAGGGATCATACAAAATGCATGTTATTGTTTATTTAGTACTTACCTGAATAAGATATTTCACATAAAAGACATTTAGATATAGTCTACAAGAGAAAATAATAGTTCAATTTATAAAAATGACCACGTTCAAAAGTTTTCATCCCCTTGATTCTTAATACTGTGTTGTTTCCTGAATTATCCACAGCTGTGTTTTTTGTTTAGTGATAGTTGTTCATGAGTCCCTTGTTTGTCCTGAACAGTTAAACTGCCTGCTGTTCTTCAGAAAAATCCTTCAGGTCCCACAAATTCTTTGGTTTTCCAGCATTTTTGTGTATTTGAACCCTTTCCAACAATGACTGTATGATTTTAAGATCCATCTTTTCACACTGAGGACAACTGAAGGGCTCATATGCAACTATTACAGAAGGTTCAAATGGTCACTGATGCTCCAGAAAGAACAAAAACATGTAATTACCTTCTGTAGGTTCTGAAAGACAGTTCTAAATAAAAAAATATGATATTTAGTCAAAATAAGAAAAATCTCAATTCTTTTTAAAAGTTTTCAACCCCTGGCTCTTAATTGTCTATCTGGAGCATCAGTGAGTGTTTGAACCTTCTGTAATAGTTGCATATGACTCCCTCAGTTGTCCTCAGTGTGAAAAGATGGATCTCAAAATCATACAGTCATTGCTGGAAAGATTACACAAAAATGCTGGAAAACCAAATAATTTGTGGGACCTGAAAAATTCTTCTGAAGAGCAGCAGGCAGTTGAACTGTTCAGAACAAACAAGGGACTCATGAACAACTATCACTAAACAAAAAAACAACAAAAAAACAACAACACATGTGTAAACATCTTTATGTGAAATATCTTATTTAGATCAGTACTAATTAAACAATAACATGCATTTTGTATGATCCCTCTTATTTTGTTAAAATAATTAATCTGCATTTTGCAGATTCTGCAAGGGGGGTGTAAACTTTTGACCTCATCTGTAAATAATTTAATCGACTGATTATAAATTGAAACTAAAACTTTACAGATTTCATTGTCCTCAACGTCAAGTGACAACTATTGTATACTGTGTGCCTATATGTCAGACTAGCAATAGCAAATCTCATACTGGTTAATCATTTATATCATCACCAAAAGGAAATAGCATGGTTTGTCTTAGTCTGGCATCTCAGCTGAGACCTGTCCACTATGGGTGACCCTACCAGTAGTTGTGAACTACCAGTGGCGTAGCTCTCAGCATCACTGATGCACACAAGCCCTCACAGCACGTCAAGTTGCAAACCGTGTGAGGGACCCTAACCTACCCTAACCCAACTGTTTAAAACCAACCACATATCAATCAACCACTCTAAACTACCTAACAACCACAACGCAATGCATGAAAGTCCAACAACCGCTCAGAAACACGCGAACAATCGTTTAGAAACCTAATGTCAACGCACAAGAAACCATCCTGACAACCCTGTAGCAACGTGATAAAATCTGCTTTAAACAACCTTAGAACCACATATCAACTCACTGACAATCACCAAAAACATCCTAACAACCATGAAGCAATGCATAAAAGACCACTCAGAAAAGTCCAAGAGCCACTCAGAAATGAGCAAACAACCGTTTAGAAACCTTGGCAAATGAATGTCAATGCACATGAAACCATCCTGACCAATGTGTAGCAACACAATAAAATCTGCTTCAAACAATCCGGAACCGCATATCACCGCACTGACAATCACCAAAAACATCCTAACAACCACACCGCACTGGGCTATAATTTTCTCCACAAAATAAAAAAACATACTTTAAAAAATGAAACTTACTCTTCAAACTATAAACTTACTCTATAACTATGTACAATGTAAACAGTATTTACATATCTAGGTCCCACTGTGAGATGCTCCATGTGACACCTTGGTGACTCTGGGCTTCTTTCTTCTGGGTTCCTCAGGCACGGGCTCTTCACTGATGTCCACATATATGTGAGGAGCGAAGCTTCTGTTGGTTGTGGAGAAGCTCTCTGTGATCAGGATGCGTCCGTCAGGCTGCTCAGTCTCCAGCAGTGAAGGGCAGTTGATCGTCTCCCACAGACGCTGCTTGATCTTCAGTCCCCGCTCAAGGCTGTAGGGACGTTGCTGACCACTGCGTGTCTTTCTCATGGGCTCCACCACAGAGCGGTAGATGTCCTGGTAGGCCTGCACACTGCAGCCGTGGATGGAGACGGGCTCTTCTGGCAAACACAGAGGTGCCACTGACGAGACTGATGCTGCTGGAAGGATGGCAGGAAGGACAGCTGCGTTCTTCAGGTATCGCTCTTCCAAACCTTTAGGTCTTCTAGCTTTCATAGAGATGCAGCTGTAAGAGTGATCTAACTGGATTACAGCTGCCAGATGTGAAAGCTCACAGGGGTCTTTAATAGAAGAGACACCCTCCACAAAGAATCCCCTCAGGTGTGTTGGAAGAGATCTGGTCCTTCTCAGGTGACGCTGCTCCATGCTGATGAATCAAAAATAGCTTCACAAATTGAACAAATTACTGAGACTTACCAATTTGTGGAGTTGTGAAGAGCTTGTTGCACTTTGATGAGGCTTCAAGGCTTCAGGGACAGTTGTGTTGATTTCAAATGTAAACTTAAGCTGCTGTACTGACATAGAATATTGAGGGTCATTTAAATGTAAACAACACTTGATATCGATATCAGTAGTAAGTCAATTAGAACAGTATGAGCTCTATATTACATGTCCTATATGTTTCTGTGTTACAATTATCATCTTCATTTAAAGATATATAAATATACAGTGCCTTGCATTTTTTTCACATTTTGTTGTTGCGCCTTATGTTAAATTGCTTTAAATCACTTTTTTCCACATCAGTCTACACTCCATACACCATAATGACAAAGCAAAAACAGAACTGTCACAACAAATTTTATTAAAAATTAAATAAGTATATTGCATAAGTATTCATACTCTTAACTTAGTACTTTGCTGAAGCCTTTGACACACCTTTACAGCCTCAAGTTTTTTGGGGGTAAGATGCAACAAGCTTTGCACATCAGCATTTGGCAATTATCTACCATTCTTCTCCTCACCTTTGAAGCTTTGTCAGGTTGGATGGGAGCAGACCACTGATCTGTGGAGCAGACGCACATTTTCAGGTTCCTCCAGAAATATTTGATTGGGTTCAAGCCCAGCATTTAGCTGGGCCACTCAAGGACATTCACAGAGTTGTCTAAGCCACTCTTGCTGTGTGCTTAAGGTCATTGTTTTGTTGGCAGGTAAACCTTCAGCCCAGTCTGAAGTTCTGAATGCTCTGGACTGGGGTTTCATAAAGCCTATCTCTATATTTTGCTGTGTTGAGCTTTCCTTCTACTCTGAGGAGTCCCTCAGTCCCTGCTGCTGAAAAACAGCCCCACAGCATGAGGCTGCTACCACCAAACTTTACTTTTGGGATGGTACTCTGTAGGTGATGAGCAATGTCTGCTTTCCTTTACACATGATGCTTGGAATTAAGGTTCATCAGACCAGAGAATCTTGTTTCTCACAGTCTGAGGGTCCTTTAGATGTTTTTTGCAAATGCCAAGTGTGTTTTCATGTGTCTTCACTGAGGAGAGGATTGAATCTTGCCACACCTCCATAAATCCCAGATCGGTGGAGTGTTGCAGTGTTGTTTGTCCATCTGTAGGTTTCTCCTATGTCCACATATGATCATGGAGCTCAACTAGAATGACCATCAGGTTCTTGGTCACCAGTCTAACCAAGGTCCTTCTCCATCAATTGCAAATAGCTCTACGAAGAATCGTGGTTGTTTCAAACTTCTTCCATTAAGGGTAATGGAGACTACATGCTTCTGTGAATCTTCAATTCAGTAGATTTTTTTTCTGATCCCTTCCCCAGATGTGTGGCTTGATGCAATCATGTTTCTGAGCTCTACAGGCATTTTTTCCCCCTTAGGGCTTGGTTTTTGCTCTGATATACATTTTCAGCTGTTAGATGTTTTATTAAGATGTGTGTGCCTTTCGAAATCTTACTCATTCAATTGAATTTGCCACAGGTTAGCTTCACTCCAGTAATATCTACAAGCAGTATGAATGCTCCTGAGCTAAACTGTCCCAGATAAGGGACATATACAACAAAATCATTGAAGTTTTTTTTTTTTTTTAATACATTTGCAAAGGTGTTAAAAACTTTTTTTCCTTTGCCATTATGATGTATGCTGTGTAGACTGATGACGAAAAAAGTAATTTAAAGCAGCAACATAACAAAACATAAAAAATTAAGGGGTATGAATACTTTCGCAAGGCACTGTATATCTGTGTGTGTGTAGTAGTGTCTGGCAGGCCATTATCACTATTAGGAACTGCTCTGAATGAATCTTTGAAGTGAACAAATCATTCTTGCACTAAATCATCACTGTAGTCTCTTCATTTTGAAGTGCACAACTGCTTCGGTGGCTTTTCATGTCTCCAAAGAATGTCTGGTAGCAATGGAGTGCAGCCTGTGAAGAAGCATTGTATGGTTGTGAATCTACTGAATGAATCTGTTTGTAGTTCGAATCAATCTTTGTGAATGAATATATACACATATACATTCATATTATTGTTCATGTTTGTATTATATTATATATGTTCTAGCTTGGTAAATGTGCAGTACCTGACAAAATAGAGCAAAAGCAACAGATCTGATGCGTGTTTCTGAACAAAGATGTGACTTAGGCCTACTGCTCAACTGCTAGTACAGTGCATTGTTAGAAAAACTAGTTCGAGGTGTCAGATTATTGCTGTAAAAAATTAACGTGGCATCTGAGGACTTGTTCAATGTTTTTGTTCTTCATTATTTTGTAGGTTTCTTTGCATCACTCTGGGGTTCTCTTTGGTACCAGAACACATGTTCACTCTCTAGAAATTGTGGTCTTAACAAACTAAAAGAAGTAGAATTAAATTGTGGGCTTCTGAAGAAAGAAGAAAAGAACCAGGAGGACCTTGCTTGAATATTTCATAGAGACTAAGGTGAGAAAAAAGAGACTATTATGAGTTTTAAATCTTGTAATGAACGTCTTTTTTTGTTGTAGCAAATGTCACTCAAATTACTCTTGAAGCATTTTTTGCCTGGAAGAAAGGAAGAAAGCAAGCTGACCTCAAAGCTAGCAGGATTTTTCAAGTGAGTGAAAATCATGTCACTAGTATTCCTTCTTTATGTACCTGTGACAGTTTGGCTTTCTGTTCAGGTTGTTTACCTGTCCACAGCCCAAAACGCTAGGATTGTCTTCAGAATTTCCGCAACCCTACATAGGATGAGCAGGAAAAAAGATGGATGGATAGGTTTCTCCAGAGGATGGCAGTAAAGGTGTAGTGTTTTATGTCTGTTTACTGTTTTGTGTCTGTTTACTTACATATAGTATCAATGCATTTAAATTAAATTTTATCAGCTAGTTAATGACTTGCAAACTAACTATTTGTTTGATAATCAGTTAATCTGTTGTATATAGTAAGTACATGTAGTTCATTAAATTTACTCAGTCTTTGTGTATTTTCAGTATAACAACATCACTAAAAAAGTTATAATATGTCACAATTTAACATTTTTATTGTATTTTTGAACAAGTAACTGGAGCCTTGGAAAGCATAAAAGAGATTTTTTCAGAAATGTGAAAAATGTTAACGATACCCAAACATTTGAATTCAAAAATTAATTTCAATTGAAATTTAAAAGATTTTAATTCTAAATGTCGCACTGATTCCAAAGAACACAAATCATCACTGAGAAAACAGAGCAAGGGAATAGCACTCCTGTGCACTTCATTAAGTGAACATCACTGGAAAAACCAAGAGATTTCTATTACTAAAACAAGTATGGAGACCCTTTACAAGGCACATGTGTATCATAGGCCATTTTAAGTGATGGTCAAGGCCATCGGGGTGTACTTTCCGGCTTAAGGGTCTCTGTTTTTGCAGTATCTCTACAGTTTTTGAGTCAGGCATTAAATTAGCTGACTCTGCTGATAACTGAAAACGAATGCCCACGTTTCCTCTGTAAAGTGGGTGAAAGAATTTGTCGAATCAGGAGTTTTTCCCTCACATTTGTACCTCTGTGGTTTGAATGTAAATGCAGAGTCTGTGCCGCTACTTTATCACCGTTCAGCCACTGCACAATTTCTCCACTGTGTAGCAGATAACATGATTAGCATTACTTTTGCATACCTGCACATTATCACTTGTGACAAATGTGTTGTGCACATCCGGTCCTGTGCACTGGGTTTAACCATTTAGCAAATCCTGACAGTGGTAATTTCTTTTGCCTGTTTAATGGTTACTCCTTTTTGAGGTTCATCTGTCCTCTGCCTGTCTGAACTCATTTTGTTGATGGACATGTGGGGGAGGAGAGTGGGAGAGTATGAGAGAGAGTTTACCTGATCGGTTTGTGTGTGTGTATGCACTCTAGAAGACTGTTAAGATGCTTATAAATTCAATAACTAAGCTTGTTATCTAAAGATGATGGACTAAGATCACTGATGCTGAGAAATGTGTTTAATAATATTTAATATATGTGTATGTATGTGTGTGTGTGTGTGTGTGTGTGTGTGTGTGTATATATATATATAAAGCTGGATACTTCATATAAAAACCATTTACTCTCTGTCTATCAAAACCTTTGTGACTTTCTTTTTTCCATAAAACAGAAAAAGGAGAAATCAATTGCAGAATGTTAAAGCTACTCTATTCATTACAATAAAAATGACAATGAGACAATTTCCAGGCAAGTGGGAAATGACTTATCAGAGTTTTTATATAAAGCTAATATATATGACTTTATTGTTTTATTTTTAACAGGTCCTGGTCACCATCCTATAGAAGCTAATTTCTGCCACTGAATAAAAAAGTAAAAAAAAAAAAAAAAAAAGCTATTTTGGATTGTAAGATATAAATTCACAGTTCTGACTTTTTTTTTCCTCAGAATTGTGTGATATAAACTTGCAATTCTGAGAATAAAGTAAAAATTGCAAGATATAAACATGCAGTTCTAACATTTTTTCTCTGTATGATCTCTCTGTGTGATATGAATTCGCAATTGCGAGAAAAAAAATTCTGACTATTTCTAAGAAATATAAACTCACACTTTTGACTTTTTTTCTCAGAATTGCGTGTTTAGTGACACGTGACTTTATACCTCAGTTGCTAGATTTATATCTCATCTTTCTGAGAGAAGTCAAAATTGTGAGTTTGGATTATGCAATTCTGAGAAAAAAGTCAGAATTGTGTAATATAAACTCGCAACTGTGAGGAAAAACCTCAGAATTATGAGGTATAAACTCGCAGTTCTGACCTTTTTTCTCATAAGTGTGTGATATAAACTCGCAATTGTGAAAAAATAAATAAATTCCGAGATATAAACATAGAATTCTGAGAAATAAAGTCAGAATTGTAAGATTTAAACTTACAATTTTGACTTTTTTTTCTCAGAATTTCTTAGTTATGACCTTTTTTCTGTATTGTTATATAAACTAGAAATTGTAAGAAAAAATCTCAAAATTGAGAGATAATATCGCAGTTCTGACCTTTTTTTCTCATAAGTGTGTGATATAAACTCGCAATTGTGAAAAAAATAAGTAAATTCCGAGATATAAACATAGAATTCTGAGAAATAAAGTCAGAATTGTAAGATTTAAACTTACAATTTTGACTTTTTTTTTTCTCAGAATTTCTTAGTTATGACCTTTTTTCTGTATTGTGTTATATAAACTAGAAATTGTAAGAAAAAATCTCAAAATTGCGAGATAATATCGCAGTTCTGACCTTTTTTTTCTCATAAGTGTGTGATATAAACTCGCAATTGTGAAAAAAACCTCAGAATTCCGAGATATAAACGTACAATTCTGAGAAATAAAGTTGCAGTTCTGAGAAATAAAGTCAGAATTGTAAGATTTAAACTCACAATTTTGACTTTTTTTCTCAGAATTGGAAGTTTTATCACAGAATTCTGACTTTAACTCTCAATTGCAACATTATATCTCACAATTTTCTAAGAAAAGTCAAAATTGTGAGTTTGTATTATGCAAAACTGAAAAAAAAAAAGTCTGAATTGTGTGATATAAACTCATAGTTCTGACCTTTTTGCTCATAAGTGTTTGAGATAAACTCGCAATTGTGACTTGGAATTCCGAGATATAAACATACAATTCTGAGAAATAAAGTCAGAATTGTAAGATTTTAAACTCACAATTTTGACTTTTTTCTCAGAATTTCTCAGTTATGACCTTTTTTTTTTGTATTGTGTTATATAAACTAGGAATTGTGAGGAATAAAACTCAAAATTGCGAGATAAACTCGCAGTTCTGACCTTTTTTCTCATAAGTGTGTGATATAAACTCGCAATTGTGGAAAAAACCTCTGAATTCCGAGATATGAATGTACAATTCTGAGAAATAAAGTCAGAATTGTAAGATTTAAACTCACGATTTTGACTTTTTTCTCAGAATTTCTCAGTTATGACCTTTTTTTCCCTGTATTGTGTTATAAACTAGGAACTGTGAGAAAAATACTAAATATTGCGAGATAAACTCACAGTTCTGACCTTTTTCTCATAAGTGTGTGATATAAACTCGCAATTGTGAAAAAACCCTCAGAATTCCGATATAAACATACAATTCTGAGAAATAAAGTTGCAATTCTGAGAAATAAAGTCAGAATTGTAAGATTTAAACTCACAACTTTGACTTTTTTTCTCAGAATTGCAAGTTTTATCACAGAATTCTGACTTTAACTCTCAATTGCAAGTTTCTATCTCACAATTTTGAGAAAAGTCAAAATTGCGAGTTTGTATTACGTATGCGTGTGTGATTCAAACTCGCAATTGTGAGAAAAAAAATCAGAATTATGAGGTCAAAACTCATCATTCTGAGAAATAAAGTCATAATTTTAAGATATAAACTCAGTTCTGACCTTTTTTCTCAGAATTGTGATATAAACTTGGAATTTTCGAGAAAAAAACTCAGAATTCTGATATAAACTCGCAATTCTGAGACTTAAAGTTGAATTCGGAGAAATAAAGTCAAAATTGTGATATATAAACCTACAATTTTGACTTTTTGCTCAATTGCGAGTTTATATCGCAATTGTGATTATTTCTCAGAATTGCGAGTTTATTCAAAATTGTGACTTTTTTTCTCAGAATGAGTTTATATCAGAATTTGGACTTTATAACTCTCAATTGCAACTTTATATCTCACAATTTTCTAAGAAAAGTCAAAATTGTGAGTTTGTATTATGCAAAACTGAGAAAAAAGTCTGAATTGTTTGATATAAACTCACAATTGTGAGAAAAAAGTAAAGTATTACAAGCTATAAACTCGCAATTCAGAGAAATAAAGTCATAATTGCAAGATATAAACTCGCAATTCTGACATTTTTCTGTATTGTGTGATATACCCGCAGTTGTGAGAAAAAAAATCTAAATTTCAGGATATAAACTTGCCTTTTTTTCTCGGAATTTCGAGATATAAACTCACAATTCTGTCTTTTTTTCTCCGAATTTCGAGTTTATATCTCACAGTTGTGACTTTATTTCTCAGAATTGCGATCTCAGAATATCTTCTGTGCAGAAGAATGAAAGTCATAGGTTTGGAACAAGATGAAAATGACAGAATCAATGATATAGTTTGTGATGTAATGCAGTATGGTATCTGATCCTTATTCTTACATTCTGTCGTTTTTAAAAAATGTCTCATTCACACAGCTGCAAATTATCAAATTAATCCAGATAAACCTGTCATTCATAACCTTGCTGGTATTGGGCCAAGCCAGTCATATTTGAAGCTTTATATAAACCCATTTGCTGTGATGAAATATTTTCGTTGGCTAAAAGCAATTGGATTTCATTTTTCTCCCTATGCTAAGCAGATGTCATCTCTCTCTGTTTATTCACAGCAGACTCATTTGCTATCTAATGTATGCATATTGTATGCTCCCTCCTGGCAGTTTTGCTATCATTAGTTCAGAATACACACTACCCACACTAACAACATTTTTCAATCCAAAGTCTTTAGAATAATATGATTACCCATTACCCCGTTGTTTCAGTCTGAGACTTGAGGAGAAACACAGAAGAAAGATACGGAACAAAAGAATAAAGAGATGAGCCGAACATTAATGAAGTATAAAGAAGAATTGTTTTTGCTATATAATAAAATGACTTTATGTCAATTTTATCACACCTTACTCAAGCTAAAGCTAAAAAAAATCATCATTCTTAACCACGTCAGCACTTATCTCTCTTTTAGACTTAAGTTTTCTTTGCAGAGCTCCACAGTCCATTTTTTAATATTGCTTGAGACAGCATTTTCTTCATATTTTTACCTTTTCCACGAAGAATGGTGCCTGTGGGTACTGTGCCCTTTCGCTTATCATTTTTGCAGCAATGGCCAACAATAGTGAAATGTCAATTAGGAACTTTAGACCACTTTGCTTTGTGTGAAGATGTAAAGCGATTGCATGCTAATGATACAAACAATAGCTTCAAATTAAATTCTAGTGCCACGACTGAGCTTTGTTTTGCATCTGAGACATCTCATTATCTCTTAATTCATGCTATGTCTCTTATTTTGTTGCTGCCTACTGATATTAGAGCAGACTAATGATTATGTTTGACAATGATGATTCCAGGACTCTTCAGGGTGATTCTGTGCTTCCCTTTCAGTGTATTAGCATTAATTTTTTAGTTTGTTTTACAGTAATGTTTCACCCAAGTGATTGAAGATGAAGTCAGAACCTATTAATCCAGACTGACGGCAGAAGGCTCGGAACCTTTACTGTTTTAAATGGCCAAGGCCTGCCCAAGAGGCCATATGACTTAAAGGGAAAGCAACTAATAGCATTTTGTTTTTGTCGCTCCATGTTTGGGGCGTGGAAATGTGCCCACAATAACAGGCCGCAAATGTTTAAATATTTCACATACTTTTGAAAATCCAGCATTTAGTTGATCCAAATAAGCACTCGTCGTCACAGTTGTAAACACGTCTTTATTCTTTCGTGAGGGGCATTGGCATCACGGCGTCTATCTGTATGATGCAACCGATGACAACTTTGAAACTTACAAAATGTTTTCTCTTTTGTCTGCTGTATGCATCAGACCTTCAACCAAATGTCTGTTCAACCAAACATGCCAGTATAAATATCTGTTGATGTAGTATTCATCACATGACTAAACAAGCATCATTATTTTCAAATGCTGTTTTCACAGTCCACACCATTGAATGAGCGTATTCAAAAAAGTTCTGTTTTTGCAGGACTAAAAGCCATCTCAGTGTGGACGGAAGGTCAAAATGTGGAGAAAAAGATTTGTTTTTAAATGTGTTCAGAGCAAGTCTGCAGATTTTGGGCACTTGTAATTGACAGATTTCACAGAAAATCTCTTAGTGTTTGATGGACATAGAGTTTTGTATCTTTATATATATAAATTCGTCCAGTCAGAGCATATAACACATGATATTTTGAGCTGATTTTAAATAAAATATTCTTTTAAATTGTCATGTGTCTCCTAGAAACAACCTGATCTCATAACAAAAACATATTTTTTGAATCATATGTGAAATGTCCACTGAGTGACGCTAAAAAACCGTTTTTTTTCCCCCGGAACAGATGAACGTACATATGGTACATTTTATGTGACGTTGGTTTTGTATGTGTCACTGCAGTTCTAACTTGAAATGTCTGTTGAGTGGTCCTATCCACCTGTTTCTGGGGGGCGCTACTGTAAAAAAGAACATGGTGGCGGAAGTAGTAAACCAATGGTATTTGGTGTACTAATTAGCAAAGAGGCTAAGTGTTTTTCGGATCATTGTTTACTTTGTAAAGTTGCAAACTTTTATTAGAGATGTCGTGCACATGACTCAGCGGGGGCAGCTGTGGCCTAATGGTTAGAGAGTTGGACTTTTGGTCTGACTTTTGGTCCTTCTCAGGTCCGGCAGGGAGTCCCTTGAGCAAGGCACCAAACCCCAAATTGCTCCCCGGGTGCTGTAGCATTGGCTGCCCACTGCTTCGGGTGTGTGTGTGTTCACTACTGTGTGTGTGCACTTGAATGGGTTAAATGCAGAGCACAAATTCCAAGTATAAGTCACCATACTTGGCCACATGTCACGTCCTTTCCTTTCCTCCTTTCCAATGTTGTATGAGAAAGTTTAAAATTGTGTTCCCACATTGTTAGTAAGTTTGGAATGCTAAATCTTCAATTAGATGTAACATTTGAACAGAGGCATCAGAGCTTGTGTTGAGGGGTGTACCAGATGAAGCCTCAATTCGAGACTTGTGTTGTTAATGTACACTCTTAAAAATAAAGGTGCTTTAAAAGGTTCTTCACAACGATGCCATAGAAGAACAATTTTTGGTTCCACAAAGAACCATTCAACCATAAAAGGTTCTTTAAAGAACCATCTCTTTCTTACAATTTTATAATCTGAAGAACCTTCTTTCGCCACAAAGAACCTTTTGAGAAACCGAAAGGTATATTAAAGGTTCTTTATGGAACCATTTAGACAAAAAGGTTCTTCTATGGTATCGTGAAGCACCTTTATTTTTAAGAGTGTAGAAGTCAAGTGACCAATGACAAATGAAGCCTCATTTTCTGTCCAGTCATGTGCGCCATTCACTTTGTGTGTCAGAATGTCTAACCACCAGATTCTTCGGTCGTAAAGAAATTATGATTTTTGAGAAAAACATTTCAGAAATTTTCTCCATATAGTGGACTTCTATGGTGCCAGCAATATTGAACTTTCAAAATGCAGTTTAAATGCAGCTTCAAAGGGCTGTAAACGTTCCCAGCCGAGGAAGAAGGATCTTATCTAGTGAAACTATTGTTTATTTTCTAAAAAAATGTACAATTTATATACTTCATAACCTCAAATGCTTGTCTTGTCTAGCTCTGCGCTGCGCATGCATACTCTGTGCACTCCAGTTCAAGTCAGTTAGGGTATGTCTAAAAACTCTCTATTTCTCCTCCAACTTCAAAATCGCCCTACATCGCTGCAGAAGTACTGACCCAGTGTTTACAAAGTGAACGTACAAAGATCCAACGCCAAAAATAACATTGTTTTGCTAGATAAGACCCTTCTTCCCTCCTTTTAAACTGCATTTTGGAAGTTCAAACTCATGGGCATCATAGAAGTCCATAAAACATATTTTTTATTACGACAAAAAATATAAAAAATAAAATAAAATAAAGAAATGAACGTCTTGGATGATAAGGGGGTGAGTAAATTATCTTTACATTTTTGTTCTGGAAGTGAACTAACCCTTTAATTTATCAGAGACAGAAATTCGACAAACAGGCTTTTATTTGTGCGTGTAACATGAATCGATCTATGGAATGTGTGGTGAATGCTTTGTCCAACAGAGCTTCTTTCACAGGCTTTTGGCTACTTTATTTTTTACTAACCACCAAATAGCTTGGTTTTCGACACTCTCGAAGCTTTGAATCTTTTCCTGAAACAGTCAGAGGAAAGTCTTAAAAAGCTTCAAAAGGCTTCATTTGCCCATCACTACTGTCAACTGTTGAAAGAATGAGTGTTACGTCCCGCTTGTTTACTTCAAACTGGAAGACACTTCCACTTTTGGTGTTAGGCCTCATTGGGCATAGCAAACTTGTGGATAACTCGAATTCTCTGTGACATTTTAAAATTACTTACCATCTGCACTACACCTAAACCTACCCGATAGTATGAGCAAAATTGAATGGGACGTAAAAACGCAATTGCAAGCATGCCGATTTAACTTGTTTCTCGATGTCGTTTAGAATATTTTTGGTATCAAGTGGATGCACCTAGTGTTTTAAAATCTGTTCTGATTTTAAAAGTCATGTAGTGTATTCCAGCTTTAAGTGATCTTCAGTTGTGTCAACATTGCTTAAGTCCCTAAAGACGAACCCAGACAAAGGTTAAGACTCCACCATCAGTATCAAGTGCAACAGCCTGCATGCAAAACAGCCACTTTCCCTGGGAGATTTAATCAAGCCTCTTAATAAAAGGAATTCAAAATTTATGCATTAGTGCTGGCACAGTCTAAATGAAAATGAGGGAAGACAAGGGGGCGGGGAGGAAGCTCGCTGCTCGGCTTGTGGCGAATATTCCTGGAGACTGATTAGAGAAGCAGTGATAGCTAATGATATTCATTGGCACAAAAATGAAGCCTTTGGTGCGCCTCGTCTCTTCATGTCCCACATCTGACTCTCCAGACTCTTTACGAACTGGCAAAAATATTTTGTTCAGAGCCGGCTCGTTCACGTGGGGCTCAGTTCTTATGATCATCGTGTTGATGTTGCTTGTTCGGAGGTGCCAAGAAATGGAATGTGTCCCTTCAGTGCTTGCCCGCTGTAGGAGGAAACAGACAGGCAAAGCACCCTGGGATTTTAGCTAGCAGCAGCTGTGGTGTGTCAAGTGGGCTGGTGATGAACGTGTCACTACTGTCAGAGTCCCTCTGTGTGTGTTAGCGCTTACAGATGTATCAGCTTTTAGAAGATGCTCATTACTGCAACAAACCACAAACTCATATTGATCACCAGAGTACTCAAATAACAATCAACTACGTGTTTTGGATTTGAAAACTTCTTTGGCTGTGTTCAGAAACAAATAATAGCTTACTGAATACTGTGCAGCAATACTTAGCAATGGGATTTTGCATATACGGTAGGCATTATATAATGTAAATTTAGTATGCTAAATTATTGTCACATGAGACACCTTAACCTGTGGAAGTCTGATGAACATACCTGTTACTGGGGGACTATTCTTGTATTATCTAATTTATTCATCATACTGCAAATCTAAAGTCGAGTTGAGTGCATTGCATTATGGGATACTGTTCTGTTCAGCATGACCTGTATACTATTGAATATTTTGGCACTTGTAGCAGGTCACCTGGGTAATCTCTGCATACAGAAAATTAGCATACTGTGCACAGCATACACAGTCTAAACTGCAGCAACAGTATGAATATGTTAATAGTCAATTCTGAACATATCCATTGTCTTTATGAAGAGTTATATATATATATATATATATATATATAGGGTGAAATTGGGATTTTCAATGACAGTTTCAATGACAAAAAGTGCCCCACTTTACCTGAATTCACCAGGGGGTTTATGGTCTGCGACTTACAGTGAATATTCCAATAGTCTTTTTGGGGACAACTGTTAATGAGATGAGATGGAGGAGTTATAAAAAGGGGCTTCTAAAAGTGTAACATGATGAGAAGAAATGACATTATTTTCTCAGGAACACTGAGTTTGGGTTGTGAAATGGTAATTATCCAGCAAACACAAAACGTTCCCCTAATGTCAGTTTTTGGTTCCCGTTTGTAATTTAATTTTTCCCCCTATTCTAATGCAACCATTTTGCTACTTTTCATAGTTTCTAAAACGATTGACTTGAGGTACCCACTTTCTGGCGTGTTCACCATATTTAGGAATGTATATAGTTCTAGGAACTCCATGTGGAGGAACTAAATTAGCTCATACTTTAGAAAAGGGTTTAAAACAGTAGTATAGGAACCGATTTTAATGCTCTTTCAATTGCGTAAATTCTGTGTTTACTTTCCATCTTCATTATCACGAAACCCATGACACACAACAAAAACAGCTCCGATCATGGCGTCCTCTATTCACTGTTTGTCGATGTTTGTAAATATTGGAAATGAAAACATCACTGTCATGCGCTTCAGAGTTCCTGCTGCCGGTGCGAATGCAACTAGGAAAACAGCTTGAGGAGGGAAATTAGAAATTGTTTCTTTGCGAACCACCATGCTGGCTAGTTCCTAGAACTATGCGGTGCAAACGTCCCTCAGAAAATAACATTCCCAGAATGTTGCAGGGTGGTTATTTTTTAATAACCTAAAATAGCTTCTACAGAATGTTCCCTAATGGTTATTTTAAGGTTATTATTTTGCAACCATAAAATGACATTCCCAGAATGTTTCTGAGTGGTTGTTTTTAAATAACCTAAAATAATTTCTACCCAATGTTGCCTAATGGTTATTTTTAGGATATTATTTTGCAGCCATAAAATAACATCCCTAAAACGGTGCAGGGTGGTTATTTTAAAAAATACCCTAAAAATGCCGCTGTGTAATCATATCAGAGTAAAGAGGTTAGGGGAACGTTATAATGTTATGGGAATGTTCTACAAACCAAAAACGAATGGAATGTTAGATTAACATTACAATAATGTTCTACAAAAGTAAGATTCTATTTTTGTTAAGAGACTTTTCTGGCTAACCAAAAACAAACCTTAACAAAATAACATTCTGGAAACTAAAAACTAACATTCTGGGAATATTGTAATAACGTTTGATTATGTTAGAATTATGTTAGAATAATGATCAACAAACCAAAAAGTTACATTCTATTTTTGTTAATAAAACTTTTCTGGCTAACCAAAAACAAACCTTAACAAAATGACATTCTGGGAACATTGTAATAACGTTAGATAAACGTTAGATTAATGTTACATTTACGTTCTACAAACCAAAAAGTAAGATTCTGTTTTTGTTAAGAACTTTTCTGGCTAACCAAAAACAAACCTTAACAAAATAACATTCTGGGAACCAAAAACTAATGTTCTGGGAACACTGTAATAAGGTTAGATTAATGTTAGAATAATGTTAGAATAACAATCTACAAATGAAAAAGTTACATTCTATTTTTGTTAAAGGGGTCATCGGATGCCCATTTGCCACAAATTCATATGATTCTTTAGGGTCTTAATGAAAAGTCTCTAATATACTTTGGTTTAAAATTCTCAATAGTAGTGTAAAAAAACACCCTTTTACCTTGTCAAAATCAGCTCTGCAAAATATCAGCTCATTTTACGCATTGGCCCTTTAAATGAAAATGAGCTCTGCTCACCCCGCCCCTCTCTGCTGAGGGATTACGAGCTGTAATGTTTATTTTAGCCGCGTTTATCGACGAAACTTGCCAACAAGCACATTATTAAGAAAGGCCATTTGCATAAAAAAAACCTTATACTCACTGCTGTGGGTGAAGCTGCATCACAAATGATTCCCATGAACATAGATGCATATGTAGATCGGGATTGGCGCTTTCCTTTTAAAAACAAAAGCAACGTTGTCCTCTGCCTCTTAAGTGGCTCAGATGTCAGGAGTAAATGACTACTGCTATGTTCATTATTACATCCAACAACAGAACACCTTAATCACTCAATTAGACTCTTTCTCTCCACCTGAGTCGACACAATGGCAATCGTATTCAGACTGTTTCAGCTCGGTGAGGGCGGGTCTAAGGTAAGACGCTCATGTCAATCAACTGTGTTTCATCACAACGACAAGAAGCTGAGAATGACCTGATTTTAAAAAGGGGATATTACTTTTAAAGATTAAAAAAATACCACTAGGTGGAATTTTATCATTGTAGGGTGGTTGTGTATACAAACTGTCAACACACATTAATGTTCAAACAACATGTAAAAGTTAGTTTTGCATCCGATGACCCCTTTAATAAAATAACATGCTGGGAACATTATAATGTTAGATTAACATTAGAATAATGTTAGCATAACATTAGAATAACATTACATTAATGTTCTACAAACCTAAAACTAACATTCTATTTTTGTTAAGAAAACTTTCCTGGCTAACCAAAAACAATTCTCAACAAAATACCATTCTGGAAACCACAAACTAACGGTCTGGGGACATTATAATAGCATTAGATTAAAGTTAGAATAACATTACAATAGGTTCTATAAACCAAATAGTAACTAATTTTAGTTCTAATTTTGTTAAGGAACCTTTCTTGGCTAACCAAAAACAAACCATAAAAAAAAAAAAAAAAAAAAACATTCTGGAAATCAAAAAATAATGTCCTGGGAACCAAAAATTGTTAGCTGGGTACCATGACAAATAATTGTAAAGTTAATGTGCATCATAAACTGAATCTGAGCACATTTATGATATCATCAGTGGGCTAGTTTTTGAGGTCAGTAGTGACTTCGCTCAGGAAGGAATCAGTGACTTCACCAGAATCCATTTTGATTAAATCACCCATGACCTCATTGAGAGGCCCTAACCTTTGAACCCATCTATGATGTTATACTGAAGACCTCAGCAGTCATTTTTTGATGGCCTCAATGTTTAGTTAGTTAGTTACCTCATGAGTGAACTTTCTACTGACCCATGTGAGTAGATAAGTGGATCAATGTTGAATGCATCAGTTAATTAGTCCCAAACACATTTCTGAATATGTAATCTTTATAATTTTTTTTAGCCTATGCTGTGTACCTTTTGAAATATTGAAATGTCCCTGTATATATATATATATATATATATATATATATATATATATATATATATATATATATATAGTATACTGTATACTGTATATTAATTGGCCTTGACGAACTGATGCACAGCATAATAACCTTTCAGTTTTTCCCTGTGCACAGTATATTCAACACTGAATGTTGTCTTGTAACGTATTTCACCTTTAAATATTGGTAGAATATGTGTAGATGGAGGTAAATTATTTGGCTTTCAATTAATCTGAGTTGAAATAGATGTGAGGCTGTTCGTGGAGAGATCATGTTTCGGTGTGGAGAGAAAGGAGTGTGTTAATGATTTCCTTGAACACACTCATTGGTTTATTCAAGGGCTGTTGTCAAAGAAGCAGCAGGAAGTAAAGACTTGGGGATGAGAGGAGGAGACCAGGAAAAGACCCAAGGGCATAGTTTACACACAATGAGATTGGAGGAGTGGATACAATTATAGTGTAATGCTTAGTAAGCATCTCTGGACATATGCCTCTGAGGACATATAGATAGCCAGTTAAAACGTCCTGTTAGGATTAAATTACATTCAAATGGTAAAACATTTCATTTTCTTATTTAATTGAATTTCTTCACTCCTTAAGCGCACACTGATCCTCTCTTAAAGCTGTAGTGTGTCATTTCTAATGTCAGGTTTCTCTAAACCCATCTGTTATTTTTTGGACAAGCATGTAGTCCCAGAATAGCCCCAAATGCACCATTAGGTGCACCAATTTTGCTGTGTGGGGTTAGTTGGGATACTACAGTATTAACAGCCTACGAATGGCTTACCTGGTTACGTCTGACAGAAACTATCTTTATATTCAATCATTTGCGCACTTCTACTTTAAATATTTAAACAAATAAAGCAATAAAATGAGCACCAGTGTATTTTCAAGGATAGTGTAAGTGGGTCACCATCCAACTGAATTTATTTCTTTGAATCCCGTCTGTCTTTAGTGAATTGTATAACAGCTCTTTCCTATATTTGGAAGTGCTTCACAGGGCCAACAAGTCACAGGAATTCAGAACTCTGATTTACTTTCCATTGACTTAATGTTAACAACAGCGGACTCGCGTGGCTCTTTAAATCTTTTCCCCACACACAGATGTCTCCTCAATCTCAGCGTCACCTCTCATGTGTCTTTTTGGCGTGAGTTGCCGTGCTAAACTGAGGAATTGAAGGACAAGACACCCTGAATAGTCCCCAGTAGTCTCAAATTTTCTCTCAATGGAACTTTTGGTACGGAATCAAATATGACGATTTAAGTAGGTTTGCAGAGTACAGGCGAAAACGGAAAACGTTACTACATTTATAAAGACTTGGGGAGGTTATGGATAGCAAAAAATAATTTAATTCATACACCTTATAATGATTCAATTGCTTTAATAAGGCATAAAGGCCATGGAAATAACCACAAGAGCCACCATATAACTTTCCTAATTGCTCCTGAAATTCATTGTTTGTTGCATGGCTGAACACATTATTGAACCTGTAAACTGAAGCCACCCAGGCATCGACCACATGACTATGGCATCCCAGTGATAGGCCAGTGAGATCTCAGTGTTTTTACAAGCCAAGCTCAGCAAGCCTACAAAAGATACAACAGAACAGTGGGCTTATTGCTTTATGGACTTTATGGGACTGAGCTCTTCCATTACAACCATATTAAAAATGCAGTTTCCCAAAAGCAGTTTATATTTAAAAGATTCTCAGGACTTTTAGCACCTGGTATCCATCTATGAGAGGATGTGAATAAAGTCTTTGGTTAATGCTGAAAGAAAACCCTACATGTGCTATTACCATCAACCATACTGACTTTTTTAAACACTTAACAAAAGTTAGTATTCACAATGTTTTAAAATTTCTGTTTTTGCTGCTTAAAGGACTGAAAAAAATGAACATTTGGTAATTAATTACTCACCCTCATGTTGTTCCCAAACCGCAAGACTTTCGTTTATCTTCGGGACACAAATAAAGATATTTTTGATGAAATCCAAGAGCCTTTTTTTTTTACCCTGTTTTTACCTGTTTTACTGCCCAGAAAGGTAGTAAGGACATCAGTGGTTCAAATACGATGGCTTGTAGTGCCACATTAAAATTTAAGTCATAATTTTTTGAGAATAAAGTTGAAATATTTTAAGAATAAAGCAGAAATGACAAGAATAAAGTCAAAATGTTTCGAGAATGAAGTCAAAAGTACGAGAATAAAGCCAGAATGTTTCGGGAATAAAGACAACATTTTTGGAGAATAAAGTGGGAATGTTTTGAGAATAAAGTAGGAATGTTTTGAGAATAAAGTTCAAAATTACAAGAATAAAATCTAAATGTTTCGAGAATCAAGTCAAAATGTTTCAAGAATAAAATCGGAATGTTTTGAGAATAAAATCGGAATGTTTTGAGAATCAAGTCAAAAATTTTCAAGAATAAAGTCGGAATGTTTTGAGAATAAAGTCGGAATGTTTTAAAAATAAAGTCGGAATGTTTTGAGAATAAAGTGAATGTTTTGAGAATAAAGTCAGAATGTTTTGAGAATAAAGTTCAAAATTACAAGAATAAAATCAAAATGTTTTGAGAATCAAGTCAAACTTTTTCAAGAATAAAATCGGAATGTTTTGAGAATAAAGTCGAAAATACAAGAATAAAATCTAAATGTTTTGAGAATCAAGTCAAAATTTTTCAAGAATAAAGTCGGAATGTTTTGAGAATAAAATCGGAATGTTTTGAGAATAAAGTCGGAATGTTTTGAGAATAAAGTCGAAAATACAAGAATAAAATCTAAATGTTTTGAGAATCAAGTCAAAATTTTTCAAGAATAAAGTCGGAATGTTTTGAGAATAAAGTCGGAATGTTTTAAAAATAAAGTCGGAATGTTTTGAGAATAAAGTGAATGTTTTGAAAATAAAGTCAGAATGTTTTGAGAATAAAGTCAGAATGTTTTGAGAATAAAGTTCAAAATTACAAGAATAAAATCAAAATGTTTTGAGAATCAAGTAAAAATTTTTCAAGAATAAAGTCGGAATGTTTTGAGAATAAAGTCGGAATGTTTTAAAAATAAAGTCGGAATGTTTTGAGAATAAAGTCAGAATGTTTTAAAAAATAAAGTCGGAATGTTTTAAAAATAAAGTCAGAATGTTTTGAGAATAAAGTCAGAATGTTTTGAGAATCAAGTCAAAATTACAAGAATAAAATCAAAATGTTTTGAGAATAAAGTCGGAATGTTTTAAAAAATAAAGTCGGAATGTTTTAAAAATAAAGTCAAACTTTTTCAAGAATAAAATCGGAATGTTTTGAGAATAAAGTCGAAAATACAAGAATAAAATCTAAATGTTTTGAGAATCAAGTCAAAAATTTTCAAGAATAAAGTCGGAATGTTTTGAGAATAAAATCGGAATGTTTTGAGAATAAAGTCGGAATGTTTTGAGAATAAAGTCGAAAATACAAGAATAAAATCTAAATGTTTTGAGAATCAAGTCAAAATTTTTCAAGAATAAAGTCGGAATGTTTTGAGAATAAAGTCGGAATGTTTTGAGAATAAAGTCGGAATGTTTTGAGAATAAAGTCGAAAATACAAGAATAAAATCTAAATGTTTTGAGAATCAAGTCAAAATTTTTCAAGAATAAAGTCGGAATGTTTTGAGAATAAAATCGGAATGTTTTGAGAATAAAGTCGGAATGTTTTGAGAATAAAGTCGAAAATACAAGAATAAAATCTAAATGTTTTGAGAATCAAGTCAAAATTTTTCAAGAATAAAGTCGGAATGTTTTGAGAATAAAGTCGGAATGTTTTAAAAATAAAGTCGGAATGTTTTGAGAATAAAGTGAATGTTTTGAAAATAAAGTCAGAATGTTTTGAGAATAAAGTCAGAATGTTTTGAGAATAAAGTTCAAAATTACAAGAATAAAATCAAAATGTTTTGAGAATCAAGTCAAAATTTTTCAAGAATAAAGTCGGAATGTTTTGAGAATAAAGTCGGAATGTTTTAAAAATAAAGTCGGAATGTTTTGAGAATAAAGTGAATGTTTTGAGAATAAAGTCAGAATGTTTTGAGAATAAAGTTCAAAATTACAAGAATAAAATCAAAATGTTTTGAGAATAAAGTCAGAATGTTTTAAAAAATAAAGTCGGAATGTTTTAAAAATAAAGTCAGAATGTTTTGAGAATAAAGTCAGAATGTTTTGAGAATCAAGTCAAAATTACAAGAATAAAATCAAAATGTTTTGAGAATAAAGTCGGAATGTTTTAAAAAATAAAGTCGGAATGATTTAAAAATAAAGTCAGAATGTTTTGAGAATAAAGTTCAAAATTACAAGAATAAAATCAAAATGTTTTGAGAATAAAGTCGGAATGTTTTAAAAAATAAAGTCGGAATGTTTTAAAAATAAAGTCAGAATGTTTTGAGAATAAAGTCAGAATGTTTTGAGAATCAAGTCAAAATTACAAGAATAAAATCAAAATGTTTTGAGAATAAAGTCGGAATGTTTTAAAAAATAAAGTCGGAATGTTTTAAAAATAAAGTCGGAATGTTTTAAAAATAAAGTCAGAATGTTTTGAGAATAAAGTCGGAATGTTTTGAGAATGAAGTCGAAATTATGAGAATAAAGCCGGAATGTTTCGAGAATGAAGTTGGAATGTTTTGAAAATAAAGTCTCAATGTTTCGAGAATAAAGTCAAAATGTTTTGAAAATAAAGTTGAAATGTTTCGACAATCAAGTTGAAATTATGAGGATAAAGTCGAAATTACAAGAATTAAATTGTAGCAGTTAAAGTTATAATATTTTTAGAGTATAGCCTGCAATGCACATGTAAATGGCCTGGCTTGGGAGCACAGGGAGAAGTTGCCTGGCCACCGGAATTTATTTGAATATACATTATGTGGCATTATTAGCAGAAATCATGCCATGTGTTATACTCGCAGGGACAGTATGCTTGGAAATGATATTTCTCATCTTCGATTGCATTCATTAGGCCTATTTGTAGTATGCCAGCCACCCAATAATAATAATAACTCAAATGTTTCAAAATAATAAAATAAGTTAAAATATTTAGAATATTTCGACCTTATTTTCGTAATATTTTGACTTTATTCTCGTCATTTCAACTTTATTCTTGAAATATTTCTGCTTTATTCTCATAATAGTTCAGCTATTCTCTAAATATTTTGACTTTATTCTTGTCATTTCAACCTTAATCTTGAAATATTTCAACTTTATTCTAGTAATATTTTGACTTTATTCTCAAAACATTTATTCTTTATTCTCGTAATATATTTAGACTTTATTCTCTAAATATTTTGACTTTTTCTTCAAATATTTCAACTTTTTTCTCAAAATATTTCAACTTTATTCTCAAAATATTTTGACTTTTTCTTCAAATATTTCGACTTTTTCTCAAAATATTTAGAGAAAAAAGTTGAAATATTTAGAGAATAAAGTTGAAATTATGAGAATAAAGTCTAAATATATTACGAGAATAAAGTATCAATATTTTGAGAATGAAGTCAAAATACTACTAGAATAAAGTTGAAATATTTAGAGAATAAAGTAAATTTATTCTCGTAATATTTTGACTTTATTCTCATAATTTCAACTATATTCTTGAAATAAATCGCAAAATCTTTTTAAGGTGGCAATAAAACACTGTCGTATCAGATATGCGGTCAAAAGCTTCAGACATGTTTACAAAGACTGTTTTGTGTACAGTGTGCATCTTCTTCTTCTTGTAAACAAAGCACAGTGCATCCGGGTTCTACTTCAGATCGCCAGTTCCTGCATCAGCAGAACCACATGCATACATTGTGATACTCCTGTGAATGGTGGCGAAGACTGACACGGAAGAGAAAAAATTGTTAAATGAAGTCGTTATTTTTGTATTCTTTGTGCACAAAGTATTCTCGTAGCTTTAACTGTTTTTACAATGTTCTTTCTGGGCCTTAGACATGTCAGTTGTGTTGCTGTCTATGCAGGGTCAAAAAGCTCTCTGATTTCATTAAAAATATTTTAATTTGTGTTCTGATGAATGAAGGTCTTACAGGTTTGGAACGACATGAGGGTGAGTAATTAATGACAGAATTTTCATTTTTATCATCTCTTTAAATAACTATACTATATATTTTATATAATTTAAAAAGATGTATATATTATGTTTCTCTTTTGAAATGTAACTAGGAAATACAGAGTTAGACAAAGAGAGCACGTACTGTAGCTTGAGTTGAATGTATCTGACAGTTTGATGCATGTATGAGCCAGCAGTCGATGTGTCTCTCCCTATGGATGTGATTAAGGAAACATTCTGCGCTCTGCTATAAAAGCCTTGTGTCACAGGTGGGCTTGGAAGAAGACGAATTGTGACCATTCCCTTTTAATTCTCAGCAGAAGCTGCTGGCCATTAATTGAAATGTCAGCTTTTTATTGCTGTTGTGTTTTCTTTTATGGCTGCAGCGGCCGCTTGCAGAATATTGTTTTCATTGAGGATGAGCCTGGTAAAACTCCCTCATCAACTGTCTTACGCTTTCCATCTCTGTTTTACATACTGTCCTTTAGAAATGAGACGAAAAGTGACAGAGAGCAGACAAAATGAACTCCCACACTGGCCCATCTGTCCCTTTGCCTCATCATTGTGAGTAATGGTGTCCAAAATAAACCAAACTGATTGTGGCACTCTGACATTGAACAGACACTAGTGAGCCTGTGTTACCATCTAGGAAAATGAGGTGGCCCAACTGTCTGACAGCACCTGTCAAGCGAAGCCTTGTTTGTGGACTTTCTAAGGAATAGAAATGTAATAAAGACACATTAGTCCAACTGCTGCAGGGCCTTTATCTGTCACTCATTTATAGAGCAAACCCGTTTACATCATATCTCCTCTATAAACCTCTCGCAATTGCAGTAGAGTCCAATAAATCTGCCGTGGCAATTAAACTAGCTTAGTCTTTGCAGCGGGAATGGTCATCTTTTATTCTTTCACATTCTGTCAGTAATTTGTAGTGTATGAAGAATGGGTCATTTTTTATTCAACGCCCCATTTACTGGGACGTCCACACTCGCTGTCTCACTTTCTCACTTCTATCTTTTTCTCGATCTCTCACTTCCGCTCCTATCAGTGTGGAAATGTACATTTCAAGCAGACAGCTTTTCAGTGGCAAGTTATTATCGCCATGAATAGTCCAGACAGGTTTGTGCACTTTTTGGACTTTTTATGTCAAATCTCAATGTAGTATTTAATATTGTTTCTTTTTTGTCTACTTGCTGTTAAAGGGATAGCTCGCCCAAAAATGATAAGGGTACCCCATGATTTACTCATCCTCAAGCCATCTTAGGTGTATATGAATTTTTTCTAAAAAAAAAATACAAATAATCTAAAACCATTCTTTGAATCTTCTCACATTACTTCTTACCTTGTAGTCACATTCAGTCATTGATGGGGGAGCCATGAGGGGAGGGCTCTTTGTCTCTCAGGTGTGAATTGCTAAATATTCATGGGTCATTGCCACTCCCACGCGTATTCCCTTTCGATCACAAAGCATGTTTTAGAAAATATACAAAAATATATTGTTTTTTTCTGAATGAGTGAGATGAGATGATTTTCACATCGTTTGCTTGAAAAAATTCTAGCCGATACCACATCCAATTCTCAAAAGTCTTGTGAACTGTATGTGTTTCATGACCTTATTTTAGTGACTTTAGTTTTTTACTAACCACGCATAAACGTTGTTTTCTCAAAAACACAAACATGTACATTCATGTCGCTTACATATTATTGTAGCCCAATTTGTGCTGATTGCAATGTATTCAGATTTTAGCCATTAACATGTTTTTAAGATACTGAAAAAAGCACAAATGTCAGGGCATGTCCAAACTTCTTTAGGGCCCCAAAACACCCTCAGACCCCAGAGGGTTAAGATGAATACAATTGAAGTTATATTAAAGAATAGGGATGCACCGAAATAAATTCTTGGTCAAAGCCAAAGCCGAACAAAATTAAACACTAGGCAGAAGGCCGATTACCGAACACAGTTTTTCATGTTTTTCCCCCATGTATTTTGCCAATTTTTGTTACCATTGCATAAATTAAATGGGTCATTCTACAGAACCGTCCACTTTTGGTACAGCAAGATGTCTTAAAATGTATTTATTTTTTTAACTTTTAAACTTAGACCACATTATTACATTACCTTTTGACTTTATGAATACATGTAAACCACAGGTTAATGATTTTTTAAATGGTTGTACATTTATTTACCCATAAGGAAGGTAACACCAGTGACAATTTTAATGAAAAATGCATTTTACAAAATGGCTGCTGCTAGTCATCAAACCACATGTTGTCAATCAATGTATACTTACTAAATTAAGTATTTTATCCAGTTGTACTCTAGTTTTTTACAATTCCCTGACAATAAAGTAGGTCACACCAGTAATGTCAACTAAAAGCTTCATATGAAATCAGGAGATAAATGAGACAATTTTTGATAATTGAAAAGAGACAGTGGACTTAACATGGGGCTGCCTTCATAGATCTTCAGGAAATAGGAAAGAGGAAGTCGAGTGATGTCATCAGTGTGATTTTTGTTTTTAATTCCAAAAAAAGACTAAATGGTAAAACCAGTGACACAGCTTCAGGGGACCACTATTTTCAGTATATATAATTTTTTATGCCATTTTATAGTTATGAATAGACCTTTTAACTTAATTTTAAAATATAAAAAAATGGTTACCCTAATGTGTATTTCAATTGTAATATTTCTGTAAAGTCTAGGGACAGAAAAGTGGACATTTCTGTAGAATGAAACAAATAGCCAAAATGTAGGTTACAGTAAAAAAACAAAAAAACAAAAAAAAAAACATTTAAATTAACTTAAAATTAATAAGTTAGTAAAATAATATTCTTTGGCCATTTTTAAGGCCCCCTTCTTGAATCAGGCATGTGTTTTTTAAAGTACAAATAAATGCAGCCTTGCTGAGCAAAGGAGAATGTTATAAAAATGTATTAATAGAGCTGTTGCAATTATTATTATCATTATTTTTGTCTTACTTTTTTATTTTATTTTACAGAACAACAGTTAAATTACAATGCTAACATTTATGAATGTTGACTTTTATTTTGGCGGAAACCCACAAGAAGACCTCAGTACTACTTTTTGCTGACAGCAGCAGATTTATGAATGATTCTCATCTCATCACACAGATTTTCCTCGAACTTTGGACTTGGAACCCTGGCTAAGGAGCTCGTGCAGAGCTGTCAGAATAAATACAATGTGTGCATGTATTAGACAAAATAACATTCTGTAGTTTATTTACTAATGGTTTAAGGCCATTTCGTGATTTCGGTCATCATAGTAACCAGCAACAACCACTCCTTTTTCTTCTCATCAAAGACATGCGATGTGGTTCTAAACAGTCTCTCGCTGTCTGTGCTTGTGATGATTTTTGCGTCTTTCTCGGACAGTTTTAAATGTTTCCACACTGTTGACATGTTTGCTGCATTAGTGTGCGTCTCTATTTGATCGTGTCACGTCATTCTGTATAATTTATTTGGCCTTTCCGCTTATTCAGCCGAACACAGAAAGAGCTATTTTGCTATTTTAGGCCAAATAATTTTGGTTGCCGAAAATTCAGTGCATCCCTATTAAATAATGTCCTGGCTCTTCCAGGCTTTATAATGGCAGTGAATGGTGGTTGATTTTGAGATTCTTCCTTATGCATTTTCCTCATTTTTTAAAATGATTCAGATCAGCTAAATGTCAGTCTGCGGGTCTGGCTGGACTCCAAAAGGACTTGACAGAAAATCAAACAGATTTCATTTGCATCAGAGTGACTGTAAATCAATCATAACTCAATTTTACTGACTGTCTGATTTAAGAAGCATATGTAGATACACAAACACACTGTGCAGTGTAAAGCTCATACCGACGGGACCGTAGAGGCACGTGAGGAATGATGACAGGGTCCACACTTTAATGGGCCCCTCTCCTCAGCCTGTTTTTTTAGCTCATCTGGATTCTATTAGAGAGAGGCTGTCTGACCGCTGCTGTCAAAGAGAACCAGGGAGAAAAATGAACGGAAGAAAGTGAAAAGAGCAGCGATAGGCTGAAAGAGAAAGGAGAGAGGGTGATAAGGGAAAACTGAAATAAACAGACAAGAAAAGATCACCGGAGAGCACGATTACACACAATATTTATTGAAAGAGGTCTTCCAGAAAGCACTGCTATAGCATTGACAGAAAATCTGCTTAAAATGACTTTACACTGAATAAATGACCAAAACTAAAGCTGTTCAAATCTTTTCCTAATTCTTCTGATCAGGAGGGGCACGCTGTGATGAAAGTGGACAGTGGAAGCTGGTGCTCTCCTCCGCAGGAACCGTCTGCCAGGCATTGGCTCCTCTTGGCTCAGTAACTCAGCACATGTGCCATGGCACCAGGGTGAGTGGAAATTTCTCCCAGCTCATCCAAATCTGCACACTCCCCACAAATCATTTCAAGATGGATGTTTCAGAGATTATAGACAGAATGAGGAGAAAAGGAGAGTGAAAGAGACAGAGTAGCGTTTTACTATGCTCAGGAAGTTTCAATAGGGTTTCTGCTCTAATTGTCAGTTCTAAATGAAGTTAACATGAACCTTATTCCCAGTTAAATCATTCTGACTTATCCTCAAAATGTATCTGCTTTTATTTTATTCCACTGGGTAATTTGATTGCCTGAATGCCAGTGGAAGAGCACTGATATTTTTCTACTACTCAAACACAACGGCATATGAAAACCTATTTTAGCCACATTCAAAAAAAAAATCATAGTTTTGGTAAACCATAGTTACATAAAAAGTCGAAATGATGGGATACTAAGTCATAATTATGAGATGAAAAGCCTAAACTATAACATGAAGTCATAATCATGACAAAAGTCAACATTTTAGTTATAATTATGGCTTTTCATGATTTTAGTTATTTCAAATATGAGTTAGAAAGTTAAATTATGCCAAACGTCTGAATTATGAGATAAAAATCTTGACAAAATGTCGGAATTTGACTTTATATCTCTTCATTTCAACTTTTTATCTCATAGTTTATTCATGACTTAGTTATTTAAGATTATGAGATAAATTACTTTTTGTCAGAATATCAACTGTAACTTTTTATCTCTAATTTATCTCATTTATGACTGTCATCATTTTTAATAAAAAAATCATGACATACTAAGTCATAATTATGAGGTAGATTATGATATAAAAAGTTAAAGTTCTGACAAAGTTGATATTCTGACAAAAAGTCAATTAATGAATTAAAATTCTGACATAAAAATGACTGATCTCATAATTTCAACTTGTGTCAAACTTGATCATGAGATAAAAAGTTGAAGTACTGACATAAAAAGTTGATATTCTGACAAAAAGTAAATTATGAGATAAAAATATGACAACATTTTGAAAGTTTAGTTATGTCATAATTTCAATTTATGTCAAACTTCACCATTTTGGCTTTTTGTCCCATAATTATGTTTCTTATTCAAAAGTATGATTTACTAATAATCATGAGAAAAATTATAAGATAAAAAGTTGATTTTTTGACAAAAAGTAATTATGAATTGAAATTATGAGAAAAAAACTTAATTATGACAAAACTTGAAAGTTTTATTATAATTATGACTTATTTCATAATTTCGACTTATGTCAAACTTCATCATATTATTCAAAATTATGATTTTCTAAGTCATAATTATGAGATAAAAAGTTGAAGTACTGACATAAAAAGTTGATATTCTGACAAAAAGTAATTATGAATTGAAATTATGAGATATAAAAACATAATTATGACAAAATTTTGAAAATGTAGTTATAATTATGACGTCTCATAATTTCGCCTTATATTAAACTTCATCATTTTGACCTTTTATCTCATAAGTATGTTTCTTATTCAAAATTATGATTTACAAAGTCATAATTATGCGAAAAAACATGAGATAAAAAGTTAAAGTTGAAGTACTGACATAAAAAATAGAAATTCTGACAAAAAGTAATTATAAATTAAAATTATGAGATAAAAAAAACACAATTATGACAAAATGTTAAAAGTTTAGTTATAATTATGACTTATCTCATAAATTTGACTTATGTCAAAGTTCATTATTTTGGCTTTTTGTCCCATAATTACGTTTCTTATTCAAAATTATAATTTTCTAAATCATAATTATGAGATAAAAATTAAAGTACTGACATAAAAAGTTGATATTCGGACTAAAAGTAATTATGAATTGAAATTATGAGATTTAAAAAAAATCTTTATTTTATCTTTTTGTCCCATAATTATGTTTTTAATTCCAGATTATGATAATCATGAGATAAATTATGAGATAAAAAGTTGATATTCTTACAAAATGTAATTATGAATTGAAATTATGAGGAAAAAAAATCATAATTATGACAAAAACTTAAATGTTTAGTTATAATTATGACTTATCTCATAATTTCGACTTCCAACTTCATTTTGGTTTTTATGATTTTTTGATTTACTAAGTCATAATACACAACAGACTTGTACTCTCTTGTTTTGTACAGATGCTATTGTTTCTCAGTTATCAGTTATAGTAGAAATTACATCAGAAGCGCTTTGAGATCATGCAGGTTAGATTAAAAAAACTTGTACTCATTTATTTGGTGAACAGCCATGTAATATTGAAAAATATGCAGTGTTAGTAAAAAATAATTCAAGACTACTACCTTAATTGTTCAAGCTCAGCCCTTTCTAAACTTGATTCTGATAATTAGCAATGAAAATCTGCCAAGGCCCCGGACTCTGTTTTAGGTCTCAGAGTGTACATGTGTCACAGATGAGTGACAGCTAAACGCGAGCCAAATTTGGTTAGGCGGACTTCTTATGCAGCACTGTTGCCAAGCCAACAGCTTTTGTGGGTCAGGCTTAATTGGTGACCTAGACGAGCAAGACTGGATGAGTTGAGTGATGTCTCTGTGTGTGTGAGAGCGAGTTTTTAATCCTTGCCCTGATTCGTACTCAACTCCAAGCACTACGCATCTCTCAGCACGTGTGTGTCTGTTTGCACATGTGTGTGTCTTCACAGTTTTCACAGCCCGTCCAGATACTCCACTCCTGCTGATGTCTGGAAGTGGGTTTCTGCGTGAGAAATGCATTTTAACAGCTTTTCCACTACTCTCTGTGCTGGAAGTGTCATGTTTAATAATGAATCAATTTCAAGCCTTTGTTAAGGTCCTGTATCGCTCTCTGAGCCCTTTTGTTTCTTTTGTATATTTCTTGAACTGCTGTATGAATACTTTTGGCTCAGTGTTTCTGGCCCATAATTTTTTTTATTTAAAGGGCTAATTCACCCAAAAACAAAAATTCTGTCATTAATTACTCACCATTATGGCTTTCCAAGCCTGTAAGACCTTTGTTCATCTTTGGAACACAAATTTAGATATTTTTGATGAAATCCGAGAGCTTTCTGACCCTGCATAGACAGCAACGCAACTGTCACGTTCAAGTTGTTTTTCTGCATGTTTAACTAATACTCATTACTAATAGTCAGAGGTGGGTAGAGTACCCAAAATATGTACTCAAGTAAAAGTACAAGTACTTAAGGAAATATTTACTCGAGTAAGAGTAAAAGTAACAATCTTAATAGTTAATTGAGTAAGAGGAAAAAAGTATCCGATGGAAAAAGTACTCAAGTAGCTACTTACTAGTTACTTCTGATCTGACTGATATGAAGTGAAAACCCTGAATTTCAAACTGTTTGGAAAGCTTCCACACACCTCTCCTTGAAAACATAGGCTGAAGTAAAGTGTATATATAAATGTGTGTGTGTGTGCGTGTGTGTACCTGGTATTCATCACGTTGTGGGGACCAAATGATACCCCACAAGGATAGGAATACCAGTAGATTTTGACCTTGTGGGGACATTTCTCAGGTCCCCATGAGGAAACAGAAAAAATGTATTGGAAATGAAAAATTAATTCTCTATCACGAGGGGGCGCTTTAGGAGCGCTGAAATATTACAGTTTCCAAAGTAACAGCTGTACACAAAGCAGCATTAAGGCAGTTTTATCAGGGATGAAATGAAAATTCCAACGTCATGTTTCTGAGCCCTGCTGAAAAAAACAGCATATGCTGGTTTTTTCAGCAGGGAGGACAGTCGGTTCCCTTCAGATACATTCATATAAAGACATCCGTGCCAAATTTTGTCTTTGAAATGTGCAGCGCGCATATTTCTTCAATGACATCATTGCCTTTTGAAGTTTAATCCAGCCCTATCGCGATTCTCTAGCCTGGAAAAATCCAGACCCTAATCTATTAAGATTAAGGGTCTGGGATCGAGCAATGAAAACTGCCTAACTCGAGGGGCGGCACCAAGCATGCATTTGAAACTCTTACTGCACGCAATTGGATAACGCCACGACCAATCACAACAATACATGCTTAGCTACCAGCAGAGCTAAATGATGTTTCATTAACAAAGTTCGGGAGAAGCGCGTCAGATGCTTAGCTTAAACATCACAAGTCAATCAGCGCCAATACAGCTGACTCACCTCAATTCACTCGATGGTTTATCAGTAAACCTCCACCACCCCATCTCATCACTCCCAGTTCTCGCTACTCCTATTGGGGGGTAACGTATTCTGGGTTCGGGCCACTCCCGAGCTCGGAGCCCTTCACCGGACAGCACGCCAAACATGCACTACTATTCTCCGGCTAATTATATGTAAGCGTGAACTCATGAACTGATAGATTAAACTCTTGCCGTATCCAGTCGGCAAAACAGCAAAAACGTCCTTCTTGCAAAGGAACGATTCGAGTTTTCGGTTTTCTGTTCCTCTTTTATATGGAAAGCCAAGTCTAACTCGTTCATTGTAGCGGCCAAAGCCGTTTCAAACAACTTGTTGTTCATCTGTAGCGACAGCGATCTTTTTAAGTTTACTATATGATTCGGACGTCGCAGTGCTGTCATCATCAGCTTAGCTCGCCTCTGGCCCGCCTACATCAGATACACCGATTTGATTGGTTCTCACAATTGCTTACGTATTGCGGTAACCTGCATCATTGCTCGATGCCAGAGTGTCTTGCAGAGACAATTCAAATTGTGCTCTCGCGAGACCTCTGGATTTCCAGGGTAGCGATTCTCGTCTTTCCGTCCTCAACTGTAAAACCTCTCAAATTATAATGAAGACGTTACTTATACTATTTAACGTATTTAAAACTTTTTATGGCCTTAAATTTGATACAACTAAGTTGAGGAGTTTTTAAGGACCTGCAGGAGCCCTCTACTTTACGATAGCCCGTCGGGCAGTCTGGTCAAACATTTTGGTAGCCCGTGTGGAAAACACAATAGCCCCGGGAAGTCGGGCTAGCGATATTGCGAGCCCTGTGATATATTCTATATATATTGTCAGTAACGGAGGAACGCCATCAAATGTAGCGAAGTAAAAGTAAAGTTTTTTCACTATCTTTAAATATACTCTAAAAGTACTAGTTACCCCAAAAATTTACTCAAGTAAATGTAACGAAGTAAATGTAATTCGTTACTACCCACCTCTGCTAATAGTCTTATTTCTTCCTACTTTTCTTATAGGCTGACATCCCTTCCTATTTAATTAAATATGAATTAAGCTCTTTAAGCCTTGTGGAGTGTGAATGTGTGTAAAAACAGCAAGACTTCAGCGTTTAAATCCTCTGATTATTGTGCTCTCAGTGCCTGACGCAGATTTCCTCTTCGCTGTCAGTCAGACGTGTGTGAAAGAGGCAGAAAAACCTTTTAATTAGCAGAGAGTCATGTGTAGAAAATGGAAGAGCTGGCCTGGAAGTCTTCATTTAGTAGAAAATAAGCAAACAAATTGCTTTAATGAAGATTGTGAGGGGAAAAAATGAAATATTCTTCTCTTTCTAATTGGTCTCCTCTGTCTTTTCCTGCATGAAAGAGGTTATCCTCTTTCTGCAGTCTGCTGTGGTGATTTCTATCAGAGCGGCTTTCGTAATTATCTCTGTCTAGAGTAACTCAGCTGACTTCTCCTGAGCAGAGCTATGCTGTGCTACCAGTCATTAATAATACTCAACGCTTGTCCTCGGGCATCTTGTCTTCCCCCACTCTCTCTCTCTCTCTCTCTCTCTCTCTCTCTCTCTCTCTCTCTCTCTCTCTCTCTCTCTCTCTCTCTCTCCCTCTCTCTCTTTCTTATGCTCTTTTTCCTTTTCCTTCTTGCTTTTACCATCTTCCCTTGGGAAATGTCAAAAGCAAAGAGAAATCATGTTTCTGCTCAAAAATGTCAGTACTGGCAGCCTTATCTCAGTATGCAATCACTCTGTGTGTGTATATGTGTGTGTGTGTGTTTACAAGCCTCCTTGTCAAAATCTTTTCATCTCTACATGTTTGACAAAAGTAAATATGCCACATATAGCTTTTAAGAATCCAGCAACAGCCCAATATTTGTACCTTTTGATGTAGTAATATATAGGCGATATATAATATATCCTTGTCGTTCTGTCATTAATTACTCACCCTCATGTTGTTCCAAACCCAATAAGACCTTCGTTCATCTTCAGAACACAAGTTAAGATATTTTTGATGAAATCCAAGCGCTTCCTAAACCTTTAATAGACATCAACGCAGCTACCGTGATCAAGGCCCAGGAAGGTAGTAAGGACATCGTTAAAATAGTCCATGTGACATGATTTGTTCAGCTGTAAACCATTTTATAAAGCTACAAGAGTATTTTTTGTGCACAAAGAAAACAAAAATAACAACTTTATTCTTTTTTCTTCTTTCCATGTCAGTCGTTGCCGCTTTTTCACTAAAGTACCACAACATATGCGTGTGGTGTTGCTGACGCAGGGCCTGTTTTAATAACGTCCTTACTACCTTTCTGGGCCTTTGATGTTGTAGTTGTGTTGCTGTCTATTGAGGGTCAGAAAGCTCTCAGATTTCGTCAAAAATATCTTACAGTGAGGGGAAATTTTTTTTGATCCCCTGCTGATTTTGTATGTTTGCCCACTGACAAAGAAATGATCAGTCCAGGGGCGTAGATTTAGGGTGGACGGAGGGGATGTGTCCCCACCAATATCCTCCGACCATTGAAATGTCCCCACCAATAATTTAATCCACTTAAAAAAAAAAATCGCACTGTCAACATTAACCTAGACACGCAGAAAGGGATAAATCACGTTCTCTCCTTGAGTCCTCCCGCCCCCAAAACACATAGGCTATGAACATTTTGATTATGTGCCTTTCCCTGCTATCATGTGAGAGGCTATGGCTGCGTTCAGATACAAGTAGCGCCAAATGCAGTGAATTTTTTCCCGTGCAAAAGGGTGTGTTGGGTGACATACATGTGAGAATGGCGGCAGCAAAAAAAAAAAAAGAAGCTGGACACAAGGAGATTTTTTTTTCAAAGAAAAGTGTAAGTTACTTCAAGTTCGCTAGTGAATCCATCAAAGTCCATCAAAGTAAAGACAACAGTTAACGTGCTACTGCTAGTGTTTTTTACCGCTTTGACGCACATTCATTATAGCAGGGCCAGCTAGTCTGTGAATACAGACTTAAAACTAACAGCAGATTAAACAGCTAAATGTAAAAGTATAAATATGATCCCTGTCAGTTCTCCTATCTAATGCCGACTATTGGTTTAGGGGATGGGGGGGGGGGCTTTGGTGGAGTCATAGGTCCCCACCAATGTCCAGAGCAAATCTTCGCCCTTGGATCAGTCTATAATTTGAATGGTAGGTTTATCTGAACAGTGAGAGACAGAATAACAACAAAAAATCTAGAAAAACACATTACAAAATTGATTTGCATTTTAATGAGTGAAATAAGTATTTGATCTTTTCACAAAACATGACTTAGTACTTGGTGGCAAAACCCTTGCTGGCAATCACAGAGGTCAGACGTTTCTTGTAGTTGGCCACCAGGTTTGCACACATCTCAGGAGGGATTTTGTCCCACTCTTCTTTGCAGATCCTCTCCAAGTCATTAAGGTTTCAAAGCTGGCATTTGGCAACTCAAACCTTCAGCTCCCTCCACAGATTTTCTTTGGGGTTTAGGTCTGGAGACTGGCTAGGCCACTCCAGGACCATAATGAGCTTCTTCTTGAGGCACTTCTTTGTTGCCTTGGCTGTGTGTTTTGGGTCATTGTCATGCCATCCATGACCCATTTTTAATACCCTGGCTAAGGGAAGGAGGTTCTCACCCAAGATTTGATGGCCCAGTCCATTGTCCCTTTGATGCGGTGCAGTTGTCCTGTCCCCTTAGCAGAAAAACACCCCCAAAGCATAATGTTTCCACCTCCATGTTTGACGGTGGGGATGGTGTTCTTGGGGTCATAGGCAGCATTCCTCCTCCTGCAAACACGGTGAGTTGAGTTGATGCCAAATAGCTTGATTTTGGTCTCATCTGACCACAACACTTTCACCCAGTTCTCCTCTGAATCATTCAGATGTTCATTGGCAAACTTCAGACGGGCCTGTACATGTGCTTTCTTGAGCAGGCATAGTGTGTTACCAATTGTTTTCTTGGTGACTATGGTCCCAGCTGCCTTGAGATCATTGACAAGATCCTCCTGTGTAGATCGAGAAATAAAGTCAGAATTGCTAAATATGAAGTCAGATCATTATAACTCCACGAGGTGAGATCTTGCATGGAGCCCCAGACCGAGGGAGACTGACAGTTATTTTGTGTTTCTTCATGTTGTCACCTTCTCACCAAGCTGTTTGGCGATGGTCGTGTAGCCCATTCCAGCATTGTGTAGGTCTACAATCTTCCTGACATCCTTGGACAGCTCTTTGGTCTTGGCCATGGTGGAGAGTTTGGAATGTGATTGACTGATTGCTTCTGTGGACAGGTGTCTTTTATACAGGTAACAAGCTGAGATTAGGAGAACTCCCTTTAAGAGAGTGCTCCTAATCTTAGCTGTTACCTGTATAAAAGACACCTGGGAGCCTGAAATCATGCTGATTGATAGGGGGTCAAATACTTATCTCACTCATTAAAATGCAAATTAATTGTAACTTTATTTAAATGCTTTTTCTAGATTTTTTGTGGTTATTCTGTTAAAATAAACCTACCATTAAAATTATAGAATGATCATTTCTTTATCAGTGGGCAAACGTACAAAATCAAATCTTTTTTTCAAATTTTTTTTCCTCACTGTATGTAAACATCTTTTATGTGAAATATCTTATTCAGCTCAGTACTAAATAAAAAAAAATAACATGCATTTTGTATGACCACTATTATTTTGGTAAAAAAAAAATAACATTTTGCAGATTCTGCAAGGTGTATTTAAACTTTTGACTCCAACTGTACATCCCTTGTGCATGTTTGGTCACATAGATGTTGTTGGTATTGAATTTTTTTGCTTCCTTTGTTAGCATATAGCCCTGCTCTGGCTCCCAACTCTCTGTTGTCATGGCGACAAAGACACTGTAACATGTATAGCTCTTAAACACAAGCTCACAGAACTACGGAATCTTTATGAGTATAGAAAGCGTGACTATAAATATTAATAGGGTTTTTGAAGCTGATAGCGTTTCATTTTGATCAACACTTAAAGTATTTCAACATATATGGATGCATAAATGAAGCGTGGGTGCATATTTTGAAGAGATTGTTAACCTCTTTTACATTTCTCCGGTCTTCCAGAAACACCCACTCTAGTGGATAAGCCATTGTCACTTTGAATGAGCTGATGATATTCTGTGTATTGCGTCGCTAGCCTGCAATCCAGAACACATGATTAGACTGAAACCTCTTTAGCCTTTTCTGTTTCTGGGTTCAGTCTTTATCTGCTCGCCACAGAGCGGTGAATAAAAGTCTTGATTTCAATCCAGCAATCCTGACCTAATATCAAATGTTTCCAGACACATTTATATCTCCCGTGTATAAACACTTGTACATTTAGGCTTTTTCCTCTGGCTCTGTCTTAGAAATCTGTATTTCCGTTTCATTTTTGCTTGTTCTCTGCCTTCTTCATTTATTCCTCCCTCAATACTTAAATGTGTTTCACATTATTTAATAGGATAGTACCAAAAATAGGCTCTCTCTCAGTTGTGCCCCTTCTAAATGGGAATCTGAATAGGAGAAAAAGTGATTTTTTTAGAAGAGAGAGTTAAGCGGTGTGTCTTTCGTCTTAAGTAATTGCTATTTAAAGTGGACTTGATCATTTATAACTGTCATGAATTACAGTTACTTTGTCATGAGTTCACAAAATGTCCACAGCAGATAGTAGAATCTGTAAATCCTGCAAATCTGTGCAAAAACGTTTAATACTGAGTTAGAGAAGCATGAGAACACAAGTGAAAAAGCTTTTATTAATTTAATATGAAATGTTTCATTACAAATATCATAGGATGACAATGTAAGTAAAATATTACAAATTGAATAAATTGAAATAATATTGAAAAAAAGTCAATTTATTACATTTGGTTTGTCTCCTTTTTATTTTAATTGCAATCAAGTATGTGTCAAACCTTATGCTAATATTCTCCAGCATGATTTGAGGTCCAAAAGAGCATCTAAAGCTTTACTGGAAGAAGAGCATCTGAACGTTTGTGCCAAATTAAACCAACGCATGTCAGTCAAGCCTTATTTGTGGGCTCTCATTATTTTCTGCTGCTTGTCCCCTGTTGCTCACTACCTGGTGTCATTTGTACGTCAGAGTTAAGAAAAAATATACCATAATTAGTTTGTGTTTTAAACCTTGCGTGTTGTCACATAATCACCAAGAGAGTGGGAAATGTGCCTCAATTATTAAGCAGAGCCCTGTGGCAGTATAGCGACCGTTTGTGCTAGTAGTAATTAACAGTGTGTTTTCTTTGGTGTAAACAGCTTAATAAGAGGAAGGAAGTCTCAACGGGAGCATCAGATGAGAGGTGTGAGATACGAGCTCATTTACAGATGCCCTCTTCACAAATCTGGTGAAATGAGTTCTGTCCGCACACGGCGGTCTTTTAGAGAACTGTTGCCTGCAGTTCTTGACTTCTGTACTGACTACACAGGAAGCTGCCTTCTAAAACAGCATCATTACTGTTATGTCATTTCATAAGTGACTGTTTTGTGTGGGAGCCCATTTCTGCCACTGAATAAATTGTTTTTTTAAAGTAATTGCAACTTCATATCTCACAATTATGACTTTTTTTCCTCAAAATTGCATGACATAAACTTGCTATTGCGAGTTCTAAAGTCCAGTTCTGAGGGGGAAGAAAAGAATATGTTCTCAGAAATGTGAGTTCACAGTTCTGACTTAAAGGAACACTCGACTTTTTTTGGAAATAGGCTCATTCTCCAACTCCCCCAAGTTAATAAGTTGAGTTTTACCGTTTTGAAATCCATTCAGCCGTTCTCCTGTTCTGGCGATATCACTTTTAGTATAGCTTAGCATAGATCATTGAATCCTATTAGACCAATAGCATCGCGTTCAGAAATGACCAACGAGTTTCGATATTTATCCTATTTAAAACTTGACTCTTCTGGTGTTATTTCGTGTACTAATACCGGCGGGAAATGTAAAGCTGCGACTTTCTAGGGCGATAAGATTAGGAACTACACTTCCATTCCAGCGTAATAGTCAAGGAAGTTTGCTGCCGTAACATGACCGAAGCAGGCGGAGTAATATCACACCAGTCACACTAATTGTTAACTTGGAACTAATTTCAGGCACTACGTGATTACTCCGCCTGCTGCGTCCTTATTACGGCAGCAAACTTCCTTGACTATTACGCTGGAATGGAAGTGTAGTTCCTAATCTTATCTGCCTAGAAAGTCGCAGCTTTACATTTTCCGCCGGTATTAGTACACATACAGATACAACTACAGAAGAGACAAGTTTTAAATAGGTAAAAAATCGAAACTCGTTGGTCATTTTTGAACGTGATGCTATTGGTCTAACAGGTCTAATTCAATGATCTATGCTAAGCTATGCTAAAAGTGATATCGCCAGAACAGGAAAACGGCTGAATGGATTTCAAAATGGTAAAACAAAACTTATTAACTTGGGGGGAGTTGGAGAATGAGCCTATTTCCAAAAAAAAAGTGTAGAGTTCCTTTAATAACTTGCAATTATATATATATAAACTCACAATTCTGAAAAGGCGCAATTGCGAGATATTGTGCGCAAAAGGCGGAATTGTGATTTTATATCTCGCAATTCTATTTCTCAGATTTGCAACTTTATTTCTAAATAACATAATCTTGCAGTTACGAGAAATAAAGTCAGAATTGCGAGATATAAGGTCAGAATTGTGGGATATAAACTAGAAATTGCAAGAAATAAAGTGAGAATTGTGAGATATGAAGTAGGATATTAAACCAAAATTGTGAGAAATAAAGTCAGAATTGCGAGATATAAAGTCAAAATTGCAGGATATTAAACCAAAATTGTGAGAAATAAAGTCAGAATTGCGAGATATAAAGTCAAAATTGCAGGATATTAAACCAAAATTGTGAGAAATAAAGTCAGAATTGCAAGATATAAAGTCTGAATTGTGGGATATAAACTAGAAATTGCAAGAAATAAAGTCAGAATTGTGAGATATGAAGTCAAAATTACTGGATATAAAGTCAGAACTGCAGGATATAAGCTCGAAATTGTAAGAAATAAAGTCAGAATTGTGAGATATAAACTCGCAGTTGTTCTAAATTGATCTAATTGTTCTTGCAGTTCTAAAGTCCAAATGTGAGGGGGGAGAAAGACTGATATGTTCTCAGATATCTCTTATATCTCAGAGTTCTGACTTAATAACTCACAATTGCAATAAATTGAAATTGCGAAAGTATATATTTTGAATTGCAGGATATAAACTAGAAATTGCGAGAAATAAAGTCAGAATTACAAGATATGAAGTGTTTGAAATTGTGAAAAATTAAGTCTGAAAGGTGAGATATGAAGTCAGAATTGCAGGATATAAACTCAAAATGGCGAGAAATAATGTCAGTATTACAAAATAATTAGAATTGGAGGATATAAACTCGAAATTGCGAGAGATAAAATCAGAATTGTGAGATATAAAGTTAGAATTGCAGGATATAAACTTGAAATTGCGAGAAATAGAATTATGAGATATAAACTCGCAATTCTGAGAATTTAAGTCAGAATTGCATGTTACAAACTTGCAATTGCAAGAAATAAAGTCAGAATTTCAAAATATTAAGTCAGAATTGAAGGATATAAACTCAGAATTGCAAGAAATAAAGTCAGAATTGCGCAATATTAAGACAGAATTACAGGTAAATCTAAATTGCGAGATATGAACTTGCAATTCTAAGAAATTAAGTCAGAATTAAATGATACAAACTTGCAATTGCGAATCATGAAGTCAGAATTGCGAGATATAAAATCAGAATTGCGGGATATAAACTCAAAATTGCTTAATATAAAGTCAGAATTGCAGAATGACAAATCATATATTATCATAATTGTGTTTATTAGCTTATATAATGTTCTTACCTCAATGTCAACTTCTACTGAAATAAGTAGCATGTTGAGTCTTCAATCCTGAGCTCTATAATTTTATTTGTCTGTGAAAAGCAATACAAAAAAGCTTGTTTCCACCACTTAAAAAAAGGTAATTGCGACTTTTTATCTCACAATTCTGACTTTTTTTTTCCAGAATTGTGAGATATAAACTTGCAATTGTGTTTATATCTCACTATTCTGTCCTTATTTCTCAATTTTGAGTTTATATCCCGCAAATTATGACTTCATTTCTTGCAATTAAAGTTTGTATCCCGCAATTCTGACTTTATATCTGACAATTTTCACTTTAGAACTTGCAATTGCGAGTTTGTATCACACAATTTTGTACTTCTAATTCATAACCGGTGTTTTGTTTTGCTCTCTCCTCTGCGCTTTCCCATTCATTACTTCTCCGCTGGAATGAACACGTGCACGACAGTTAGAGGAAGCTAGACTTTATGGTTTATGGAGATTTAAACATGGATATTTTTTTAACACAAATGCATAGATTCACTTCAGAGGGCCTTTATTAACCTCTCGGAGCCACGTGAAGAACGTATTATGATGGATGGATGCACTTTATTGTATTTCAAAATCTCAACAGCCATTCACTGCTATTATAGGAAGAGCCAGGACATTTTTTAATATAACTCTGATTGTATTCGTCTGAAAGAAGAAATATAAACCGAGAATGGCTTGAGGCTGAGTAAATTATGAGGTAATTTTCATTTTTGGGTGAACTATTCCTTTAAATGACTCACCCACTCATTTCAAAAGTCAATATTTGTTGTCATGAAATAAATATTTGTTAGACACGGGCTCCAAAGTATTGATCGTTGTCTTTGCAATTTACCGTAAGTCTGAGTCGTCTATGTAGATAAGCAGGAGTCTAGAGACCTGAAATGCTGGTCTCCGTCTCTCACTAACACACTCACACATACATCCCCCCCACACAGGAGCTGCCATAATGAATCATATTACAGAAATTTCGCAATTTTATTTTGGCTCGGTGCATGACAAATGTTGTTGGGCATTCCCCTCAGAGGCTGTTATTATTATAATGACTCGTATCAGTTTCAGCCTGCCAAAGAGAGGCTGAGCTAAAACTCAGTCCAACAGTGCTGGAGCTGTGTCTGAACAGGAAAGAAAGAAACATGTCCAAGTACTCGCTTGGCTCAGTTAAGGGGAGCATTATCTCAAAAAGATGAACATGTGTTCATGTACTTTTATGGATCGTTTTCATTCTGTCACCATTGTCGTTCTCTGATATTAAAGGTATAGTTCACCTAAAAATGAAAATTAACCCATGATTTACCTCAAGCCATCCTAGGTGCATATGACTTTCTTCTTTCAGATGAATATATTCTGAGTTATTTAAAAAAAAAAAAGCTCTGGCTCTTCCAAGCTTTATAATGATTCAGTAGTCCAACAAAGTGCATCCATCCATCATAAAAAGTACTCCATGTGGCTCTGGCGGGTTAATAAAGGCCTTCTGAAGCAAACTGATGCATTTGTGTAAGAGAAATATCAATATTTTAAACTTATAGCGTTCCAGTGGATGACGTAGGATGTAGGCGAACATGGAAGCGCAAAGTAGAGAGAAAAACAAAACACCGGTCATGAATTAGAAGTACAAAATGAGGATTTATAAACTTTTTGGTGCTCCTCATTCCACTCAAATGTTAGTCTAATGAGATTATATGGCTGTATGCCTGATTTTCTTTATCTCTTTTCTTTATCTAAAAGGTGTAGCTTAATCAGTAAACCCCCTTAATTAAAATAATGCGTCCACATATTTTTGCCCATATGGCAGTATTTTCTTCATGCTTGATAGACTGAAGGCACAGACAGGTAGTTCATTCCAGATGAGCTCAGGAGTGCAGAGTTGAATTGACTGCAAGCAGTAATGAAAAGTGCTAGCGCTCCTCCGCTGACAGCTGTAGCCAACTGTGCACACCTCTACCAGATGTAGCCGTCTGCGATGTTGTTGCTAAGGAAGTGCTAGTATCCAAGCATTAAATAGCAGGGTAACATGCTCATATTTGCTCCTTCAACTTGGTGTAAATAAAGACATATTCAGGTGTTCTGCTTACCTATTTACAGTAAAAGTGATGAGACAGCGTAGTCTTCTGTAAGGAGATTTATTAATGTAAAGTGTTGTGAACTTTTTCTCAGAGACCAGGAGACGTTTTGGATATCTTGAAGCATAAGTTTCTCTTTATTGAGATCCTAGCTGTTCGTCGCTGCAGTCATCAAAAAGTCGTCTGACTAAGGCATATACATTACAGTTTATATACCTTTCCAGGGGGAGGATTACATAGAGGTGGAGACAATATAAACAAAGCATGCAAGTGCAATACAGGAATCAACCCATTACCAGAGTTCCCCCAGCCCTGATCTCATTATCATAACAGTGTCATTCAAAGGCATAGGTGCTAATCCAATCAGTCTGACAGTATTGCCTATACCTTCACATTATCATAGAGACAAAGGCAAGCTGTACCTTGAGCTTAAAATTCACACTTAACTTGCGAAAACCTGTTCAGGAACTGTAAGAGAACAGGAGCTGGCAGGAACCTCTGGCTACAAACTTTGCTTGATAGAGTAATTTGTCTGATGTCCTCATATTTACCATAAATGCTAAATACAATGTAGGATCAACAAATCTTTAACAGATTCTTAAATTTGTAATCCTTCAAAAGCATGCATTTTTTAATGATCTTTAGTTACCTTTAAAAACCTTTTAAAAAATGTAATATACAGTTGAAATCAAAAGTTTACATACACCTGACCTTGCTGAATCTGCAAAATGTTAATTATTTTATTAAAATAAAAGGGATGTTATTTTTTATTTAGCACTAATCTGTCCATAATAGCTGAATTTATAAAAAATTACCCTGTTCAAAAGTTTACATACACTTGATTCTTAATACTGTGTTTTTACCAGAATGATTCACAGCTGTTTTTTTGTTTTGTTTGGTGATAGTTGTTCATGAGTCCCTTGTTTGTCCTCAACAGTTAAACTGCCTGCTGTCCTTCAAGTCCTACACATTTTTTGTTTTTTCAGCATTTTTGTGTATTTGAACTCTTTTCCATCTTTTCACACTGAGGAGAACTGAGGGACTCATACACTCTTAAAAATAAAGGTTCTTTATTGGCATCAGTGGTTGCATAAAGAACCTTGAACATCCATGGAAACTTTCAAATGCAGAAAAGGTTCTTTAGATTTTTAAAATGTTCTTCAAAATGGTTCTTTAAAGAACTGTTCACTGAAAGGTTCTTCGGGGAACCAAAAATGGTTCTTCTATGGCGTCACTGCAAAAACACCCTTTTGGAACCTTTATTTTTAAGAGTGTATGCAGCTATTACAGAAGGTTTAAATGCTCACTGGTGCTTCTGAAGGAAAAACGATGTATTAAGAGCCGGGGATAAAAACTTTTGAACAGAATGAGAATGTGTACATTTTTCTTATTTTGCCTACATATATATATATATATTTATTTAATACTGCCCTTCAGAACCTACTGAAGATACTTACATGTTCACCAGAAGACAAAACAAGTTAAATTTAGCCTGATCTTCAAATTCCAAAAGTTTTCATCCCCTTAATGCATTGTTTTTCCTTCTGTAGCATCAGTGAGCATTTGAACCTTCTGTAATAGTTGCATATGAGTCCCTCAGTTGTCCTCAGTGTGAAAAGATGGATCTCAAAAGCATACAGTCAATGTTGGAAAGGGTTCAAATACACAACTGCGGGCGGCAGATAATTTTCTTATCTAGCGCCTAAACTCTGGAACAATCTACCTAACACTGTTCGGGAGGCAGACACAATCTGTCAGTTTAAATCTAGATTAAAGACACATCTCTTTAACCTGGCTTACACATAAAAACATTTAACACATTCCTATAATTCAAATCCGTTAAATGATTGTTAGGCTGCATTAATTAGGTCAACCGGAACCGAAAACACCTCCCATAACATCTGATGCACTCGTTGCATCGTAAAAAGAATGGCATCTACGCTAATATTAGTCTGTTTCATTCTTATTCCGAGGTCATCGTAGCCACCAGACCCAGCCTGTATCCAGATCAGATGGTCACTGCAGTCCCCCGGATCCAGTCCGTACCCAGCTTAGATCATGGATCACCACCTGGAGATGACTTCAATAGCCGTGGATGTCGACCAGATGAGCTCCAGAGACGGATCATCAATGAAGACCTCGCCAACCTAGACGGCCATCGGTGCTACACCACGGGATCCTGACGAGTTCTCTACAATCAGACATTGTTACAAACTGCTGGTTTCGTCTGGCCAGAGGAGAACTGGTCCCCCGACTGAGCCTGGTTTCTCCCAAGGTTTTTTTCTCCATTTCTGTCACCTGTGGAGTTTTGGTTCCTTGCCGCTGTCGCCTCTGGCTTGCTTAGTTGGGGACACTTTCCAGCGATATCGTATACTATTTGAACTGAACTGGATGATGATATCACTGAATTAATTGATGAACTGCCTTTAACTGAAAATTGATTATTTACAGTAATGCGTTACTTACACACTATTGTGCTGTTTAAATACTGTGCAGTTGCTTTGACACAATCTGTATTGTTAAAAGCGCTATATAAATAAAGGTGACTTGACTTGACTTGACA